>NC_133776.1:34380798-34440476 GCF_003597395.2 Chelonoidis abingdonii
CCAAAAATTCCCTCCCTGACTTTGAAAAATCCAGTTTCCTGATTGGTCCTCTGGTCAGGTGTTTGGTTCCCTTTGTTAACCCTTTACAGGTAAAAGAAACATTAACCCTTAGCTATCTATTTATGACAGGGGTCAATATTGTTCCATTTGATATTTTTGGTTTTTCGATTTTGAAACATTTTTACAAGCCAGGCATTTACATTAAAAAAAAAATCCCAAATAAACACCCCTTTCCCTACATTGAGTGTTAAAATTTCAAAGGCCAGGCTTCAGGTTGCCTCTGTGTCCACATTATGATACACTCTTTTAGTATACAACATGCTATTTTCTTCTGCAGAATCCCTACCTCATGCAGTGCAGAGGGTGGACTGTTCTTAGGGGAGTGAATTTAGGTTTTAGTGAATGAGGCTGTCGTCTTTAGGATCCTTGCCTTGTTTGTAGCATAAGTTGCAATATGTGTGGTTAAAGAGGTCGGGAACTGCAGGAAAAGAGAGGATAGTCTCACTGGTAAGGCAGTTGGTGCCAACTTACAGAATTGGATTCTGTCCCTGACTCAGTGTTCCTGTTTGATCCTGGGCAAGTCATATAAACCAAGGCTTTCACAGGTGAACACTGTGTTCTTCATTTTATGGGTACTGAATGTGAGAGACCTGGGGTCTGATTCACAGAAGTGCTGAGACTTCACAATTGCAACTGAGTTCAGTGGGAGCTGTGCTTTTACATATAGGGTAAGTGTGACAGTTTTGGGAGAACCTAGGATTGTAAGTCGCTTTGTTACCCTCTGCCTCCACTTCTCTGACACCACCAGCCTTTCAGGTACACAAGCATTCTCCTCTGGGCTATGCCAGCCCTTCACAGGTTAACAATAGGTGCACCCCAGTCCTGAGTCCCCTTGAATTGTTCCCCTGTGATATGTAGCCCCTGACACTGGCTACTCATAGACTTCCCAGATCCTCTGCCCCCAAAGGAGAAATGTGCCTCAGTTTACTAGTTTTACATGGAGCCACTGGTCCTATAAATCCCACAGCACTTGTGAGCACTTACAATAAAACATAAGTTGGTTTATTTAAGAAAGAATAGAGATGCTACTAGAAACAGGAGAAAGTGGTGGAATCAAATGGTTGCAAACAAAATAAATCATAAAGCATGATCCGGGGTCTGCGGTTATTAATAATTATCTTTTCTATCTAATAAAGTAGATTTCCTCCACCCCCCGGTTCAGTCTCTTCTAGAACTTTCTGACTTCTCAAGAACAAGAATCCAATTTTTCATGAGAACACATCCCTCCTCCAGAGAGCTCCTTGTGAAAGGACTCGGGGTCTTTCTCCCTCTCCTGTGTTACACTGAAACAGTCTTTTGTTTCTGTTCATAGAGAGGGTGAACTCCATCTTTTTCCTTTTTTTTTTTTTTTTAACCTTCAAGTGATTTCGATTGTTTGCAGTTATCCCTGATGGTTTTTCACTGAAAGTCTTGGGATTGAGCAAGGTTAAGCAATTGAGCCTTACATTGCATTGCCAGCTAAACAAGGCAGGGTGACAACTCCCACCTACATGAATGGGCCATCACAGAGACTGATTTTTACTCCAAGTCCATAAACCATGCTTTAAATATAAATACATTATTCCTTGAATTTATCTGTACGTACATCTTGGAATAATTATGAATCTTGACCAGTTACAAGCTTTCTGTCGGTATCTTACGTGATACTCTTTAAAGATAAATATCCTGTAAAATGTATTTGGTGTAGTGAGTTTATCAGGTCTGAGGTAAGAGTTATTTGCCTAGAGCATGGGAGTCTCTGCCAGGGAGTCTCTCTGGCACACTGTCTACATAGTCAGCGGCAGCCTGCAGCAGCAAGCTCCTGACTGTGGTTCAATGGACTTGGCCTCATGCTAGAGTGCTAAAAATAGTTGTGTAAACTATGCTTTTAAGTTACGGGTCAAGCTGGAGCTTAGGCTCTAAAGTCCACCACCCTACCAGGCCCAAGCTTCAATGGCTACACAACTATTTTTAGCGCTATAGCCCCTAAGAGGCACACCAAGCAGTGCTATTTATATTTAAGTCTCAGGGAACCTTAAACAATTTATGTAAAGAAATCCGAGACACGCGATCATTTGTTGCCTCTGCATTTCATGGTGTAGTTCTGTCTATGCTGTGGTGGCACTGTAATTTTCATATTCTTTTATATCTTGAGCTATAAAGAGAATCATACCTGTATTTCCTATCTCACTCCTAAACCTCCCATACGTCATCTGTGGTAGCTGCTCCTCCTACCTCTCTTGCATTCGGTGACAGCTAAATGATTATTATGCTCTCCAACCATTACTGATTTTTTTCAGTCACTTGCTATTTTAGTTAAGAGCATACCACGAAAACTTTATATATTCATATTCTTCCATTGTCACACGCCATTAATTTAAAACAAGATAACTTAAAAACATCTCTAGAATGAACTTTTTATTCCTAGGACTTCTTGGAATGTCTGTATTTCCTGAATGCTCAGTATTTGTGTGCCATTCAAAGGAAATCTTTGTGTGCACAAAAGGTACAGATTTAGCTTTTCTATACTAAGATTGTATTACTATTATTCTTTTTGTATTTCAGTAGCACCTAGAGGCTAGGGCCCCATTATCATGAGCACCATCCAAACACACAGTTAGAGATGCCTTCTGCCCTGAATAACTTACAATCTAATTAGACGATCTAATCTAAATAGACAAGACTAATAAAGGTGGAAGAAAGGAAATATTTGATATCCAGAATTTAACAGAAGAGGAACTGAAGCACGGAGAGATTTTGACTTGTGTAAGATCCCATAGAATGTCTGTGACTGAGCCAGAAATTGAACACAGATCTTCAGAGTCCCTGTCCAGTACCTTAAACATAAGACAGTCTTTCCTCAAAATAGAACCAAAGTATTTGGATTGATATGCTTAACATCTAAAAATTCTTGTGTGTGTATGATTTGGAATATCTGAATTTTTGTCTCTGTTCTCTATCTTACTTTTCTTTCATTTCCTGTTTTATGTTAATATTTAATAGTCTAATAGAATGGGATTCAAGATTTCACTGTGCGAGGGATGGAATCAGGCTAAGTTTAAATAATAGCTGGAACGTAACTTAGCCATTTCTTCAGGAGATCACATCTGTAGATATTCTGTAGCACCACTGATATGTGGAAGATTTAAATCTGTTTCCATTTGTTGCTCTTGAAATTTATGAACATCAACTATACAGTAATACTTTAGAGTAGCTCATAGGAAAAATTTGCTAGTTCCAGCAAGTCGTCTTATTCATTTTTTTAAACAGTTGACATTTAAGGCAATAGTCAAGTTTGTAATCCAGTAATATTCTTTTTTTTAGAGTTTTCAGGAATCATTAATTTTTTAATTCATTGTCTATAGCAAAAATTAAAATGTCTGGTCTCCACAGCTCTACAAGTGATGTAAGCTTGAAGTCCCATTTATCTGCTTCCACACAGCCTATGGAATTCCCTTCCCCACTTGGTTTGTAAGGACGCTGCCCTCTGCTTGATCATTCATCTCTCCTAAAACCCACGTCTTCTATGTAGCTTCAAGAAATCAACTGGCTTGTTACGGTTGGGTTGAAATATTTGGATTTAATCTATGTATTTTACAAAAATAACAACACAAATTGTATTTATTTAATACATAGTACCCAGTGTTTGCCCTTTCCCTTATCCTGTCTGTCTGTGTCTCTCTTTTTTTAAACTGAATTCTCTTTCAGGTAGGACTGTGCCATCTTTAACATTTGAAAAGTGCCTTGCATGTTGAGTGCTGCTGGAAAAAATACTAAATAAGAGTAATAATCTTTGAAATTTTGGTGGCAGCTGTTGTCTGCTAACAAGTTGGCAGACATTAGATAGAGCGTGCATAAGCAATTAGGAAAATCTCTGTTCTGATGGCTGGACTTGCTCTGTGTGTGCTGTATGTTACTGCAGCCAAGAGACAAACTGGCTTTTTGTTGTTTGTGATAGTAGGCAGCATTTCTACAAAGTGAGCTGAAAGGTAGCTTTGCCGTGGATCATCTAATAGGATTGTGCTAAACCTGTCTCTGCTGGAGGGCAGCTTTTTCATAGCATTTCAGCAGGTCAATTACAGTCCGCCTTGTAGACTTCTTTTTTAATTTAATTTAATTTTATTTTATTTTAAAAGCTCTCTGGAAGTTCTGTTGACTGCCTTTATGCAGAACAAATAGAAAATTCCAAAAAGGTGATGAACTGGAGTATCAGGGGCAGCTCCAGGCCCCAGCACACCAAGCACATACTTGGGGCGGCAAGCCACAGGGGGAGCTCTGCCGGTCGCCATGAGGGTGGCAGCCAGGCTGCCTTTGGCGGCTTGCCTGCGGAGGGTCCGCTGGTCCCGCGGCTTCGGTGGACCTCCCACAGGCAAACCGCCTGCGGGAGGTCTGCCGAAGTCGCGGGGCCAGCAGACCCTCCGCAGGCAAACCGCCGGAGGCAGCCTGCCTTCCGTGCTTGGGGTGGCAAAATCCCTATAGCCACCCCTGTGGAGTATGCAGAAAAAGACAACAGATTTGTGTCACCACCTTTTACTTGTTTAAATGTCTGTCTAATGTAGGATAAACTGCAGCATTTAGTGCATGCACACTAAAATAAAATCTTAAAAATGAATTAACTGGTATACAGAGAACCCAGTCTGCATAACTGAATGTGATTCTTAAGAGACTCAGTATTTGTACTGTAGCTGTATTAATGTCCTGTTTGCTCTGGAAAAACTATAATTGCAATATCAAGGTCACCTTGGTGTGCATCTGTCTTAAAACTTTATAGTGAAGAATATATTGAAAATTACAGTGGTGCAGGCATATGAAATATTAATTGGCTGAAATCTTGCAATGTTTAGCTCTGCTTTGTCAGTTAGGTACTGCAACTGCTGACTGTACCAATATATACAATGAGTAGATTATGAAAACTAGCAGTCAGATGATCACTATAAAATGCAGAAGCAGATAATTAAATAGCAGATGTTGCATCCATTTTTTCTCTCTCTGAGGATTAATGGACTTTCACAGGTACATAGACTAACTTGGTTATCTTCAGTATAGGCAATCAGTGTGTTGTCTAACTAATTCATCAATGACTGTGGCAGTTGTCAGACTTGCTGCCTCTTCCCCCATTTCACTGCATAACACTGTTTCACACCGTGTTGTGAACGTCAAAAGATTTTAATAATGACAACAACCAACGCATTACTATTAATTAAACCCTCTCACTAATCAGCTCTAATTTTTGGGAGTTGTGGATTTTATTTTATTTTCTGGCTTTCCAAAGTTTTGTCAAAGCTAATGTCCTCAAATCTGCTATCTGTTTATTCTGGTGCCGCTGTATCCCCTTGTTCAAGAAGCTCTCTCCTAGGATAGACAAAGTTGTTGGAGGGAGAGTAAGGAAATCACAATAATATCAAGAGCAGCCCAAAAATGGTACTTTGTCTTTGCCTGACTTTTTGGAATTGCAAAATAAGGTTAACTCTTTGTCTGCCCAGCAATGTGGGCCTTTTAACCCTGAACCTAAGAACAAATATTTTGAGAGACCTAGAGGTACCTTGATTTCTACTTTGCCTGTTTTGTGGACTCTTGATGTTCTAGTCTGCTGGTTGGAAGAGATGAATTACAAAATTAATTAACTGAGAGAAGATGAGAACATTTCAGACCATTAGTGAAAATAATTTTTTTTATCAAATATCAGAGGGGTAGCCGTGTTTGTCTGGATCAGCAAAAAAACTTCAGGACCAGACTTCAAAGAGAAACTGCTGAGCTTCAGTTCATCTGCAAATTTGACACCATCAGCTCAGGATTAAACAAAGACTGTGAATGGCTTGCCAACTACAAAACCAGTTTCTCCTCCCCTGGTTTTCACACCTCAACTGCTAGAACACGGCCTCATCCTCCCTGATTGAACTAACCTCATTATCTCTAGCTTGCTTGCATATATATACCTGCCCCTGGAAATTTCCACTACATGCATCCGACGAAGTGGGTATTCACTCACGAAAGCTCACGTTCTGTTAGTCTATAAGGTGCCACAGGATTCTTTGCTACTTTTTTTTTTTATCAATAATCTTACTTTTTACACAAGGCACTGACCAATAGTGTGGGATGGAAGAAAAATGTGATTTGTTTTTGTGCATATCTCTCTTTCCACTAGAATGGTGTGATTACATAGATCTAACTACTACTAGCAACCAAATCCCTAAGTATTCAGGGTTTATGTATGTGCACAGATTACGTGTGTGGTGTTTCATGTGTTTGTGTGGGAAGCACTGGGTTGTAGTTGAAGATTTTTGTTGTACTGCAAGGGAGATTAATGTTTTGTGTTTACTTATCAGTTGGAAGTCGAAGGAAGTTACTTGTGAGGAGGCGGAATCTGTCACTTTGAGTGAAATTTTGCTGTCTGGGCTTTAGGAAATGTTTACGAGAAGACCCATAACATGATATGTCCTTATTGGTTACAGTTTGTGCTGGAGACAGGAGGTGTCATACTTAGCCAAACTTTGAACCTTTTTTAATGATGCTTTTTTGTTTATGGAATATTAGGTGAGATTCACTAAGTGTGAAATATACTCCAGAAGGAATTCTGCAGCACTGTGCAATACAGAATTGGTGCAGAATTAATGTTCTGTGCATAATTTCATTTTTTTCTGCAGAACTGGTGCTGCAGAGCTGTTGGCTGCCACTGGGGGTTGCTGGACACAGCAGAGCCCAGCTCACAATGCGCCTGCATTGGGTCACATGGTGTGAATAGACCCCCTCCCTGAGTGGCAGGTGCTGGAGCCACCAAGCTGTGCACTTCAGGGAGAGGCAGGAGCAACAGCTGGAAGCTGCACGGAGGAGTTGCTGCTTTCTGGGAGGGGAGACTGAGGGTAAAGGGGGGGGCTTGCAAGGGAGTAGCATGACATGACTCAAACTGTTCTGGGGGCAGCTGAACCTTTAAATTGTGCCCCCCTCTATCAGCAGGTATAGGTCATCTCTGCCTGGTGGAACTAATGGAGCGATGCCTGCAGCTGGATTCTGGGGGAGACGGGAAAGCGATGCAGGCATCCGAGCTGGGGGGGCCCACAGCCCCTCCCAAATATCCCTTCTCAGTAGACACACCCCTCCAGCATCCCCCAACTGTACCCCTCTCCACCTCCACCTGGCAGTGTCCTCTATTTGGGAACTTAAAATATGGTAATCATACAGGGGCAGGGCAAAAATATGAGAATAGACTGAAAGGCCAGAGGGGCAGAGTTTTCCCCCAAGATGTGCCCATCTGTGACGCTCCCAGACTAGGGCACCCAACAAGAGCATAACAGAGAAATAGGAACTGGGTTGTCATAGGGGTTTCTTTAACTCTCTGCTCTTGGGGGAATCTTTTTTGTTGTCTGTATTGTTACAGACATGCTTGCTGACAGTTATTTTGAAATAAATTACCAAAATAATTGAAACTGGCATAGTTATAGTGTGTTATTTTGACAAATAAAATATATAGAATTTTGCAGAATTTTAAAATATTGTGTGCGGAATTTTTTTGGTGCAGAATTCCCCTGGTAGTAGAAACATTATTGCTCTATAGCAGGGGTAGGCAACCTATGGCACACGTGCCGAAGACGGCACGCGAGCTGGTTTTCAGCAGCACTCACTCTGCCTGAGTCCTGGCCACTGATCTGGGGGGCTCTGCATTTTAATTTAATTTTAAATGAAGCTTCTTAATCATTTTAAAAACCTTATTTACTTTATATACAACAATAGTTTAGTTATATGTTATAGACTTATAGAAAGAGACCTAAAAACATTAAAATATATTACTGGCACGCAAAACCTTAATTAGAGTGAATAAATGAAGACTCGGCATGCCACTTCTGAAAGGTTGCTGATCCCTGCTCTACAGTATATGAAGAAATAAAAAGTGGCTGAGATTGAACAGAATAGTCTGATCCATCACTGAAGGTAATCTGAAATGCTGTGCGTGACAAAACACTACAGATTATTTTCTCTGTACAATATGCTAAACCGGTAAACGGACCTAAGGAAAAATTATCTTTTGCCCTTTGTTACCATTTGAAATTATTTCACTGTCTCTGTTTTAGGCTTGTCAGTAACAAATTAAACATTTTGAATGTGTCTAGGAAGATTAAATTAAATTAGGATGGTGTTAAATACTGATTGGTTAATCAAAGATGGTCTTTAAAATGTGAATGATAATTTAAAATTATGGGGGGAAGAATGGAGGGAATGGTCTCAACCTCTGCTGGGAGGAAGATCATATTGCTTCCTTGTGGCTCAAATTAGCAAACCAAGCAAATGGAACATGCAAAGTTGTTCATAAAGACTTCTTAACAGAGCTTTGTTCACCTCTCATTTCCCCACATTTTTTGTTTTTGTTTTTTAAATCTTCAGCACCCTAAAGGGAGAAGCAATTAGGAGGTTTCTTTCAACTGTATTGATTCCTGACACTGGGCACACTCTTAAAAAATTAATTGACAAACTATAAAACAGAAATGGGTGAAGGCTTTGCTCCAACCTGCTACCCTTTCCTCTCAGGAGTTTCATATGTAAGAAACGTTTTGCTTGATAATGATCTAGGAAGTGACCCCAGAGAGCTACTGCTTTTATTTTAATTTGAAGGGGAGGGAGAAGCAAAAAAGCTAATGCCTATCTGTTCATCATAATTCACGCTAGAGTTATTGATGGTTCTAGATAAATTAAATACAGATTTTAAAAATTCATTGAGCAATGTTATCCTGCAGAACAGAGATACATTGTGAAGTTAAAAATTTTCTTCTGTGATCCAGATGGTGTATGTTTTATGTGCAGTGCAGTTCTCTATTGCCTGCTATGCATGCAGAGCTTGCTCTGATTTTAACTCCATAGTGCATATTGTAATGGAGAATCAGGGTCTGGCTCTGCCATCTGATGTATTACTACCTCATGTGATATATAGGTATAGATCATAAAATGGAGTATAATATGCACGCACATATATAAATTGAGCCCTGTGATAAGTGAATTTGTCATGCACTTTTGACTACCTCACCTGATCTCTGCCCCACTCCATTTCCACCAGTACCTACTTTAACATTTTGAACATCTAACCAACTTCAGTTACTTTATGGAATATTAAGTAGGAACATAGGAATGGCCATGCTGGGTCAGACCAGTGGTCCATCTGGCCCAGTATATTGTCTTCTGACAGTGGCCAGTGCCAGATGCTTCAGAGGGAATGAACAGAACAGGACAATCACTGAGTGATCCATCCCCTATTGCCCAGTCCCAACTTTCTGACTATGAATTGCCACTGTAAATGATAAAGATTAGTCATTGATGTGGGGAAAGCAAGTGAGAATGACTCCATAAATTTGTGGTTAGGGAGCTTGTCTTGAATGTAGGACGCCTGACTCGAAATTTCTTCAACTTTTCTATTTGCTGACAAATTTTGTGTTCAGTTTGACCTGAAACAGAACTTTAAAAAAAAAAAAAATTCTCAGAGTTGCCAGCAAACCAAAAAATCCATTATTGGCAGCTCTAGCAGTGTTGTTGTCTTTCTATTCTTCTGTTCAAATAGGGAAAAAATTTCTCAAGTTCAGCTAGTTTATATGTTTCTTTGTTGGATGAGCTAACAGATGTCTTAATATCCATTTAACTGTATAGCACATTCTACCTGACATTAAGATTCTGAATGTAAGTGCACACACTAAATTTAGACTTTGTGGTCATTATGTGATAATATTTGATGTCCTTTCTGATTATCACATCTATGCTGCTGCACTGGTTACTAAGCTACTATATACTATTAATATTAACGAAATGACTGAGATATTTTGGATTTGATTTTGTTTCAGTTATTTCCTATTTTCTTTTTAGAACCCCAACACTTGTTGTTTGTTAGTCTATGATTTATACAACAAAACTGGATATTTTTAGCATTCAGTTTACTTATCTCTCTGCCATGGTGCTGAGAAATTGCAGACGTTTTGCAGGCTAATGTAGGGAAATTATAATCTGGAGCATTTTGTGTTCTTGTAGTGCGTGTTTGGAGTATACACGTAAATGAGACAAGCAGCTAGGCCATATACTAAGTTAAACCACAACTGGTGACAGTATATTGTATTAATAAGTGTTCATTGTTGTTCTTATTCTTAAACATTATTGCCTTTGTGATAACTTTCCTTGGTGCTTTACTGAAAGGTCATGGTCCCTTTTGAAAGAGCTTAGAGTGTAGTGCCCAAACATGCAAAGCATTTAAGCACAAGCTTAAGAATTAGCAAGAATAGGGCCTGAATTTGAAAAAATAGAGCATAAAGATAACGCACAAAAGAAGAGAGTGGAGACAGGTTAAAACAAATTAAAAAATGGGCCAGATTGTCAGATGGCATAAATTGGTATCGTTCATTCAATTTTAGTCGATCTGTAACAATTTACGGCAGCTGAGGATCTGGTACAATGTCTTTTTGTATGATTCACTTGATAAATATCTGGTATTTCCATAAAGACCCTGACATAGAGCAAGAGTAGGTAGCACAGGGATTGGAGTGACTGATAAAGGCCAATGTGAAAGAAGTGGACTTGGGGGATGGATTTGAAGGAGAGCAAGGAAGTTGTATGAACAGGAAGAGGGATAAGGTGGATGAGGTAATATCTTTTATTGGATCAGCTGTTGGTGAGAGAGGCAAGCTTTTGAGCTTACACAGAGCTCTTCAGGAAAAACAAGAGGTCAAAGTAAGCTTGAAAGCGTGTCTTACCAATAGAAGTTGTTCTGATAAAAGATATTACTTCACCTAGCTTGTGTCTCTAATATTTTGGGATCGACACAGCTACAACAATGCTGCATACAGGAAGAGATGTGTCATTTTAAATGTAGGTTGGAGGGAGGAGGAGAAACCAATATGTGAGAGTGGGAGAAGGAGATAAATGGCAAAGCAAAATGCATGTGGTGAAGTGAGTAGCAATGGGAGATGAGAAATGATAGGCTCTACAGAATTTACTTTAAAAGAAATAAACCATGGAGAGAGGTGCTTGTACCTATTAAGGCACTGATCAGATGTTGTTTTCAGTTTGCCTTACTGAGAAACATTTTAGTTTAAGTGTTATAGTATGGGCAGCACTGTTGCTGCTAGCCCACTGGCAGTTACATCTACACTGAGTAATACCAACGTTACCAACCAAGCAGCTGTAAGCAGAATGCAATGACTTACATTCTAATAAGCCATCTGCTCCCTGCCAGTCAGATACCTCCTGTGCTCTTACAGCTCAATAGCCACTCTGGTGGCAATCGGTTAATATTGCCCAGAGCAGCAGCAATGATGCTGCCTGTTGCTAAATCATATAGAAACTAAAAAAATTGAGAGTAGTACTTTCAAAACATAGAACTGAAGAGTGTGTTTGGGAACTGCTTTTAAATCATCTTATAACTTTTTCTTCTGAACAGTTAAAAAATAAATTCACCTAGTGGGTTTCGGCTATTGTTTTCTTTCTGTAAAATCTATTTCTTCTTCCTTACCTATGACCATCTGTCTTCACCTTCTGTCCCTTCATTATCAGTCCATTTCTTTCTCCTCTCCTGTCTTGGCTCAGTGGTCTCTTCTCTTCTTCTTCTGTTCTCCCTTCTCTTTCTGTGTGGTCCCAATTATGGGCTGCTCCCATGCCTTCATTGTGCAACAGTCCGCTCTCTACACACTCTTGTTTGTTCTCTTTCCACATGTTGTAATGCTGCCTGCTTCTTAGAACAGTGATGTCTGTTTTAAATCCTTTGGGGATGGAGTACAAGTGATGGGAGAGTTCTGATACGAAGCTAATCCAATTCTTGCATATGGTCATATAGGAATTTGAGAAGTGGGGAAGGCTATGAAAGTAGGGAGTCAAATGAAACAACTTTGCTCCCCATTAGATCATCCATCCTGAATCAGTATGGTGGGAATTTGGATTTATGGGAAACCAAGATCAGCCTGCTGCTAGATCCAAAGGAGAAATGGAAATTCAGTTTTGTGGTAGAATAGTATACGCATCTCTGCTGTGTAAAAGTACCTCCGTGAGGTTTAGTAGTTTGTTTTGAAGTAGTGTCCACTTGATGTTTTCCTAACAATTAAGTACCTGCTCTGAAGAGCTCGCAGTCTAAGGACAGAGATCTGGGAAAAGGAACAAAAATAGATCAAATTGATATGTAAATCAACAAGATTTACTATAGCAGCCCAGCAGAGTTCTTTAAAAGAAACTTAAATGTGAACATGGTAAGGGCCTTATGGATGAGATTAGGGAGACCATGACATGCATAGGGGGCAGCATGAAGGAAGGAACAGAGGCCATTGTGTCAAAATCTGACATGGGCGAAGGCAGTTGGGATTGATGATCAAATGAATAGAAATGATGAATTTAGAGACAGAATTTTATATGGGTGGAAGGGGACTATGTGTCTGGGACACCAGAGAGGAAGATTTGCCATAATTAAGGACCTGAATGAGAGAGAGGGCTACATGGATAGAAAGAAATGGATGGATCTTGGATATGTTGAGTAATAAGACTTAGAAATGGTGCAGATGTGTGGGGAAAAAGAGGAAGAGGTGCTCCAGGCTGTTGGCATGATGGATGGAGAAGATGGTGGTGTAGTTGACAGTGATAGAAGAGGAACAAATTGTATGGCGTAAAAGAGGTAACTGAAGTTGTTGAGCATCAAGTAGTTTTTCCCCAAAATTACTAAAAACATTACTCTAAAGAAACAAGAAATGCTCTTACTATTTGTTTCTCTTATTGCCTGTTCAGAGATGTGACTCCCACTATTTTAGTCTCAGGGATTCTTTTACATACTTTAGGAGAGACCACAATTAAAATCAAGCAAAATAATTACAGTTTTTAACCATGACTGTTTTATTTTTAAAGAAAGGAAAAGAAAATAGTAAACAAAACAGAACACAAATGCTAAAAACTGGTTACTTCACAGAGAAGTGTACTGAAAAGATTCTTACTCAAGAGCTTTTAACAGAGTGAAATGCCTGGGAGTACTTTTTTTCTTGGTAAATTAACACTAAGATCTTATTTCCCAAAATTGTTATGAATCCAATCTTAGTATATCGTTGATAACTACAACTGTTTATCGATGGGTAAAAGAAGGTGAGTCTACAACTGTTTATCGATGTGTTTAAGGGAAGGTGAGTCTTGTTTGGTTTATCAAGGATAACAAATAGTTATAAATGGGTAAAGGTCTTAACTAAATTCTGTGAAATCAAAGAAAATATTTAAATCAGTTTGTAACAGTGTCACACCCACCTC
Organism: Chelonoidis abingdonii; assembly: GCF_003597395.2. Classification (NCBI taxonomy): domain Eukaryota; kingdom Metazoa; phylum Chordata; order Testudines; family Testudinidae; genus Chelonoidis; species Chelonoidis abingdonii. The sequence continues at coordinate 34,394,077 of NC_133776.1, forward strand.
TTGCTAGTGCCCCTTCTAGTCAGGTGTGTCTCCAGTCTTTAAACAGTCCTGGTCCTAGTATCAAGGCGAACCCCCAGGATTTTCTCCCTGGAGGCAATGGTTTTTTCCTCTCTGGTCTGTTCTGGCACCAGCTCTCCATCTAAGCCACTAAGCAGTTCAGGTCCCCTTCTGGGGGCTTATTGCTGTCTAATTATAGGCCATTTCCCCAGTGGCATATAGGAGGGAGGACCTGGGCCTGCCCACTAGTCTGGGACCCTAAGAGCAGTAGCTATGTCCTGTTATGCTGTGTCCTGTTAATGAAACTGCTTTCAGTTCCCTGGGCCCATTTTTCCACAGCCCCAGCTTTCACCAGAGCTTCACCTTTACTATGTTCAGGCCCAGCAGCCAGCCAGGATCTCTTCCTTACGCCTCTGGTTCCTGCCAGCACTGAGCTGTCCTTGGTGCTGCAGTTCCCTTTGGCCAGTGAAGAGCAATTCCCACTATTTCTCTGTTTACCAAAGTTTAGCCCATCTTCTGTCCAGGAATACGGGGCCTAAATGATTGTGTTAGCAGGGGATACTGTTAATGTCTTAAGTTTCAATAGCATTTTAGTATTCCAGTAAAATCATTATAAGACTTTTTAAATCGAATCCCTCAGCAGTACTTTTAGCTACTTTCATCTCACCATGTTGAGGTCTTGGTAATGTCATGTGATTGCTTTTTGCTACCACTGTATTGCTGATCTCTTTTTCTTCTTAGCTGTCTTCTGTTGCAGCTTGCTTGTGGAGATAGACAGGATGAGCTGTGTTGGATATTGTGAAGTTGAGAAGAGATGTAGAGTGAGTGCTGCTGGAGAATCACTTCCAAGTTTTTATACCCCCTCCTCCAATTTCATGAAATCATAGGAAAACCTCTTTCAGACTTGATTAGATTAGAAATTGATGCTGTCATCTTTTTATTTCTCTCTGTCTTTGTGGGATGGCTTTCATTACACTTTGAGCTCCTGAATAGACATGCTGCTTAATTAATATGCAACACGCTTCTAATTGCCTTTGTTCTTTTATGAGACAAGGTGGGTGAGGTAGTATTTTTTATTGGACCGCCTTCTGTTGGTGAAAGAGACAAGCTTTCAAAGCTTATACAGAGTTCTTCAGGTCTTTTGTGGCAGGTAAGTCTCGGATGATCTTAGAGTTCTAACTCTTTCTTCATTTAATCCATTTTCTAAGATATTTCTTCCGTTTCATCAGGATTCAACAGGATTTGAAATTCTGATTTCAAAAATTATAAACACCTTTTTTCAGTTCTTAAAATAGTATTTACAAATTAAATAATTATTAGAGAGAGTCTTCAGCCTGGAATAGTTGTTCAAGAAGTTGTCCTTCCTTAACTTTTTAAAGGGGTTATTTTTGTTCTTCTGAGTTTGGTGACAAGTTTCTCAAAGTTGCCAAATAATTCCCTAGTTAATATAAATATTCTATTTGTATTAGTCATCAGTATTCTTGTATTAGTAATCATCAAGGTCATTAGATCCTATTTTGGTACACCAAGCATTTTACCATTTCCATAGCAATGGCATTAGAAAATTACATGAAATCTGCATTTAACTATCATATTTAAGATGGTAAGCCCATTTCACAAAGGCTTACCATCTCAACATTTCAGGAAAACAGAGGTGTCTTAAAAATATTTCTCAACTACATATGTTTTTCTTAGTTTCAAGAATAAAGATTTTAGAGTGATTTTAAAAGAATCTGTTTTACCACCTGGTTTACAATTCTGATAATACATCCCTCTGCATGATTGCTTTTGAAGTCAGGGCCTACCTTTCTAAGGTCTATTGTTTGAGATTAAATAGTCTTTTCCAACTGATGTTTTAGTCTAGAGAAGTATCCTGGGCTGTAATAAGACACTGTTTGTCTTTTGACCCAGTGTTCCTTAGTTACGACCTATCATAGCATTAACAACTTGCGTCCAAACTTCGTATTAAATATTTATACAGAACACAAATTTCAATAAACTGTGTGTGACTTTGCACTCCATATGTTTTATAGAAATATGCTAATGAGTGTAAATATAATGTAACTGGAATATGCTTTATGCAAAAGATCCCATTGGGAGCTGGGTGTCTGGGTGCTGGAGATAAGTGACTTGCTGAGCAGTTTTTGGTTAAAGTCTGTAGCTTTGGGGGCGTGGACCAGATCTGGGTCTGTGTTGCAGCAAACTAGCGTGTCTGGCTCAACAAGGCAGGGTTCTGGAGTCCCAAACCATCAGAGAAAATGTGCTCAAGAGGTAGTTGGAGCACATCGGGTGACAGTCCCAAGGGGGTCTCTGTGACCGAACCTCTCACACAGTGATACTATTTTTTAAAACAGCACATCAAAGCAAACAGTATAGTGAAACTGGAATTTAAAAAGCTGCATTTTAGGGTTTGTATGAACATATCTGGGTGTAATAAATGTGGTGGTGTATTCCTTGACACTTGAGGAGTTTGTCACATTGAAAGACAACAGAATTTGTAATAATTTCCTTAGCTTGGACATTTCATATAATTAAATAAACAAAAATATAAACTTAAGATTTTTTTTCTCCAGGCACTATATGTATGAAACTAATGATAAATATCCCCTAAAAATCAGTAAAGGCACAGTCAAGTTTGTATTGATCTAACATAAGAATAAATTATAATAATTTATTAATACTATTTTTGCTTCAATATGGAGGTCTCTCACCACAAATGGAAAAGATTTTGGAGAGGAGATAAGGAGTTTGGTTCTGACCATGTTCAGTTTGAAATGACAAGATATCCAAGAGGTGGAATCTGAGGTACAAGCTGAAGTATGAGATTAAACGAAGGACATAGTTTCGACTACCAAATATATTGAGGCTTCTGTTTCAGAGTATCTCCTTAAACAGGCATAATGTACACAATAAATACTTCAAAATAACAGAAATTTGATTAGAACTAATCCTAATGGTTTGGTGGTGGTTGTAGTGACCTAAAGGAGCAGATCTGTTTTGAGTTGGTTGAGATTCTTATTTATTTCCCACAGTTCCTGGAAAACAGATTACTTTTGTTACTGTCACTCTGCTGTTGCTTTTCACATAAATGGTACTGGAGTCTCAGTGCTACAAAAAATACACAGGTATGAAATCCTTTACTCTAAAATCATCCTGGTATATTCTAAAAGGAATGCTGGGGAGTGAAATGTAATGTAGCTATCAAACAACTGGAGGTTGGGATATGATGTATCTTGGATCCATGGCACATCTAGCAAGAAACAAAAGGTACAATTGAACATAAATAAAAGAAACAATAGTTATGTTTTTTCCTTCCATACACTGAAAAGTAAAACAAGTTTTTTCTCAAAAGCAATAATTGTGCATCAGTATTAGAATTATTGTAAATAAGTGAACTGGCAGAATTTTCTGTAGAAAGACAAGTAATATGAGAGCAGCACAGGGTATAAACCCCATGGAGAGTTAGTTTGGCCATAACCTTATCGAAATCTTTCCATGTTTTCTAACAACTGAAAACCCCAGTTGCATTAGTTTAAAGCATGCAGAGTTTCATTGCTTCAGTTTACCGTAAATGTAAAAATGTAATCCCGTAGGGCAGTTACAGAAACAACTCTTTTGTAGATTTCCTGCTGATTGTGCTGACATGCCATGCTTCGGCCAGGACTTTCCAGCCCTCATGCAGGATACAATAATAAAAATGCTTAATGTGTGTATAACGCATTACGCATTCAAAGTGTTTTACAAAAATTAGCTAATTAATCACCTTCATCTCACTGTAGTTCAAGAACTTTCTAGAAAACAGTGTTCACTGGGGTCATATTTGTGCCTGATGTGACTTGAAGTTCAGTGCTCAAAGGACACATTAATTGACTTTGTCAGGTTGAGATCGTATATTGGGACAAACTCACGGATTAGTGAAGGTAAATTCACCAGTCCTTTACTGCAGTCTGTCAAGTATTATTCCTCAATCTGGACCTTAGAGTTCAGATATAAGGTACTCGCCTGAAGTCCTCTAAGCTTAATCTCCAGCTTAGATCTGATAGGCTGCCACCAGGTCAGGAATTGATAGGGCCTGACCCCCCTTTCCTCTCTCTGGTGTCCCCAACCCTCCCCTGGGGGACCTCCAGTATACCTGTTCTCTTCTGCTCCAAGAGATAAGCGTTCTTCCCTCAGGACAATGGGAGATGCAAAATAACCAACAGCTTGGCTTGGCCTTTTCCCCGCTGCCTTTACCGTGAAGGGAGACAGATGCCTGATACAGAGTTTTCAATTTTCTTGGCCTTACTAAAAAGAAGAACTTCCACAGTTTTGAAAAAGAAAGCTTATATAGAAAAAGAACAATACAGCCAATAACTCTGCATAACCATTTATACAGGCTCCTACTTAAGAAATCTGAATAACCAGTCTGATTTAAAAATAGCCAATTTAACAGACCAGCCATCACACACATAAGTACAAGCAAGCATATCATAACCGATTTTACTTGTTCCCGTTTGTTACTCACTGCCCCTATTGAATAAAGAAGATTGGAATCAGCAAATAGCTTGTCCCTCACAGCCGAGGAAGCAACAAAGACCCAGCATCCCACATCTGTAAATACAACACAAAGCTCCTCATAGCCGAATTACTTTGTTTCCCTTTGTACACAGACTTTTGGTAGGTATTTGAGATAAGATGGAGTTAGAAGAACCTTGTTTACTCACAGCCGAAACACAAAAAAACCCGAGTACATTCCCGCCCCTGACTTTAAACAATCCAGTTCTCTGATTGGTCCTCTGGTCAGGTGTTTGGTTACCCTTTCCAGGTAAAAGAAACTTAACCCTTACCTTACCTATCTACTTATGACACAGTCCCTGATGGAACACAGTGGAGTTATCAGTTGGATGGTATGCTGAGATGGCACACAGATGCACATTGGCTGTAGACAGAGAGATTGAAAGACTTTATGTACTGCAAATAGTCTGAAATAAATTATATAAAAAGATAATGCAGAGGCGGCTTGCTTTCTACTGCCCTTAGGGAAAATCTCTCCCAAATCTGAGAATAATATTTCAGTGTAGATGGCTTCGAAATTGTTAAGATATTCCTCAATTCTGCAGAAGAGGCTAGGGCAGAGTTGGTCAGCAACCCATAATCCAGGTTCTGATGGGAATGGTTGCTTCCAGAAATGATGCTTCCAGAAAGAATAAGCCTGACCAGGGGCCTGATAAAGATCCACAAGTAGATCAACAATGGGAGTGTCTCCCACTAAAATCGGGTCTTCCTTGGGACTAAGGAGGCCTTCATCACTGAGGGAGTTTGTCTGGAGTGGTTCAAGACCAAGAGTGCTAACTTCAGGGGAAACTGTCATAAAGCAGGGCAGATGCCCCAAACTGGTTGTATGTACTGTTACTAAATTTCACCAACCTTGTAACAAATATGAACTCCCAAAGTACTACAGTAGTCTTACAATGGAGTCGCAGACAGTGCCCTTGGACACTCTAGTCTATTTTACCACCTAGGACAACGTGACAAATAGTCACTTACACCAAAGATCACCCAATATTCAGGTTACTTCCAATTCTAAGAGACCAGTCACTTATCCCAGATCAATTGTACCTTTGATCTCACACCAAAGACAATGCTTGTAGCCAATCCTGTAATAAACTAACTAGGAAACAGACATAAGAATTATTTACAGGTTAAGGCAAGCATATCTACACAAAGGAATTTCAATCTGTGATTTAAAAGGTAATAGTTGTAATAATCTGTCAGTTCAAAGTGTCTGTCAGGGCTAACCCATGCCAAGCAGCATGGGAATCTCTTTGCTTAAGTCTAGGAATCTTTGCCCCTCAGACAGCATGAAAGAGATTGTTTCTCCTTTTCAGGGATTTTTATCCCCTCCACTCCAGCTTCCACACTGATAGGATTAATTCATGCGTAGGTCTCTCCTTCCTGGAGGGAGTTAGGAATGCAATCAACAGGGTCTCTCTTCTTTGATGCTGCAAAATACCCCATTTGTCTTCAGTGGGCCATCTTGTATGTAGGATAAGTTCTGTACCTTTTATTAATGCTTCATTTCCTGTTTGGTGAGTCACAGAATTGCAGAGGTTTACAGTGCAAACACAAACACTCAATATAACTTTAAACCATGGGCCATAGAGGTTATAAGTGAGATCAATACATGCAGCATCAAGTATTTTATGAAGTCTAAACAATAAACCACATTCTTATCAACTTTACATCTAATATCTATGTTGATAATGCTAATTCACAGGTAAACAAGACTGGTTTCCTGGGGCCTTGGCATTAGCTGGCACCTGGTCTGCCAGCATCACAGAGTTGTGCCATACAAATTCAACTTACCTTCAGCTAAGGGTTGAAATACTTCAGTGAGATGCTATGAGGAAGCTTTTACTGCTACTGATGGTGCAATACCTACCAGAAGAGGCAATGGAATCCGGGGATTGGGTTGCTAGAATAGGAATCTGGAGGAGGCCTGACTTCAATTCCTATCTTAATTAGTGACCTATTGTGTGACCTCGGGCAAGTCACTTCACCTCCTGTGCTTCAGTTTCCTCATATTTAAGTTGGAGAATACAATAGGTCCCATTTGTTGTAAGGGCTTTGAAATCTACGGATGGAAAAATGCTCAATATTATTTTTTTTCTTTTTCTATAACTGTCCATCTGACCTTTTTTACAAGTACTATATTCCCTTAAAACCAGAAATTGGGAGACGGGGCGGGGGGTAAACAGAACCCCCAAATCTAGATCTGGATCCAAGTTCATAGCATGAATCTATCTCAGTGGATACTAAACACCTTGAAATTGGGGAAGGAAGAGATTCAGATTCAGATTTCAGATCTCTAGGTTTGGGAGTTCCAAAAGGTATATTCCTGGTTTGACCCATTATAGAGATTTCTTGTTCTGGCCAGTTTCTACAAGAAAGAAAGAAAAACAAAAAAACTTCCCAGTAAGTTTTGTGTCTTAATCAAAAATTGTTGCCAGTATACTGGTTGATTCTATTCTTTGATTGAAACTGTTTGTCATCCTATACCATAAGTATTGTTGGTTTCCCAAGAGATTTGGCATGGCATTTTGCTACATATGGTGATGTTGAAGAAATGATTAATACAGAGAAACAGACGTGCAGGTTGTGATGGATTCAAGAAAAACAAATATTGATAAGAGGAATACATTCAAGTCTTTACTTTACCCATAGGTAAAACACTAGCAAAAGTCCTTAGATGGAATTAGAACTACCCTAGAACTGTCATTTTGTGTATTGCCACAAAACTGCAAGAAACAGTGATGTTGAGATACATTTGCTCAGACATATTGGTACAGGTGTAAGTACACTGCTCATTTTGCAGGATTTGGATTATCAGCTGGGTGGTCTAATACTGGATATTCTGATTTTAATAAGTTTTCAAACCGAAAGAGAACATGATGTGTTTCTGGTAGGGAAGTAATTTTGCAAATAAAAATAATAGTTGTAAAAAAAGTTTTATGATATATGTAGTGGAATTTTCCTGTTTTCTTGAATTTCTTCTATATTTAACAAGATAAAGGAGATCAGAACACCGAGATTTCTTTATTTAATCTCTCCTAACACCTTTCCTCCCTTCCATGTAATACATTCTTAGCTCCTGAATCAATAAAACTAGGTTTTGTAATCTGCATGGAAGACACCTTTATTTTTTTTCTGAAACAGATCCATACAAGTTTAGAAATTAAATCTTTTCTTTAATAAATATTGGTGGTCATCCTGTCCCTGCTTTGCTTGCTGCTAAACTATTCATGCTAGAAATTGCTTTTTATCTTGTTTCATAAAGAGACTGTTGGTTTCTTTGGTTTGGCCTTTGGAATGTACCAGATTACACCAAATGGCATTCACTTTTAGAAAACATCCCCAGGAGAGGTTACCATCAGACTTTCCTATGAGGATTACTATGATGAGGTATATGAACCCCACACTAGCCAGGAAAAGAGTCAATGAACTGCTGTGGACTTAGTTGGCCCTGTCCTGCTACACCAGCAATAGATGTTGGGCTTAGAGGGAAGGGTTAAAAGGGGAGATTACAGCTCAACTGGATGCTAACTGGGAGGGAGGGATGACCTTCTGCTCTCCATGAGAGAAGCCTAGCTCTGGTCGGAGCTGACTAGAGACTGTTGCCTCCCTGAGGCAAGGTAGGCCTGATGTGGGGCTATTGTTTCGATTTGCTACCACAATGTGCCTGTTGTTGCTGAATAAACCTGCTGCAGGTGGTGCCCCACCTGAATATAAAATGCTTTTGTCTTTTCCCCCCAACCAGAGACCCAGCAGTGGATTGTTGCGAGCCCAGGAATTGCAAACTACATAATTTGAACACAACTGACGCTACTGTTTTATTTACTACCTCTTTGTAAGCCTGTCATCAATGAACCTATGTTCATTGACCTCGGAATAATGGACCATATTAATCTCTGGGTTTTTTTTTAATCCTCTGAAATAATTGAATTTATATCAGGGATGAATTTTGACCCATAAATATGTATTGTGGAAGCTAAATATTGGAAAAATAAATCCTGTTTTATGGCATTTCTAAAATGCAGAAGTAAATCTTGAGTATGAAGTAATTGACCCAGATGGTTTTTTCCTCAGTTTGTTTCAGATCCTTGTGCCAGCAACCCTTGTCACCATGGTAACTGCAGCAGTAACGGTGATGGCTACCTCTGTGTTTGTAATGAAGGCTATGAAGGTACAAACTGTGAACGCTCATTTCACAGCCTTCCAGTCTCTGGATGGGCAGAGTCACTGCCACCAAGACAAATCAGGCCAGTATCAGCAACCTTGGAACCTGACATTGTTTTACCCCGTTCAAGAGCAACTGTGACATTACCTACTTGGCAGCCAAAAGCAGGACAAAAAGTTGTCGATCTAAAATGGGATGAAATAGAGGTGAGACCATTTTGTTTAACATTCATACATAGAAAGCTTGTGAATGTCACTTATTATTTAGTTATCATTTGTCTATGGACCATAGGCTTATATGTAGGAAGATTGAAGATATGATCCCTCCCCTGAGATAATAATCCATAAAATTAGCAAGTAAAACACTTGGAAATGGTTTTAGGCTTAACCATGGCTCTTTTGAAAATAGATGTATGCTTTTTTAGGTGTAATGTATGGGAAATTTTTGAAAGATTATATATATATATATGTATATATGGTACAATATCTTTTAGTTCTGCCATTTTATTAATAAACTAGAAATTCTAAACTTCAAATCAATTTAAGAAAAGCAAAAGGGTAAAGTATCTACTTTTTAGCATGATTTCCTTCTATTTACACAGTAGTAGTAATCTTTTACATTTATATAGCAAAGTATCCTACATTGCTTGGAAGTTATATAGTCCCATAGTGCTACTGCAGTGAAGCCACCTTTTAAGTAGAAGATTGCATACTTGGTGACAAAAATATCACACAGCATGCTTCATAACAGTAGGAGTCTGGAATATGGGAGAGAAATCTTGAGCAAGTATATTGAGAAGTTGGGTTTGCTCTTTTTTTAACCAATTGTATGAAAAGTGCAGAGGTTTTTTTAATGGCTACTCCACATCTCTGTTTTTATTAAGCTCTCATTTGAAAGACACAATATATTGCAAGAAATGCAGTTAGTTATTCTAGAAAAATAAACCGTGTATACACCCTGCTGGGATTTGAACCTATGGTTCCAGGAAGTTTTATTTTGTACGAAGGTACCCACTGGTTACAACACGCTATTAAAAATGTCACATTCTTCGAATCTGTCAAGGTCACATTCACATATAGTTTTTGAGTCATAGCTCAATTGTGTGCAATACCATTCATGAAGTCCCCAAGGAAACTGTGTGTTTCTAGTCTTTCCAGCTCTGCTGCTGTCTCATCAAGTTCCATCTTCACTTTTTGTAACTCTACTTTGAGCACAGCAGGCTAGTCTGTGATTGAAAATGTTGTAGATTTGTTTGCCTCTTTGTAGATATGCTTTGTGATATTCTTACATGGAAGAGAAGTATATATTTTACGGGTTCCTAGCTGGGCAAGAGTTTGAAAGAATTCTGTTTGTTTTGCAACAGTAAATGCTTTCTGACTCTTCTGTATCTAATAATACATTCTGAGAAATGTATTATATTTTCAGATCTGTTTCCACACTGATAGGGAAACTGATCAAAAGAGTCTCAGATCTGTCAGTGAATTCTGTAGATTATCCAGTAGACTTCTAGAATGATAGTGGGAATATATATTTAATATTTTCAGCGAATACAAATGCTCAGTTCCTACAGCTAGGAAATGTATGTAATAGCTATTTGACAATACACTGTACTGTATACCACGTGCTATAAATGGTTTTCCTGAAGTGTATATGCCTTTAGCGATGAAAATTTTGCATTTGTACATAGCCAAAAAGTGCATATGCATTTTTCTCCTTAATTACATTTAATGCCTGTCACAGATACAGTGATGACCTCCAGTCCCTGACTGATCAGCACACCGCACGTTGCAGTTTGGATCTTTTCAACCTAAGTCAAAATGAACTAGTTATATTGCCTCCGAATTACCTTAATTTAAGTTTCTACATTTTCCATAGCTAAGTGTTGAGTCCCTGTCATGGCGTGTTTTGAAGCTGGTAATGTTTGGAAACCAATTCTGGTCACCCTGTTCAAGAAAAATGAATTTAAACTGAACAGGTCCAGAAAATAGCTACTAGGATGATCAGAAAAATTGAGGTCCTATCTTACGAGAGGAGACTAGAAGAGGTTGGCTTATTTAGTCTTACAAAAGAAGACTGAGAGGGGATATGATTACTCTGTATAAATACATGTTTGTGGGGGAGTAAATACCAGGGAGGGTGAAGAGCAATTTAAGCAAAAGGACAATGTTGGCACAGGAATAAGTGGATATAAACTGGCAATGAACAAATTCAGGCTGGAAACTAAAAGAAGATTTCTAATCAAAAGAGTGAGTTTCTGGAACAACCTCCCAATAGAAGTTGTGGGGGCAAACAACTTAATTAGTTTGAAGAGAGAGCTGGACAAATTTATGACTGGGGTTACTTGTGATGGTGGGGAGGGAGAGGCAAGGCTCAGAAGCACTGGGCTCATTCTCGGTTTATGTCATGTTCTAAAGCTCATGCATCAGGGTTTCAGCCAGCCACCAACAGGGGTCAGGAAGGGATTTTACTTAGCAATGAAGGAGTTAGTCCTTTTTCCTTGGGAGAAGGTGAATTTGTTTTGGTCTGCTTTTTGGTGGATTGTTTGCTGTTTGTATTTTGCATAGTCTGTTTGGGGGCTGTGTATTGTGACTGAGCTGGAGGCCTCCCAGTTGCACTGGAGATGTTCTGGCTTTGGTCACTGATGGACAGATAATTGCCAACCCTTACTGAGGGGGCAGGACTGACCTAGGCAAAAGGCTTATAAACCAGTGAACAGAGGATAGCAAGCAGGGGAGTTTGTGTGGGAGTTTGTAGGAGGGAGTTTGGAGGATTTTTATCCTTTCATTTTTAAGACTAGGAAGTGAAGACAATGATGGCTACTGAGGTAGCACTAGAGGTTACCTGAGGAAGAGAGGAGACAAAGATGATGACTGGACGCAGAAGCTGCAGGATGTATATTATTCTGACAGAAGCTACTTATGTATGAAATGTCACTTGAGAGAGCTCATGGAAGAGAAGATCTGAGGCCTAGAGATGTATCTGGAGATAATGGTGGAGTTCAGATGGGGATTTAAAGACATGATGGAGGAAAGGATAGAGGAGATTGCACATACAGCTCAAGATTTGCTGACCTTGCCAAACAAGTGGACCTAGAGGGCAGAACACTAGATGAGGAGCATGACCCATGATGACAAGGCAGAGGAAGAGACAGGCTAGTTGAGGAGAGAGAGAGTGGAGGGCTGCACTGGAGAATGACGAGGAGAAGCAGGTTGAAGATGAGGTGACAAGGAAGGAAAGCAAGGAAACAAGTCCCAGTGGAAGAGAGGATGGAGATAGTTAGGGATGGAGCCATAGTAAAGATAAGTATGATATTAAGGGGAGAGCAAGGGATCACAGAAGGAAGACCAGCTGGGAGGGAAACTGGTATTCTAATTAGCTGTACAAGAAACTAGAAATATACTATGTGGTATTATGTATCACCATAAGTATCTATTCATACTAAACCAAAATCATAGTACAATAGTAAACCAAATAGAAAAGAGCCTTTGTTTATCAAGCATTTACCTATCCCTAAATAAATAAGGCCCCAATTCAGCAAAGGGTAATGCATGTACAAGTTCCATTGAGTTCACTCAGAGTGGCCACATCTACAACTGCAGATGTTCTAGCTTTGATCGAGTTAGTACACTATAAATAGAAGTGTGGCTGTGTAACACAATGAGAAGTGGTGGCATGGGCTAGCTACCTGAGTTACAAATCTGCCTGGACCAAATTAGTATGTACTTGGTGCAGCTGTCCTGTGCTGCTGGTTGCCACTGTGCTGGGCCTACCACAGCTCAAAGAGAGCTAATGAGAGTGGCTTCACAAGCTGGGAATCATACCCCTAGCTCCAAATGTAGACATAGCTAGTGCATAAAGTTAAGCATATACATAGCAGATTGGTTCGTAAAACAATAAATATGATCTAGTTCCCTAACATTTTTGTCATAGTTCCATAAAAAAGCATGGTTACAATGCCACCAAAGCCCTCCAGAATTTGGAAATAAATACTAGGGTGGTTTTTGCCCTCCAGGCAAAATGCAAATGAGGTTGGACTGATTTTAGTATCAAGTACTAGGCATAATAAAGCTCAGTAGTGCAGCATTTTTTTGAAGTTCAATAAATGATAACAATTTTATAACCTTTTGTGACTTTTTTCTTAATGAAACAACAGCTGTGGTTGACCTTTAAAATATTTTGATTACAGAGATTCTTTGAGATGCACTCACAAGGTGTAGAAACCAAAATTAGCTAGATATTAACTGTTAATATCCTGGACAAACCTTGTGGAATTAAGATAAACTTCATTGCAGTAAATTAAACTTCATTGGCTATGGGTCCATTGTATTAAAATACAATTGTGTATGTGTTATGGAGTTGAATGTAGCTTCTCTAGTAGGAGGAAGGTGCTAATGTAATTCCTCCATTATCAGCCATTAGAACCTATTCCTTTGGAGAGGTGCACATATACTAGTTCAAAACGAATTCTCCGGGGACCAACAGACAAAGAAGGGTTTTTTTGGATGAATAGCCTCATTCATTAAACTGGATCAGGCCTTCTTCCTTATCCATCAAACAGACAGGACCCCTGATCCACAGAGGGCCCCAATTGTGAGAGAAGGATTGGAAGGACTTGGCTTATTGGGGCCCATAAAACTGGTTGCTAGTTCTGAACGGAGACTGTTATGAACTTGTGACCATAGAAGAGACTCCCTTTGTGAGGCATTGAAAGACTGTTCTTGTCAGAGGCCATGTTAGAGTTGGGGTGATCTCTTGATCTCTGGTAAGCTTACTAGCATGCATGTAGATTTTTTTATTGTTTTTAATGATTTCTCTGTCGTGCTAGGACTAAAATAGGCTTGCACTGAAAATGCTGTGTGGTATCTAGAACTGTGGGAAGGCAGACTGCTAACCATGTCTGAAGAGAAAGCAAGTAGGTGTGCCTGGGCAGCCTGACTCTGCTGGGAATACCACAGTGAAGGTGGGGAACTGTGCAGCCTGGAAATGCCGCAGTCAGAAGGGAATGAGATGTGGGTCTCCACTCAAGAAAGGCAGTGGCTGGGAAGCTGGACACCTTGCTGGATCACTGAGTTTTCCTGAACTGTGACAGCCCCTATTTGGGTCATCTGCAAGGATTGAAATAGGACCTTTATTCTTCCATTTCTTTATGTGCTGCCATGGTACATGTGATACTCGATCAAAATATCTCTGTATCTCCTGCATCCTCTGATGCTCTCAGAAATCAAGGGAGACTAAAGGGAAGATGTGTTCTATTAAGATTATATTTTCCTGTGACTTGTGTAATATCAGCAAATCTCTTCTTTGCCACACCATGGCTCTGGGCTTTACATATAAACACTATTTCCAGAGGCAACTTGGCTCAGATATCTTTGAACACGGTAAAATTCTTTAGTGGGCCCCTTTTTTAAAATAACAAAACAAAATATCCTTAAGGACTCCCCAGACCCAAATAAAATTATGCTTAACCATCCGTTGTCATGAGACACTCAAGGGAGTTTCAGTTAATTTGCCACAACTACAACTTCTAGTTGTACCAGAACCACAGCTCTCTTAAACCCTCACAGGGGTGAGGAAATCCTTCCACATCAACTAGAGAGGACATTGCTGAGGGGGATTCTGTCAAGACAGTGAAGCCCTGTTAGTCCAGACCCACCTTACTTTTAGTGCCTGGATTGGGTTCAGAACTTTCTTCTCTATGTGATCCGTTACTGCTTCCAGCAAGTATCAAAATTCTTAAACAAGGTTTCTCATAGTTTTTCAAGAACCACTCCATCTTGAAACTTTAGTCTCCTTTTAAGGCTGAATGAATAGACAAGGCTTTGTGAGCTGTATAGTGAACAACCTTTTCTCTGGAGCCTCGTTCTCAACTTTTTACATTCAGCAACCTAATGTTACAGCAGAGAAACATTTTGGGACTCTTCTCCAACCTAGTCATAATGTTATAGGGTTTGTGGTAGCAACCTCCATGTTGAGAACTTATGCCATAGATTCATGATTCCAGTCCCATCAAAAGAGAGAGGGTTTAGTGTGCTTCATGGAGATTTAAATAGATCTGGATGATCTTGTCTGACTCTGGATTTGTCTGTCTTCATGTGCAAAACCGATTTCATGATGTAGGTCGTAGCTTTACTGATCCAAGAAATATAGCCCTCTCCCGAGTGCATCCCAACTGCCATGGGTGTCTATGCTTTGCAATCAGGAATGACCATTATCTGATTTAGGAAATGCCCTTCAGTCTTTCACGTGTTCCTTGGGTGTTCTGAAGTTAAAGGTCACCCTGATGGTCATCTTGAGAAGAGATAGTATCAGAGGGGTAGCTGTGTTAGTCTGGGTCTGTAAAAGCAGCAGAGAATCCTGTGGCACCTTATAGACAAACCCAAGAAAGGAACCAACAGGACTCCACTGGCCATCACATACAGCCCCCCAGCTAAAACCCCTCCAACGCATCCTAAGGGATCTACAACCCATCCTGGACAATGATCCCACACTTTCACAGTTCTTGGGCGGCAGGCCAATCCTTGCCCACAGACAACCTGCCAACCTGAAACGTATTCTCACCAGCAACTGCACACCGTACCATAGTAACTCTAGCTCAGGAACCAATCCATGCAACAAACCTCGATGCCAGCTCTGCCCACATATCTACACCGGTGACACCTTATCACAGGACCTAAAACCAATCAGCCATACCACACTGGTCATTCACGCTGCACGTCCACCCAATGTAATATACGCCATCATAATGCCAGCAATGCCCTCTGCTATGGTTACATCAGGGGCATAACTGGACAGTACTCTAACGGAAAGGAAAACTGGACACAAATCAGATTATCAAGGAGAGGCAATATACAAAATCTGTAGCGAGGTTATATCATAGGACTTACTTCAAAACTCCCTGGCCATAACTATACAACGTTAGGTGGCATCTTGCTAGCAAAAAAAACTTCTAAGACCAGACCAAAATGATAACTGCTGAGCTTACGGTTCATCTGCAATTGACACCATCAGCTTTTAGCTCAGGCATAACAAAGACTGTGAATGGCTTGCCATTACAGAACCAATTTCTCCCTCCCTGTTTTTCGCACCTCAATCTGCTAAGAACAGGGCCTCAGTCTCCCTGATTGAACTAACCATCGTATATCTCTAGCTTGCTCTGCTTGGCATATTATACTGCCCCTGGAAAATTTCACTACCTGCGGTCTTGACGAGGCAGTGGGGTATTACGCCACGAAAAGCTCCGCTCAATCCATTGTTACTCGCTTGTAACTGGTTAGTATATAATGGAATAAATATAAATGAAAGTGCAAGGTCATCACTTAGGGACTTAATAATAGATTTTTAGATATACATTGGGGATCATCAGTTGGAAGCAACAGGGAGGAAAGGACCTTGGGTACTGGTTGATAGCAGATGTCTATGAGCGCCATGCGTATAGTGGCGTTAAAAGCAAATGCGGTTTAGCATGCTCAGGCGAGGTATTGCCAGCAGGATAAGGAGGTGTTAGTACCGTTATATAAGGCGTCTGGTGAGACCCACTGGAATATCTGTGTGCAGTCTGGTGTCCATGTTTAAGAAGGATGAATTCACTGGAACAGGTTCCAGAGGCGGGCTACTAGATGATCCGAGAGAATACCTGCTTAATGAAAGGAGACTCAAAGTAGGACTTGGCTTGTGTTAGCCTGCCAAAGGAAAGGCTCCGGGGGATATCTTTTCTCTATATAAATATCAGGGGATTAAGTTAGGAGGGAGAGGAATTATTAAGCTTAGTACTAATGTAGGCACAGGACAAAATGGTTACAAACTGGATATTAGAAGGTAGACTTGAAATTAGACGAAGGTTCTAACCATTAGGGAGTGAAGTTCTGGAACACGCCTTCCAAGGAAGTAGTGGGGGCAAAAGCTTATCTGGTCTTAAGACTAAGGTTGATAAGTATAATGGAGGGGATGATATGAGGATGTGTTATTTGGCCATTGATCTTGGATTCAGCAGATAAGTCTGCTCAATGGTCTGTGAGGGGATGTTGGATTAGGATGGATCTGATTACTGCAGAGAATTCTTGCCCACATGCTCAGGGTTAGCTGATCGCATATTTGGGTTGGGAAGGAATTTCCTCCAGGGCGGATTGGCAGGGGCCCTGGAGGTTTTTCGCCTGCTCTGCAGCGTGGACATAGGGTCACTTGCTGAGGATTCTCTGCAGCTTGAGGTCTTCAAACCACAATTTTGAGGAGTTCAATAACTCAGTCATGGGTTAGGGATTGTTATAAAAGTGGATGGGTAGGGTTCTGTGGCCTGCTTTGTGCAGGAGGTCAGACTAGATGATCATATTGGTCTCTTCTGACCTATGAGTCTAGGATTCTCTGTTTCTTGAGAAGAGAGAGTATCTAGATCTACTACTGACAAGATGATATACTTGTGAAGGTGCAATTGTGCAACATGATAGCTTGCCTCATTGACTGAGCCATCCAGTACTTGGAACAACATTGATATACCATGAAGGAAATCCAAGATTTTATTCGTGTAACCTAAAAAGAGGTGCGGAGTCTCAAAATTCTGTATCTGTAGGTGGAATAAATCATATTCTAATTGAGATAATTTTGAAAGTATAGTTGCGAACTCCACCGAGGTTACAGTTATTTTGTGAACAGAAAAACAGAGCCATCTGTAATGGAATTTGCCGGGCAGATACTTACTTTCATTCACAAAATGCTACAAAACTGACACGATTTCTTCATCTGATGCCACCTCTGGACATGGAGTTCTTCAGTCTCCCCCGGTGCTCTTCAGTGAAAAGCCTCTCTTAAAAATTTTGCTCGGTACTGTTAGGTTTGATATTACAATGTTTCTACTCTGTACAGTTTTACCTTTCCTTCTCCATTGTTAGAAGTTGTTTTTTCCTGCTTGTTGCTTCCCAGCAGTTCCAGCTCTGTGAAGTAATGGAGGAGTTCCCATGTTGGTTAGAGAACAATATAATTGGTTTCCGTGCCTATAATTTAGGGGTTCTCAAACTGGGGCTCTGGACCCCTCAGGGGGTCATGAGGTTATTACATGGGGGCTGCGAGTTGTCAGCCTCCACCCCAAACCCAAGCCTCCAGCATTTATAATGGTGTTAAATATATAAAAAAGTGTTTTTAATTTATAATGGGGGTCACACTTAGAGGCTTTCTATGTGAAAGAGGTCACCAGTACAAAAGTTTGAGAACCACTGCTGTAATTCTATCTTCTTTGAATGGGAATTCCTGCTGTTTCACTTTGGGTATTATTCAGCAATTTCTTTATGGCGGGATGGCAAGGGTAATAGATCCTTATCTTCTGGATCTTACAAACCTGCTTTCATTTCTTGCTTCCCCAATCCCATTTTTCCCATGCAGAAAACACTTTAGCATCTAACTGGCTTTTTCTAGGGGTCCCCCTCCCCCTCTCCTCCCTGCCCCCTCTAGCTCCCCCCCGATTCTTCTTAGCTTTGGCAGTATGGTCTGGGCGAGAAAGGTCATTCAATTTAACCCTGTGCCTGTAGAAGGTGTTGCTAAGCAGATTGCACTGGTAGGGGAGAAAAGAGAAACCTCTTGCCTGCATAGAGACGTGGAAAAGATGGAAAACCCAGCAGTTCCAAGCCTGATGGAACAGTGGATTTGCATTCAGAGAAGACTAAGGAAACTAATTTTATTGAATTAAAAATTAATTAATATGTAATCCCTTGGAAGGAGATTTGGCAGGATTAGCATTTACAGAAGTATTCCTGGTAATGTATTCATCTTGGCTGTTGCTGTCCTGCTGGAGGGATATAGTTTTTTTTGGTGAAACTACTGTCATATCACTTTTAAAATGGTACAGCTTTGGGATATAACATTTTTCTCAAGTTAATAATTTTTACAGTATTTGCATTCACCCAATGCCCTTAAAATAAGTTTTGTCTGAAGTCTAAAACTTTCATTTCCTGGCTTTTATGACCTTGCCCTTCCAGCTGAAAGGTGTATGTCAATGAGGCTTTTACCTCCATGAGTCAGTTCAGATGTGTTATGTGAATTCACACTTGCAACTGCATTCTAGATAGTAATTTCCCCCACTATGGTTTGGCAGCAAGACCAGGTGGATCTCATTGCCTGAAGGGTAGAAAAGAGAGAGAAAAGCTAGGGGAAATGACAAGAATAGAGAATCCTTAAGAGCAGCCAGCTCAGGAGGAAACTCAGACATAGGTTTATGTTGTCACCTGTGAATAAAGAAGAGATGCTGAGTTCTGAACAATAATCAATTGTGTGTGTGTGATGTACTGAGAGTGTAGTCAAAAGCATGCAAACTCACTGCAAACCACAATGGGGTGTTGTGAAAGCTGTTATGTCACCAGCAAGGTGCATGCTGGGGCATCATAACAAATAGCTCTTAGGGAAGGATGGATATTTTGGGACTAAATGTACGAAGGAAAAGTGAATGATCACTTGTTAATATGTTCTTAATCTGGATAGTGGGGGAACTCAGCATATGTTGTTACAGGCAATGAAATGTTCATTCTGATTACAGGCGACCTTTAAGAATTAGAGAGCAAGGACTGGATGCTCTGAAACTACAAATAGCAAAAGCCCTCTGTTGTAATCCTCCTAATGACTCCACTGTTTTTTTCCCCTGGCAGGCACACAGTGGATTTCCTCCCTGCCCCATGTAGGGCCCTTGGGAAAGGACAATGGTTAAAATATTTGAAGCAGAAATGTGATTTTTAGTTTATGAATCTCTTTAAAAAAGGAGCTCAGTATCCATTGATTTAGACCTAAACTGTTTGGGTCCATTCGTATTTATGCCTGTTTACAGGTGAACAGAAGAATACATGTGTCCTCATATCAGCATGGACATATAATCATTCTAAATGCTGCATAACATATTGAAGAGCTTATTTCCAATCTGATTGAAGAGTGTATCTCTGTAAGCAGTTCTTGAGCGTGCTTCAGGGCTTTGTCTGGCTGATGAAGGTTTATGCTTTTTTCTAATGACTATTTTTAAAGTGTTGGTGTGTGCCTTAAGGAGCTGCCTTGCTTAGTTAAAAGGCTGTGTGCTGTATCTAGTGCAACAGGGAAATCTTGGAAAAACATGATACTGCAGTTGTGTTCAGTGGATCTTTTTCCAGTTTCAGCAGGCATAACCACTTGTCTGCCCTCATGGGAGTGGAACTGAAACATGTAGGTCATGATCTTTTAATGTCTGCATTTTTAGGAGAAAGCATATCACGTGTCCTTTCAATTTTACCTTCAGAGAATCCTCAGATGAGACTACAAATTTATTTCATAAAGGAAATAGTATTGATGTAATATACCTAGACTTCTGTAAGGTATTTGACTTGTACTGCATAACGTTTTGATTAAAAAGCTACAATGATATAAAATTAACATGGCACACATTAAAAGGTGTCTAACTGATTGGTTCTTGGCACCGCTCTATTTAACATTCTTATTAATAACCTGGAAGAAAACATAAAATCATCCTTGATAAGGTTTGCAGATCACACAAATTGGAGGACTGGTAAATAACGAAGGGGACAGATCACTGTTGCAGAGCAATCTGGATTGCCTGGTAAACTGGGTACAAGCAAACAAATATGCATTTTTAAAATGGCTAAATGTAAATGTTTCTAGATGTTATACAAAGAAGGTAGGCCATGCTTGCAGGATGGGGAACTCTGCCCTGAGAAGCAGCGACTGAAAAAGATTTGGAGGTCATAGAGGATAAGCAGTTGAACATGAGCTCCCAGTGCGATGCTGTGGCCAAAAGGGCTAATGTGATCCTTGAATGAATAAATAGGGGAACAGAGTTTTATTTACTTATATATTTGGCACGGGTTTCCACAGTTAAAGAAGGATGTTGCTGAATTGGAGAGGGCTCAGAGAAGAGCTATGTGACTAATTAAAGGATTAGAAAACATGCCTTATAATGATAGACTCTAGGAGCTCAATCTATTTAGCTTAAGAAAGAGAATGTTACAGTTTATAAGTACCTATCTGGGGAACAAATATTTAATAATGGCAATCTAGCAAAGAAAGGTATAACATAATCCATTGCTTGGAAGCTGAAGGTAGACTATTCAGACTGGAAATAAGGTGTAAATTTTTAACAGTGAGAGTTATTAATCACTGGAAGAGTTTACCAAGGCTCATGGTAGATTCTCCATTACTGAAAATTTTTAAATCAAGATTGGATTTTTTTTCTCAAAGATGTGCTCCAGAAATTATTTTGGGGTATTCTATAGCCTGTGTTATACAGGAGGTCGGACTAGATAAGCACGGTGATCCCTTTTGGAATCTATTAATCTGAAAATCTCTTATTTAAATATTTTCCTGCAAGCCCTGTTTTTGCTATCTTCTTCTAGCTATTATAGCTTCTTTTGCAGAGCCAGTGATCTATTTGCATGTTCTGGTTTAGTTTTCTTTGTTAGTATAATGTATTGGTCTAGCAAACCCTGATTCTCTGGTCTTTCAACTTAATAGAAAACTCTCCCAGAACCGTATGCAGACATAACTGGAAACTTTAATATATTTCTCCCATTGCTGTGGAAAGGTTCTGTGTAATTTCTCCTGTAATTCTGGCTGCCAAACTGTGATTTTCTGTTTTACTGGTATTTGTCCGAGGACACACTGTTGCTGGCACCATTTTGTTTCTTATTTGTGCTGGGAGGCTGCTGCTTCTCCTTCTATTTTTGTGCTGATATAAATCCCAGATTTTTTTTAAACTGAAATATCAGTTTTCTGCCACTTTGAAATTTTCTTTTTGGTTCAGTGTCCTTCTGTTTTAGATGTCCTTCTGTTTATCAGATCAGTGGGTAATGAAGCCAGAGAGAAGTGCAAATGGAGCTGCTAGTTATGTCAGCATCACGCGACACCTTCCTCTTCAGATATAACTGTAAAAGCCCTGCATCCCTGTGCTGCTTTGGCTTGCATTAAAACATTTTGTGTTTGTGTTGCCTTTCCTCAGAAGCATTAATTTAAGAGAGTGTTCCTGTTTGATTGCATGTTGCTTTTCTACTTTCAGTATATTATTTTTATGCTGCCCCTTGTGCAGTTGTACTGTCCAGTTTCTGTCTTTCTGTCTTGTCTGTCTGGTCTGTCTTTTCTGTCTTTCCACTTGCCCTCTGAATCTATAAAAAGGGAAATAAGGATAACCCCAGGAATTACAGCTCAGTCAGCTTATCTTCAGTACCTGGAAAGATAATAGAATAATAAATTTGCAAACACCTGGAAGGTGCTAAGTAACAGCATGGATTTGTCAAGAACAAATCGTATCAACCAACCTAATACCTTTCTTTAACAGGTAACAAGCCTTGTGGATAGGAGGAAGTGGTAGATGTGGTCTATCTTGACTATATTAAGGCTTTTGATACCATCTCACAAACAAACTAGGGATATACAACCTAGATGGAGCTACTATAAGATGGGTGAATAACTGGTTAGAAAGCTTTTCCCAGAGAATAGTTATCAGTGGTTCACAGTCAAGGTTGGAAGGGCATAACGAGTGGGATCCTGCAGGGATCAGTTCTGAGTCTGGTTCTGTTCAATATCTTCATCAGTGATTTAGATAACGGCACAGAAAATTCACTGATAAAGTTTGCGGACGATACCAAGCTAGGAGGGGTTGCAAGTGCTTTGGAAGATAGCATTAAAATTCAAAATGATCTGGACAAACTGGAGAAATGGCCTAAATAAATTGGATGAAATTCAATAAGGACAAATGCAAAGTACTCCGTTTAGGAAGGAACAATCAGTTGCATGCATACAAAATTGGAAATGACTGCCTAGGAAAGGGATCTGGGGGTCATAGTGGATCACAAGCTATATATGAATCAACAATTTAACACTGTTGCAAAAAAGCAAACATCATTCTGGGATGTACTAGCAGGAGCATTGTCAGCAAGACATGAGACGTAATTCTTCTGCTCTACTCCATGCTCATTAGGCCTCAGCTTGAGTATTGTGTCCAGTTCTGGGCACCCCATTTCAGGAAAGATTGGACAAAGTCCAGAGAAGAGCAACAAAAATGATTAAAGGTCTAGAAAACATGGCCCATGATGGAAGATTGACAATATTGTTGTTTGTTTAGTCTGGAAAAGAAAAGACTGAGAAGAGACATGATAATAATTTTAAAGTATATAAAAGGTTCTTACAACGAGGGAGAAGAAATGTTCTCCTTAACCTGTGAGGGTAGGACAAGTTGCAATTTAAGCCCATGCTTCAAGGAAGGTTTAGGTTGGACATTAAGAAAAACTTCCTGTCAGGGTGGTTAAGCACTGGAATAAATAGCCTAAGGAGGTTGTGGAATCTCCATCATTGGAGATTTTTAAGAGCTGATTAGACAAATACCTGTCAGGGACTAATGTTTCTCAAACTGGGATCCACAAACCCCTGGGAGTCCCTGGGCACCTCTGAGAAACTCCTCTCCCTCCCTTCCTCAACCCCTCTGCCTCCCTCCCAGGCATGACTCCTGCACATTGCGGAGCAGACTTACCTGTCCTGGCTCCCCACCACTCCTAGAAGCAGCAGGTACGTCCCTGTGGCCCTTGTGGGGGGCCAGGCAAGGGCAAGGGCTGAGCTGGGGGGGTCTTTGGGGTCCCCAACATTTTTTAAATCAAAATGGGTGTCCTTGGGTTGCTAAAGTTTGAGAACCGCTGGTTTAGATAATACTTAGTCCTGGGTGGCCTCTCAAGGTCCCTTCCAGTCCTATGATTCTGTGATTTGGTTCTTAATTTTTCTGACCTATTCCAAGTTAATGGACATATAAAATTCTGCTGTCATATGATTTTTGATTGACATTCATTATTGAGGGTGATGGTGGCTATATTTTTAGGTAACTTCATACTGCTATATGTGAACAGAGATGTTAATGATATTTTTCCCACAGACTTGTTAAAAATCAGTTTCTCTCAGAAAGTGATTGTACAATACAACTCTTGCCATTCATATTGGCAAATATGAAAGGAGGAATGTCAGCCAAATTTATATTGGGTTGACAGAGCTTTGAACATAATCTCCATCATCATGGTTTCCAAGATTTAGAAATAGTTATCAATTTATTAACATTTTTTCTATGTTACTTTAACTAGCATGACAAAATTGCATAATATTTGTTTAAATTTGAAATATTAAAATATTTGCTGAAGCCAGAGAAGAATTCAGTAACTTACTGCCTGGTGAAGCAATAAACTGAGCCAGACATACAGTTTTGCTTATTGTGACTGATTGGCCACAGGAGTCAAAATTGAATTTATGTTACTTGAAAATTATTACCTAAGTAACATTCCAGGATTTTCTTCTGTGTCTGTTTTTCATAGATACTTCATTGTCAAGTTCAAAATGTGGATTTGAATGAAACATGAGTTTAGAATTTGAATTCTGGCTCTTCCTTTGAAGGATGATTCACTCTTTGGAAGGAGTTTCAGCTAGCATTCTCAGTTTATCAATAGGCATCATGTAAACCTAGCATAATAGGCTCTATGCAAGCTTTTTATCACATAAGATGGGCTACAAAACCTATCCTTATTTTCTGGCAAATGTAGAAAAGAAATCAGCTTATTTTTTGTACTGCATATGGTGTTATTTCATAGTCAAGCTGTTAGGGATACACAAAAAATACTCTAGATGATGATGTTATAAGGAGGCACTTTAGATTCTCCTCTCCCCACCCCCCTGCGCACACACATTATGTTGATCTGTAGCAACAATGGTTTGGTCTCAAACAGGGTGACGGAGGTTTTTGTGGGGGTACATCAACTCATCTAGATATTTGCTTAGTTCTACAACAGGCTACACAAGAAGCACTAGTGAAGCTAATACAAACTAAAATTTCATGCAGAATGACTTGTTTATACTGCTCTGTATACTATATACTGAAATGTAAGTACAATATTTATATTTAAATTGATTTATTTTATAATTGTATGGTAAAAATAAAAAAGTAAGCAATTTTCAGTAATAGTGTGCTGTGATACTTTTTAATTTTTATATCTGATTTTGTAAGCAAGTAGTTTTTAAGTGAGGTGAAACTTAGGGGTACACAAGACAAGTCAAACTGCTGAAAAGTGTACAGTAGTCTGGAAAGGTTGAGAACCACTGGTCTAGATGGACTAAGAGGCTTATTCCTGGCTTTTGGAAATACATTTTCTATCATTGGATAGATGAATCCCTGTGTACCTGCATGAACTTAGATGCCAGCATTGCATGGTCAAATAAAAATGTCCATGATCACACTGCCAGTGTTGTATGGTAGAGAAGGTCTGATTAGCGAATAGAGGAATTGCTGCATAGATGGCAGAGAGATCAGTTACTTAGCACAAGCACTAGATCACAGCTGCAATCATGAATTTCCTCCCTAGGTAGGCTGTCCATGCTCCATTCACTCTGTAGAAAGCCTCCTGTCATTGGAAGGAGTGATAGTGGGCTTCATTATTGCTTGGCTCATGTGGCAGAGTGTGGCTATGAATTTAAAAAGGGAAAATAAGCTATGCAATAAGTGTAGTTGAAAGAGAACAGTAGTTCTTGCTGTTGGTTCTAAATGCCCCAAGATCTCACATGTTCACTGACATGTGGCAATGCTAGATATTTATTTGGTATTTGACAATAAGAGAAATCCATTTATCTTTTTCCTCAAGATGAGTGTAATATTTTTCAAGGTAGACACCTCTCACAGTAAGTGCCCACTAACATGTAGAGCTATAGAGAGGGTTTTGTTTTTTTTTGCTGTTTTTGAAAACAGCACCCATAAGGTGAGTTTCCAGAACAATTGAAGACAACATGGAGCCTTATATTACCTCCAATGTGTATTGATGGTGAAACTTTCAATGTCTGTCCTGACAATTTCTTAAAAGATCACGCTTGGTTAATGGTGCTGTTTTTATGTTCTTTTTCTATTTATTAATTTCCCTAATTTTTTATATTCCCTTTTAAAGGACTAAATCTTTAAAGAACAATCTTTACTGTTTTCAGATAACCCCAGATGTAGCTTGTGGAAATGCCAGTTCTAACAACTCTGCTGGAGGCCGGCTTATCTCCTTTGAAGTTCCACAGAACACATCAGTAAAGTAAGAATATTGCTTTGGCATAGCAGTCTGGAACAATAAATATTTAAATAGTGTTTGGTACCGAATTCATGTGTTGGGAGCTGTAGTCAACTGTCTCCTAGGCAGCCAGATTATGAAATGCCTTGGTATGTCATGAAAGAACTTCAGAGAGCCTCCAGTTGACATGAGGGACCTAGCAATACCAGAGCACCTTCTTCCAGGGGTGCAAGTGCTCACGTTTATGTTTAAGTGGGGTTTTTTTTGTTCGGTTTGGTTGTGGGGCATTTTTGGACGGGGAGGAGGGTCTAAGCAAGTAAAGTGTCTTTCGGCCATCAGAGGACACTGGGAATTGGAGCAAAGAGGTGGAGGACAACAGTTTGACCTGGAGAGGGGTGTAACATTTCCTTCTTTTCCCTCCACGCAGCAATGATTTCTGACAGCCAGGGCAGCTCACATTTCCCCTTTGCCAAATTCAGACTAATTTATTTGTTTATATTTGTCTGAACTTCACATCAATAGTTTGAATGCTTCTATGAAGAGGTGCGTGTCCTACAAAGCAGATATGATTTTGAAGAGTTTGAAGTTGTGTAAAGCATCCATTTTTTCACTCTGACAGTTGTGTAACTTAATTTTAATGAATGGAATTTGATTCCCTTGAAAGCCAGAATCTGATGGCATTGGCTGGGATGAAGCATAGATGTACAGTACAAGCTTTCAAATAAAGATCTGCCAGTGTGTCTCCCTTCTGGTTTGCAACATTCCTGCTGATTTAGGCCTACGTTTCTGCTGAAAGAGTGCACTGACACCACTCTTGTGCTGCCATCTTGTGCTCTAGAATCACAGCTTTCATTTAAAAAAAAAGTTTTGGTTTATTTTGATGTTTGCAAAAAAGAGTGAAACTCTTGCAACTATATCTACCTTGAGTCTGCAGGGAGCCTGGAACAATGACTCTGAAAGGTGGGAACTACCCGGTTTATCTCACTGAGTTGTTAATTCAGGCACCCAGTGATGATGATGTAGATGTCAACATAGTTAATTATTTCATTCCCCATGAAACCCTGTAAGAAAGGAGAGGTAAGATCACAGATCTGCACAGTCACTGTTTAATGTCTCATTGTATGTGGGTGGGATTTGGAAGCATACTACCACTTTTCCCCCAAAATTAAGAAGGTCCTAAGTAAAGCCTAGGAGGGAATCTGAGAAGCCAACCCTGAGGAGTCCAGTAGAGTCCATGGGAATATTAAAAACTCAGTGTGGGCTGCCCATCTCAAAGGATCCCAAGGAGCACAAGTAGTCATATGTCAGTCATTTGTGATATCTACTATGAGCAAGCGTCTGACTTTGGTAGCTGACGTGGGCAAAATTTGAAGGAGCACCACCACCTTTTTCCGAGTTCAGCCCCTGATAGGCATAACTTACACTGTTTACAAGCTGAAATACTCCAGTTTACCAGAGCCAGTTTATTTCACTGTACTCTCTATGTTAAAAGGCTTGTATAGAACATGTGACCTGAATATATATATATATATATGTAAGAACAATCACTTTAGTAAACTTGCACTGATTTTGATAATGGAATTTGACCTAAATTGTGACATCCCTTGCTCTCATATTCAGGTTTCTTGAAGTTGTTATTAGTGAGGAGCCTACCAGTTGAGATAAAAAAAAAAATTCCAAAGCTTTGTCCAAAATTTTATTCTTAAATAGTCCAGGTATAACAGGGGATCTCTTTGTGTGGATTTCATTCACACACCTCTGCCGTTCTTGGTTTCAGCTGAAAGCAAATTTGGGAGAGGCTGTTCTTACTGTATTTCTAGAATGGTCGAAATCCTTCAGGAGATTAGCAGCCCAATTTTAAGCAAGGGAGATTCAGACTAACTTCTGAACATTTGGATACTAAACTGATTAGAATGTTTGAGCCTTTGGAGGTTCACCCAATCCTAGTGGGGTTTCTTCCATCTGTGAATTGATGCAGATGTTTGGAAAATATTCATATTATACATGTTCACAAGAGAGTGGAAAAAGTACAGTAAAAGGAAGGAGAGATCCATAGAAACAAGTTATAGGTATGGTATTCCCTAAATAAAATTTAAAATCCTGTGGAACTGAGTGCATATATTGTAGTTGCTTCCAAGTGACTTTACCTTACTCAACCCTGGCTATTTCAGTAGATCAGTGGTTCTCAACCAGGGGTCCACGGACCCCTAGGGGTTGCAAGCAGGTTTCAGGGGCCCTGCCAAGCAGCACCAGCTTTAGGTTTGCTGGGGCTCATGGCAGAAAGCTGAAGCCCTGCCACACGGGCTGAAGCCTGGGTCCCTGAGCCCTGCCACATGGGGCTGAAGCCAGAGCAATGTAGCTTTGCAGGGGTCCCCGTGGTATGGGGCCCCAGACAATTCCCCTACTTTCTACCCCCTAATGCTGGCCCTGGCTTTTATATGCAGAAAACCAGTTGTTGTAGCACAGGTGGGCCGTGGAGTTTTTGTAGAATGCCGGGGTGGAGTGGAGGGGGGGTCCTCCAAAAGAAAAAGGTTGAGAACCCCAAGCAATAGATCACCACAGATCTGAGTGACCTTGACAACCTTGCCTAACTCATTTGATTTATGAGAATGAAATTCTCTGAACATTTTATCCAATGCATTAAACAAAACCAGAATTTCTGTCAACATCAAACCCGCTTAACTTGTATATGTACTAATACCATGACTAAAAGGAATGGAAGCAGGAGCATTTCAGCCATTGGAAATGGCAGCATTATGAATGCTAGTAGGGGACACTTTCGAAAGGAGTGAAGTACAATTGAAAGCACATTAATACAAGGGGGAGAGATTGTGTTATGGTAGTTATATATTTAATATGTTCTGAGCATGGTACGTGAATATGGATGCTGATTTTGTGCTATGTCAAGTTATATAAAGTGTTCATTGGACATGAAAATGGTTCTTTTAAATGATTAGAAATTAAGAATGCGCATGATGTCTGCGTTCAGATGTACCATTATTCAAACCCTACTGTTAAAGGATTTTGTATTGTGAATGTGCATGCATCCAGCCTTACTGCAGTGAAAATTGCATGGTAATAAAACTATTCATATTTTGATAATACAAATAGTGTGTTTGCATTAAATTAGTCTTTTTTTCTGATTGTATATTTGCTACAGTTGAGTCGTTCTTTTTTGTTGATTAATTTTGGTCCAGAATGATGTATTGTTTGAGAAGACTGATTTTCTTCAATCTGACATGTAATTACTTTTATCCTTCATGTCTCTAGAATAATGCAAGATGCCACGGCTTCTCTTATCCTGTTGTGGAAGGTTACAACAGTTGGATTTAAACAATGCTCACTTATAGATGGTAGAAGCATTACTCTCCTTCAGGCACTGGGTGGACTTGTTCTTTCTGAGGAAATGCTTGCATTAGGAAATAACTACTTTATTGGTGAGTTGTGCTAATGTTCTGGTCTCCTCATCTCCAGCCTTACACAAGAATCAATAATTTATGCAATACCTAAAGAAATGTAGAGGCAGCTCTATTAATTTACTAAGGGCTTGAAGAACTAGGTGTGATGGTAAGACTACATTTTGGAATTTTGTTAATTCAAAGCAAATGAATGCTACCTGAAGCTGCAAAGTAGCACACATGTGGAACTATCTAATATGAACTCCAGTTAATGTTATTTGACCATCTACTGGCGTTTTTAATATATTTTAATTTAACTATGTTGCTTTTCGGTAAATACTACAGTAAATGCCTCCAAATGGTAACATTCAGGGTGTTTCTTTGATCATTTGTTATATTATGGTACACTTTGAGAAAAGAATTTGTCTGAAATCAGTTAAAGGAATAAAATATTTAGAAGACAATGTAAACTTCAAACTGTATTAAAATATAATGGGGAAGTCTGCTCTTCTCACACGCAATTACCCACTAATAACACTTGTGTCAAGGATTTATTCCTTTCTAAATATGACACAAACACAGTACTGTTAGAACTCTTAATATACTCTAATATTCTTCATTGAAAAATGAAACACTAAATAGCATGGGAGGAAGTGTGAAATGAAAACTGGTATACAGTTTAAAATAAAGTATATGGAAAATAATATTGGTTTAAAGACATTCTTTAAGAATGGAGACTATAGATTTAATTTTATCGGGCTTTGTGGACAGATAGTCTGTTGAAATTAGTACATGAAATTGAAATCATGGTAATAACAGTACTTATTTGTTATAGTCTTGAAATAGTTTTCATTCCAAAATGAAGAAAAAGCTGCTACAAATTATTGTTCAGTAATTTGACATTTCTGAAACACAGGTTGCTTTGCAAATAAATATAAAATATCCAAAACACTTATGCAAAAATACTGGGCTGTGTTCTGAGTGGATGTCCTGCCAGAGAGAAGCCCAAATAAAGCAGAAATGCTGTTTCCAGAGTGATAGGGGACAGTGTATTAGAGATCCTGTTGTGGGTTGTTAATACAGCTACTTTATCAGCAGCAGGTTCAGTTTAATAGCATTTATTTTCTACAAATGTGTTTCTGATTATTTTATATTTTTCCCCTTGATCTGAGATAGACACTTTCTCTTAAATCTCTTATGTTTTGTTTTTTTTTCTTTTGCATTTAATCCACCAAAGTTAAAAGCTTCTCTCTGAGAGTAGTGCTAACATGACATGACATGGCAACTAAGATGAGGTAAAATCCTAGTGAAGATAAGGCAGTTTGTAGTTTTTACATGTTAGCAGGTCAAGGTAAAGTCTATGGGTGAGTGTTTACCTCAATTTACTAACTCATGTTACAGCTACATTTGCCTTGTCTTTGATGTTGTGTTAGTTAGCATGTGTGAGTTAACACAAGGTAAGAACGTACCTTTTTTCCTAGTGAAGACAAAGCTTACATGCAGTTTGTAATAGAGACTTCAGTCATCATGTACATCATTACAAATTCTTCTTCTGTAACCTTTTCTTCCATCTACTGGAAATTTGTGATTTTTTTTTTTTTTAAATCTGATCCTAAAAATTATGTACAGAGCTTTCCAGACTCCTTAGTGCAGTTTTTTTTAATAAAACCAAGAAATCACAATCATCTTGACTGATGTTAGAGGGCACTATAATCACAAATTAGCATGGCATGGAGGAACATGCAGACTCAAGTAACAGTAAAGTGATGCCATGCATCAAGGGCTGATCAATCAGCGTTTAGTAAAGATGGAGGCATACACAGTACATTTTAATTTAAATATTTTGTTAAAAGACCCACAAATCTACTTAAGTTCTTCATTTTAGTTTTATAATCTGCTGTCCATTGGTAGCACTCTGAGTTTTACTTCAAAGAAAATAAATATAAAACATACTCCCTCCCTCTACCTTGTTTTTATATATATTAGAGTGAAATGAAACTTGAAGGCTTTTATTTTCAGTATTCACAAAAAGTTCTACTGCATGTAAAGCATCAAAATAGGGACATGGATGACTTTGCTGTATACAAAAAAGCAATGACTATAACAGCTACTTTGTTTGATGATACTTAAGCTGTAATACTCTTGAGCTAAGAGGTAGTGTAGGATGATATAAGCATAATGCTACTTTCCTTCTAGGAATATATCAGTCAAATGTTTGCTTTATATGCATTATATTTCTCAGAGAAATGTAGGGGTTACACTGAACATTGTATTTTTTTTCTACATATTCAACTGGGTTTTTTTAAAATCTTCTTTCCTTAGTTAATCTTACTAAAAGAGATTTTATTGGCCTCTTATTTTTTCCCTTCTGATTTCTAATTAGAGATGTTATAAAAGAAAGGGAAGCTATGAGTAAGCTGAAGATCAAAGAAAAAGATTACGTGCATCTCTCAAGTCATTTTCCCCAGTGTAGCTTCCAAGTTTGTTATGCATCTTGGATCTTTAATTATTTTGTACAAGTCTTCCTGAATGTGCCAAAGACAAAGCATTCAGGGAAATGTATTATTTGTTTTATGTACTGTCTCTTGGTGTCTAATTAACTAAATTAACATTTGTTGAAAGTTGTTTAGACACTACTGAAAGAAATCAGACAGGAGAAAGTAATCAAGTGATGCAGTGTGTAAACAATTTTTATTGAGTGGAAGTAATGGAGTGTCTCTCAGAATTACAAATAAATAAAACCTTGATCATATTGTTTCTCCATATACGAAAAGCAGCCCTATACCCTCAGTCTGAATGACTTTTTGGGGATTGAACGGAACAGCAAAATGAGAAGGAATAAAAGTCTGCCACAGAGAGCACAGTGTGCCCTCTCTGTAGCATGATACTTGAATTTTGTTTCACAAAATGGATGCTGACTTTGCAAATAGACAGATTCTTTAAAAAGTGCAGTGCGGAAATGAAGTCATAATGGTTCCATGGCTGTATGGATCACATTTGTTAAATTGCTACATTTACTGTATTAAAGCTGGGCCATCTTGAGAAGGGAAAGGGGTGTCAACTCCAGTACTTACTGAAATCAGTTATTGTCACAGTGTCTACATTGCATAGCAATCTTATTAATACTGTGTTCCTTAAAGAATGATTTTAATGAGTTTTGAGTAAGATTCCATACCACAAACATGTGACTATCTTCTAACATTTTTCTTAGAGCCATTAATTAAGAAATATAAAAGGTACATTTATTAGTCAGAAAGGATGAGTGACCTATTAAATACAGTGTAGGCTTTGAAAAGAAGGGTGCACTGGATGGGTCAGTGGTTTAGGAGTGGGACAGGACACTTTTTACTTCCAGATTGCTGGTATAAAGCCAGGCTTGGCTGGTTCTGTCCATAAGACGCTGCTATTTTGTTGCAGCTCTGGTTCTGAGAAGCACTCCGTTGGAGAGGAGCCCACTCATCATCCCTTTCAGGCTGCGTGTGGGGGTGAGGCAAAAGATGATTAAAGCTCTTCTGTTGCAATAAGTTTTCTCTACCACCCCCATCCTCTGAAGGCAAACATATTGGCGTGTGATTGCTAATTGTTAAATGTTATGTGAGTTCACCATTGACGTTTTATTTCTGTTTAGGTCAAGCCAGTATCACACTCAAATATCATATGTTCCAGTGTGTGAATATGGCAAAACTTTGGGGGCCTATGTAGTTTTTGCAGGGCATCCATTTATTCTTCTGTTTTGCTTAGGGATGGGAGGCCACAGTTCTAGGGGATAAGTTTATTGCTGGAGTCTAGCACAGTGGCAGCTTTATTCCTCTTTATGCCAGACATGTATTGTGCTGGGCTTGGATGTGCCAATCATGGCAATGATAGCTATATTAACCCTTTGCTGCAGAGACTGTGTTCATCTCCCTATTTTGTTTGTTTCCACTTCAGTTTGTTTGTTGAATAAGTGTATGGGCTGTATGCCCCTAGCTTTTGGGGTGTCTTTTTGGGGACCCCATGGACAATGACTTATCAATGGGCAAAAAAGTAAAGAAAACAATTAAAAATTGAAAACACATCACTTCTTCAAATACCTATGATTGAACAAAACAGCTGTCCAGTTAACTCTATATTTTCCTAAATATTCTTCTCTGGACAAAGATTATGCATGACAAATTTATGAGGAAAGGAGGGTTGTAGTTTCTGTTATTTATTACAATGGTAGGAGGTTAAAGTTGGGCTTACAGGATACATTTTTCACGCTTTTAATGATGGAGTCACTAACGTGAGTCCATAATTTGTCCCAGGTAAGGTTAACTCTCAGAGAAAGTAACATATGACTAGATGGGGTATATAACTGAAAATGTCATCAGAAAAACATCTGTTTAAATAGAAAATTAAAACATTTACTGTAGGTGAAATCCTGGCTCCACTGAGCGCAATGGGAATGTTGCCATTTGTTTCAGCGAGTCCAGAATTTCACACTATATGGTCCAAAGACCCTTGAAGTCAGTGGAAGATATTAATCTAAATTGGCAGGAGTATAGGTCCCTAATGTCCTACCATATTTACAAGATTCCTAAGCTTTATTAGATTAGCTCAGGATCCTCAGCAGTATGTGATCATTAGTGTCACCAGAACTATGTCATAAATGAGGAGTTGCAAAAACTTAACCCAGTTCTGATCTTACATCTACTCTGTATTGTAATGTTATTTTACTGAAATGGGATGTAATGCATTTAACAAGGTGCTGAAAAATGACATTACAATGGAATTCATAGTACAGAAACAGTTTGAATGGGTCTTTTAAACTGTGAATTTCCATGATTGTTAATCAGAACTGCATAGTTAAGGCCTCGCAGACTGAGTTGAGAACTAAAAACACGTTACTATACATTTTTCCTGGCAGTCCTAGAATACCAGATATCCAGTATCTCTTTCTTGAAAGGGATAATACAGTAGTCTTAGTGCCATTTACATATATATGTTTCTATCTGACATGGTTGTAGGTTCTTTTGGTTTCCTTTTTGAGCTAATGAAGTATCTTTCTTGAGAATATTTAGTAAAATTTGCCTTAAAAAAACAAAACAAAACAAAAAACTGCTCTAACCACACTTTTGTAATCCAGGTTTTACTAAATTAGCACTATGGAGACCCCTCCTATCTGACATGCTCCTTCTAGCTGGGCAAATTCCCTACACCAGACATTCTGTGAAGCCTAGCTAGTTGTGGCAACTGTGTTGTATGAGAAGAGTGTTGCGGTGAGCACCAGAGTCACCCCCATTAATTTTTAGCTTTTTATCTTTGAAGGATTTATAAACGTGCTCCTTATTGTGAATGAAAACATAAATCACAATCATGCATTTCAAAATTATGCATAGTTTTTTGTTGAATATAAAAGTGTTTTAAAAACATTCAGATTTAAATGGCAATAGCTTTTTTATGTTGACAAATAACATTTAACAGTCTAATTCTAGTAACATTTCTAGTATTTCCCAAGTCTAGCTTTCTTGACTTGGGAAATAAGAAAAATTGCAATGATTTTGTTATATTGTTTTGATTATTGGGAAAATAGATAACCTAAGTGTGTAACATACTTCATAGTTATCTATTCAGTTGTAGTCAGTTTCCCAAAAGCACTCATGATTGGGGCATGGTATTGTAGAACATCCAATTGGCATTGCAGACTCCAGATTTTATTTCAACTCTGCCTCTGATGTATTGGCTGCATTCATGTTAGCTGTTTTTCAGAAAAATGTCCCACCGTTGCTAATGCCAGTGCAGCTCCATCTGTGGTAACAAGGCTTCCCATGACTGCCAGCAAATGTAGCCATATTGTCAAAACCTGCTTGTAATCAGTTTGCATGATATGATAGTTGAACACTGCTGGCAGCCAGTGGCTTTTCTGTTCTAGCACCTCCACCATTGTGTCCGCCGATGGAGCTGCAGCAGTGTTCATGACAGTGTGAAATATATCAGAAAAAAGCCTAGTGCATAAGGACCTTCAGAAAGTCACCTTCTTTCCCTATCAGTAACCCAAGGGAAGGGTTATTTAGCCACACCTCTACCCCGATATGACGCTGTCCTCGGGAGCCAAAAAAATCTTACTATGTTACAGATGAAACCATGTTATATCGAAGTTGCTTTGATCCACCGGAGCGTGCAGCTCTGCTCCCCCCTCCCCCCCCCGAGCGCTGTTTTGTGGCATTATATCCAAATTCATGTTATATGGGTCACATTATATTGCGGTAGAGGTGTATCTCACGTGGTTTGGGAGGCGTAATTAATATTTCTAAAGTGCCTTGTGAGACCTTCTGCACTAAACGATACTTGTTGAGTTTTATAAATTCTATAATATGGTGCAAAAAGGGATTGGGGGGGTTGTATGTTGGCATAGGTATATTTGCTTTTCTTTAACTGTATGTAACCCTTCTGCCCCTCTGAGTTGGCAGCAACAAGGGCCGGGTTCAGTATCCAGGGGTTCCGTTTCAGTAACACAAGGCATAACCGGCTCGAGCCCCCACCCAGTGACCTGGGACGCTTACATACCACACCCTCCTGGGCGCCTCTAGGAGGCAATACTTCCCCTCTCGCAAGCACGGAGTCTGAGTGTAGCGAAATCTTTTTAATAAAGGAAGGAATCAATGCGGCATCCCATTGGAGAAACACCACAAACAGAGTTATAACACAAACCATAACCCCCCCCCCAAGTACATTTGGCAATGTCCTTTTCCCCTTAGGGTCTTAAGTCCAATCACTCCAAAGTCCAACAACCCAAAAGTCTCTGGTCAATGCCACCCCAGAATTCAAGAGTCTATCTGTAGAGGTCCCTCCCCCCAGCCTGGGTGAAAGGGGCACCTTACGTGGTCCAGGGCCAACTGCCCTGCCTCTCCGTGGGTTCTGCTTCCGCCTTCTCCACGAACTGCTCCGCCTTACCAGCCGCTCCACTCTGCTCCTCCGGCCGTCCTCACAAACTGCTCCGCTCCACCAGCTGCCTCGTGAGCTGCTCCAGTTGTCCCAGCAAACTGCTCGGCTCCGCTCGCTCTGTGGGCTGCTCCACACGCCCCACAGCTACTCCGCTCTGCCAGCCGCTCCACTCCACCAGCTGTCCTGTGGTCCGCTCCAGCCATCCCCATAAACTGCTCCACTCCGCCAGCTGCTCTGTTCCACAGTATAGCTTCAGGCTCCCCCACTAGTTAGCACAGTACTCAGTGCTCCCAGCTCAGTAATTTCAGCTCTTTTGTGATTTCAGCTCTTAGTGATCTCAGCACATAGTAGGGGAGCCCAGTGCTAGTGCACCATTAGCCCAAAGTGAGTTCAGCTCAGCAACCTGTATCTAGAGTCTTAAGGGAAAAAAAAAATCAACTCTGACATTCCACAGTGGAGAGAGGAGGGGGTGGAACTGGTGCTTCTGGCTCCACAAGGAGACTGCACCACCAGGCACAGATACCTGTCCCCAACCTCTCTCAATTCACTGGGTTTTGGAACCCATGTCCCTTGTCTAGCAAGTGTCATTTAATTTATATTGAGACATTTCTGTTATAAAGCAGTCTCGTAGTTTCTCATTCACATAATCAGGTGGCAACACTTTATTTATCTTGCCCCAATAATGAAGAAATTGGGGATCCCAGAAATGTCAAAATAACCATTCCCAGGCTCCTTGCTGGCTCCTTGCTGGGTGTGCCTATGCAAATATTTGAGACTTCACATTCCGGGCATTCTTTCCACTCTTCCCATAATTCACCACTAGATGTCAGGGTACATCTCATCCTGACTCTGCTTACATGTATATTTAAAAAAAAAAAACAGAAAAGAAAATTTGTAGACACATTTTTCCATTTCAGTATAGTTGAGATTGAGAATATCTTTCCCTTTAAAAGAAAAAAAAATTACAGGAATGTACTTAAAAAAAATAGCTCAAATAAAGACATTCTGAATTATCATTCAGTGCCAATAAAGTTGATAGCCAGGGAGCCAACAGCTTAGCATGTTTAGGATTGAATTTTATCCTCTGTTACCGTTTAGCTATCATTATACATAAATAAAATATGATTTAAAATTGTCATGTTACTGAGGGCAGAACAATAAATCCTCTCAATATAATTTCTGCTTGTAGCATCTATTGTTGTCTAGTATTTTGATTGTAGGGAACTGAGTTAGGCCCGCAGTGTAATCTGACTTTGTCAGGTTGTGGAGCAATTTTAAATTAAAGCAATTTAATCAGCTGATTTTAAATAATAATTTAAATCACTTAATTTAAAAAAATAATTTAAATCCAGTTGAGGCTTTGTGAAACTAATTTGAAAATTCGTGCTATTGCAAATGCAGATTAAAATTTATAATTAACTAAATTGTAAATTCTGTTGACTTTTTAAAATGCCACCACTTACAGGATATCTTATTTTAATTTTACAAAACTGCTATAATAAAAAAATCAAAACATACAATGGGGAAAATTAATACCCTCCTAACCCCTTAACCAACTGAGCTCGTATGTAATTGCACACATCAATAATCCTATTATCTTTAGTGGGGCTTCACGTGTGTACATGTTTGTAGCAGCAGGGCTAAAATTTAATTTTTATTAAACTTTTCTCTTAATGACATAAATCTTTGTCACTTCAAAACAATATTGCTGTAATGCTAACACTGAAAAGTTATTTAGACTTCTAGTACATTAACAAAGTTATTGGGAATTTCTCTATACACACAGGGAAACCTTTTAAAAAACTGGATCCCTAAATTAGGCTCCTAAATCCCTATTTTGGCACTATGGACCTTGATGAAAGCATTTTAGCTTTCTTGACTTGGGAAAGTTCAGTATATCAGCAAATGGTACTGGTTGGCTATTTGTTTACCATTTGCTTATCAATTATTTGCTTATACTGTAAGGATATTAATGAAGCTCTGAATTCTTTTTCAGCATAGATGATCACTTTAAATGTGAAAGTTTTTAGTTACAAAATCTGTTCAGAACCTGAAATTGTACTGATAATTAAGAAATTATTTAAGGAAACAAGCCCAAAACATGATTTTGTTATTTAAGACTATAAAGTCAGAAGAATGTAAAGAACTAGCAATGTGTAAGTAAAACAAATCTGATTTAAATAAAAATATTAAATTAAAAATACTATATAATTTTTTTTTAAAAAAACATGATTTTTATCCAACCTACTTTCTATGGCTAGTCTAAGTAGTACAGTAACTCTTCACTTAAAGTAATCCCGGTTAACATCGTTTTGTTGTTACATTGCTCATCAATTAGGGAACATACTTGTTTAAAACTGTGCAATGCTCCCTTCTAATGTTGTTTGGCACCCGCCTGCTTTGTCTACTGCTTGCAGGAAGAGCAGCCCACTGCAGCTAGCTGATGGGGGGTTTGGAATCAAGGTGGACCGGCAGCCCCCCTATCAGCTCCCTGCTCCCCTAAATTCTCTGTGCAGCAGCTGCCCAGCAAGCTGGCAGTGGGGGGAGGGACAGCTGCCACTGCTATGTGTTGCTCCTGCCCTCTGCCTTGGAGTTGCTCCCCGAGACTCCTGGTTGCTGTGCGGGGGAGAGGGAAGGAAGAAGGGGGCTAATGTCAGGGTGTCCCCGTTCCTCCTGTTCCCCGCTTACCCCATCTTCCATAGAGCAGGGGGGACACACTAGGGCTCAGGGCGGAGGGAGCTTGCAGCAGCTAGGGTCTCAGTCAGCGGATCTAATTAACAAGGCAATGTCCTTAAAGGGGAAATGTGCCTATCTCCCTCCATTCCTGCTGCTTTGTAGAGTGAGAGAGTTAACGCTTGAGGGCTCAGCCAATTGCTAGTTCATCATTTAGCAGTATGGGAAATATTCCTCCTTCTGACTCCTCCACCTCAACCAAGCTTCACAATTATCATCGGGTGTGTGTGTGTGTGTGTGTGTGTGTGTAAGACTCGGCTACTGAAAAAATACAAGGGCCTGACTCCATCTGAAGCCCTAGAGACTGCTAAACAAAGGCTCAGGAGATACACTAGAGAAGCAGAGGCCAAAAAAGTAAATGCCCTGTTCTCCAAAGAACCATCCAAGGTGTACTCCCAACTGCAGTGTAACAACACAATAACTGCAGGCAACAACACAATAGCAGCAGAAAAACTGAATAGTACTGGAAGAACATATGGGAGAAAGAGAAGACTCATAACACCAGTGCAAAGTGGCTGCAGGACCTGAAACGAGCACAGCAATCTCCCAGAACAGAAACCAGTCACCATCATAGTGAAAGAGCATCCAGCAGCGGGTCAAGACATGAAGAGCTGGACAGCACCTGGACAGACATGATCCACACCTACTGGCTAAAGAAACTAACAGCAGTGCATAATGCCTAGCAGCACAGAGAACCAGCTGCCAGCAGCGGCTCCCACCCAAACTGGCTAACACAAGGAAGGACAGTGCTGATCGTGAAAGACCCCTGCAAGGAAACAGAACGTCCAACTACCGGCCAAAAACCTGCCTCCCCCACAACATGGAAAGTCCTCTCAGGCATCATAGCTGCCAAGCTCCAGGACCATATGGCCAGTACATGGCACAGCTCAGAAGGCATTGAACAACACCAGAGGCTCAAAACACAGTTGCTCATAGATAGAGCAGTCACCAAGACTCAGATCTAGACAGACCAATCTGAGCACAGCGCTGAATTGACTACAGAAAGCCTACGACTCAATGCCACACACATGGATCTGTGAATGTCTGGTGCTATACAAAGTCAACAGACACTAGGACCTTCCTCAAGAACTCAATGGACTATGGAAGACAACACTGGAAGTCACTCAAGCAGCTTGCACAAGTGGCCATCAAGTGCGCATATACCAAGGTGATGCACTGTCCCCGGTGCTGTTCGGCATAGGCTTAACCCCCTCAGCCAGATAATCATAAGGACTGGATACAGGTACAGGTTCAAGAGTGGAACTACCATCAGCCACCACCTCTACATGGATGACATCAAGCTGTATGCTAAGAATGAACGAGAACATCGACTTGCTAATCCACCTGACGCGGATCTACAGTGAGGAGATTCGGGATGTCATTTGGACTGGAGAAGTGTGGCCAGATGGTAGTGAAGAGAGGAAGGTAGTCAAGAGTGATGGGGTGAACTACCAGCGGGCCACATAGCAGACATACAGACCAGCTACAAGTATCTTGGCATCCCACAGTCACATGGAAACCACGATGAGGAGGCAAGGAAGACAGCAACATCCAAGTATCACCAAAGGATAAGAACAGTCCTGAAAGCCAGCCTCAGTGGGAAGAACAAGATCCACGCCATGAAACAGATTACCCTGCCGGGTATAGGTGATCTGGCCAAAGGAGGGACATGGAAGCTGTCGATATGAAGTCCCGGAAGTTCCTCACAATGCACGGAGGTTTCCACCCCAAGTCCAACACCCAGAGACTGTTACCAGCTGGAAAGAAGGCTGGCGGGGCCTGGTGAGCATCAAAGCCACTGTCCTGGACGAAACCCAGAACATCCAGGAGTACATCGTTAAGATGGCCCCCAAAGAGAGCTGCTGAGAGAATGCCTGAGCAGCAGCAGACAGACATGGGAGGAGACCAGCAGAAGAAGCTGCATGGCAAGACAAGACCCTGCATGGATGTGCAATCGACAGATAGCTGAGGTGGCTGACATTGGAAATCCTACCAGTGGCTGGAAGGCTGGGACTAAAAGACAGCACTGAGGCACTGATCATAGCAGCACAGGAACAGCACAGAGCACCATATCCAGTTGAACAGGGGTCTACCACACTAGAGAGGATCCCAAGGTGCGACTGTGCAGAGAGGCCTCAGAGACAGTCCAACACATAGTGGCAGGAAGTAAGATGCAGGCAGAACAGTCATACACTGAAAGCACAACCAAGTGGCTGGCATTGTGTACAGAACAATCTGCACAGCGTATGGCTAGACCCTCCCCAAGACCAGATGGGAGATTCCACAGAAGGTTGGAGAATAGCAGGGCTAAGATTCTGTGGACTTCCAGATCCAGATGGACAGGCAGTAGGCCAATCAACCAGACATTGTGGTAATAACAAGGACTAGAAGACAGCGTGGTGATAGATATTAGCAGTGCCAAGTGACAGGCAACATCAGGAAGAAGGAATATGAGAAGCTGGAGAAGTACCAGGGCCTGGTGAAAGAGGAACTATAGGAGGATGGCGGAACTGAATGCCAACCGGAGTTGCATGTCCCGAGTCTGGGTAAGAGTGAAGCAGCCTGTGGTATCTGTGCCTCCTAAGGCTGGTAGTGCTCCAACAGATCCCGAGAACAACCATCAGAGCTCTCTGCTCTGTCCAGAAGAATGCCGTGCTAGGAACAGCTAAGAGTACTGCGAGAACCCTCAAACTCCCAGGCCTCTGTAGAGGACCCGAGGTTGAGAAGACACATATCACCCGTAGGGTGAGGGGGAAATTTTTTATGTATTGTATATAAGTCTTTGGTAAAAAATTTCCTTGGAACCAACCCCCTCATTTACATTAATTCTTATGGGAAATGGATTCGCTTAACATCGTTTTGGTTAAGGTCACATTTTTCAGGAACATAACTACGTTAAGTGAGGAGTTACTGTAATGGGTTTTAAAATACATACATGTATGTACTAAGAACAATGTGATAAATACAGTGAAGGATATAATGGAAAATGCATCAAAGGTCTGTTACAGACTTCCCTATTGTATGTGGTAAAAAATTTATACTTTTCTCCAGTATAAATAGAATTGTTTACCCTAAATAAACTGTAACTTTAACTTTTCTCATGTAACCTTGGAAAAATATTATTTGAATCAGAATCATAGGAATTCAGAATAATTTAAAAAGCTGCTTTGACTTATAAATCCCCAATGGAATGTACATTTCTCATTTGTCTTGTACAAACAGCACAAAACCGCTTTAGACTAGTGACCTTAGTACTTAGCAATGAACATAATTGTAGTAACTAACAGCTTTCTATATTTAGGATCAGAGGGTAGCTGTGTTAGTCTGGATCTGTAAAAGCACGCAAAGAGTCCTGTGGCACCTTATAGCACTAAACAGAGTATTGGAGCATGAGCTTTCGTGGTGAATGCCACTTCGTCGGATGCACGTAGTAGAAATTTCCAAGCAGGTATAAATATGCAAGCAAGAATCAGGCTAGAGATAATGAGGTGAGTTCAATCAGGATGAGGCCCTCTTCTAGCAGTTGAAGTGTGAACACCAAGAGAGGAGAAATTGCTTTTGTAGTTGGCTAGCCATTCACAGTCTTTGTTTAATCCTGAGCTGATGGTGTTCAATTTGCAGGTGAACTGAAGCTCAGCAGTTCTTTGAAGTCTGGTCCTGAAGTTTTTTTGCTGCAGGATGGCTATCTTTAACTGTATTGTGTGTCCAGGGAGATTAAAGTGTTCTTCTACAGGGTTTTTTATATTGCCATTCTAATATCTGATTTGTGTCCATTTATCCTTTTACATAGGGACTGTCCAGTTTGGCAATGTACATATAAAGCAAGGGCATTGCTGGCATATGATGTGTATATTACATTGGTGGATGTGCAGGTGAATGAGCCGGTGATGGTTGATCTCGTTAGGTCTTGTGATGGTGTCGCTGTGTAGATATGTGGGCAGAGTTGGCATCGAGGTTGTTGCATGGATTGGTTCCTGAGTTAGAGTTACTATGGTGCGGTGTGTAGTTACTGATGAGAATATGCTTCAGTTGGCGGATTGTCTGTGGGCGAGGACTGGCCTGCCACTCAAGGCCTGTGACAGTGAGGAATCATTGTCCAGGAGGTTGTAGATCCACTGATGATGCGTGGACAGTTTTAGCTGGGACTGTATGTGATGGCCGTGGAGTTTCGTTGGTTATCTCCAGCTTGATTCTTGCTTGCATATTATACCTGCCTCTGGAAATTCCATTACGTGCATCCGGTGAAGTGATATTCACCAGTGAAAGCTCATGCTCCCATACATCTGTTAGTCTACTAAGGGGCCATAGGACTCTTTGCTGCTTTCTATATTTAGTCATTTAAATTCTTTCTAAAACTCTGCCTAAAATACTGTAGCTAACTCAGCCTAATTAGTTTGCATTGGCAATCTCACATTAAAGGTGCATCACCAAATAATGCTGTTCAATTGCTGGGACAGATTGTGCCAGGCCCTTATGCAGTTGCTTCATGGTGCTGCAAGAAGACTTCTCCCTTTCTCTTACATGGCCAAAGGAAGACCCACTCATAGTACATCCCCTGGTTATAGGGCCCATGACCCTTCCCTCCCATTCTGCACCATGCCTAAAATGGGGCTCATGGCAGTGGGGAACATGCTGATCTGCATAAATGGGGGTATAGCGGCCCTTATGCTTTCACTGTTTCCATTTGGACATCCATTACTGTACAGTCCATGAATCACATGATCACTACTATTTCTCAGTCAGAAAACTTTTTACAGCCTTCAATACGCATATTGAACATAATGTATGCTCGACAAACAGATTTTGTGAAGTCATTCATTTGACAATGCACAGTAGATGTATTTACGCAACATATTGCGCATGTATATGAAGTATATAATATATAGCAATAGTGCAAATTTTCTGCCACATACAGTCATCCATTTATCACGGTGATTTCTGTAGTAAATGGACACCTCATCTGAATTTTAAAGCATGCTTAATTTAACCCTATGAAAATTAGTAATGAGTCTAAACTAAATCTCAGCTCTAAAACAACACCTTGTGAACTTTTCAGGGTTTGTGTAAAAACTTTGTGGATTGGCTCTATGATGTGTGTGTGTTGTTGTCACGGAGTCCCGGGCGATCTCTTGGAACAGCCCCACAAAGCCAGGCAGGACTTTGGGGAGTCTCCTCTCCCTTGGAGCAGACTGTTCAGGGCAAGAAGCTCACGTCTTCACCTCCTGGGTCTCTCCTTGGAGCATTCAGCATCCTCTACCCCTCCGTGCGCTTCCCACAGCGAGCCTGCCCCCAGCGGGGTCCTGGGAAGCCACAGGGTCCTGCACCCCACTTGCAGTCAGACGTGACTCTCAGCTAGCCAGCCAGTTAAACAGAGGTTTATCAATGACAGGACAGGGTCAAAACAGAGCTTGTAGATACAGTGAACCGGACCCCTCGCCAGGTCCATTCGGGGGTCAGTGGAGCCAGACCCCAGTCTGCACTTCACTCCTCCGTCCCCAGTAAGCTCCAGACTAACAACCCCCTCCAGCCCTCCTCTCTGCTCCGCCCTTTCCCTGGGCCAGGAGGTCACTTGATCTCTTTGTCTCCACACCTTCAGCTGGCACCTTTGCAGGGGCCCAGGCCATCAGTTGCTAGGAGACAGAGTTGCAGGCATTTAGGTGCACTGGCCCTTCCTCTGCAGCAATCACACACCCTTATTCCACCAGCTAGATACTAAGAACTGCATAGGGAACACTGAGGCACCAACACAGTATTCAGAGCAAACATTAAGAAACTTCCCAGTTCATCACGGTGTGCGGAAAGCAACATTTAGCATTAAAAGTGCTGACTTGCCGTTTGTAATGCCAGAAGTTTCCACTCAGACATCTTTGCCCTGACCACTATTAATCTCCAGTCTCATGAGTTTTAATTATCTGCTCTGTGATGGTCTCTGGCCATTTAATGCACACAGTTATTGCTCTTTTTCATGCATTAGCTATTGTAACCTCTAACATGG
The DNA here is from genome assembly GCF_003597395.2 of Chelonoidis abingdonii. Lineage (NCBI taxonomy): Eukaryota > Metazoa > Chordata > Testudines > Testudinidae > Chelonoidis > Chelonoidis abingdonii. Next base: position 34,438,846 of record NC_133776.1, read on the forward strand.
TTTAGAGACATATTATGTGACAAAGTGAATATCTTTGTACAAAAAAAATTATAATTAAAATAAACTGATAATGGTAGATAATCTGTAGCTATTTTTAAACTAATACAAGGAGAGGATCATAACCTTAATGTATCTGGTTGTGAGGGTTTCAAATTAGAAGAACAATTGAAATCTTGGTTTAGTCCAGTATATGTGCACCTGATAGCATTCGTGTTATTACACCTCATGCAGTGGAAAGATAATCATATTCCATCTGAAGATTCAATTTAGCTTAAGTTGATTTTTTACTAGATAAGTAAAAATGAAATAGGACAATTCTATTTCACAATAAGTGTCTGTCTGCACAACAGACTTGTACCAAAATAACAAGAAGAGTAAATTAAAACAGTTTTAGTTATTCAGTGAAGACATAGCCTGGTTATTGGTGAATTCAGTGCATTGTGCTCAGGTAAATAGAATTCCAATTTTATGATTGCAGTTCACCTTTAAGGACATATTGTGTACAAACATGACTGAGTGTTGGTTACAGCAGGGAGGATTCCACTTGGTTAGGCCCTACACCAGCCTGAAGAAAATTGCCTACCACAGCAAAGAAAACCTGTTACACAACAAAGAAAAAACAATGGCAGGCCCATTCCAGGTGATCTGGCTCCCAGGGCTTGACTTCAGGGCTGTTTCATCTGCTGTGTAGACTTCTGGGTCAGGCTGGAGACCAGGCTCTGGGACCCTTCCATCTCAAAGGGTCCTAGAGGCTGGGCTCCACCCAAGCCAAGACATCCACACAGCAGTGAAACAGCCCTACAACCTGAGTCCCGCGAACCCAAGTCGGCGGCACAGCCCAGCCGCAGTTTTCTTGTTGCTGTGTAGACATACCCTCAGTAACAGTAGCAAGCAGCAACAGAATGTGAACTATATTATTCATTCGATTCAATGAGGTGTTAATTTCAAGGACTGTTTTAAATGATAGCTTTATAAGCCAAGAAGGAAACATGCAGGCTGACAAACAAACTTTTAAATCCTTTTGTCCTGTTACAATATACCACACTTGTGTTCTGGCAGCAAATCTTCAACAGACTGTTTATGAAAATATAATATAATATAGGGCCTCCTCTTTCAAGCATTAAACTGTAATTACTTTAGCTAGATCCACAAAGGGACCTAGGTGCCTAATCCCCAGATTTAGGCACTACTATGATCCACAGAGTCCCTGCTCAGGTGTACCTAACCCTGTGGGCACCTGAACTCACTTGGTGCCTATATTTCCTGTAAAAGTCCCTAAACCTCTGCTTCTGGGCAGGTGCACTGTTGCCCAGGCAGGCATCTGAGTCCTATCTCTGCCTAAGCCTCAAACCAAGTGAAGATGGGCCTTCCCTCACGTCTGTCCTCCAGGGCCTGATCCTGTAGGCGTGCTCAGATGACACTATATTGACGGATATTAAGATCCCGAAGAAAAAGAAAACACTGACCAATGGCTGCATCAGCATTTCAACTCAAAAACCAATGTTAAATGTTTTCATTTTTGAAAATAATATTAATTCTGATGGGGGCTTATGAAAAGGGCTCCCAGAGAGTATTTTAATATAAAAAATACCAGTAATTCCACATAAAATGGCACAGGGCAGAGTAGAAGC
>NC_133776.1:34440501-34503844 GCF_003597395.2 Chelonoidis abingdonii
GGTGTGTAGTTACTGATGAGAATATGCTTCAGGTTGGCGGATTGTCTGTGGGCGAGGACTGGCCTGCCACTCAAGGCCTGTGACAGTGAGGAATCATTGTCCAGGATGGGCTGTAGATCCCTGATGATGATGCGTTGGAGAGGTTTTAGCTGGGGACTGTATGTGATGGCCAGTGGAGTTCGGTTGGTTATCTCCAGCTTGATTCTTGCTTGCATATTTATACCTGCCTCTGGAAATTTCCATTACGTGCATCCGGTGAAGTGGATATTCACCAGTGAAAGCTCATGCTCCAATACATCTGTTAGTCTATAAGGTGCCATAGGACTCTTTGCTGCTTTTCTATATTTAGTCATTTTAAATTCTTTCTAAAACTCTGCCTAAAATACTGTAGCTAAACTCAGCCTAATTAGTTTTGCATTGGCAATCTCACATTAAAGGTGCATCACCAAATAATGCTGTTCAATTGCTGGGGACAGATTGTGCCAGGCCCTTATGCAGTTGCTTCATGGTGCTGCAAGAAGACTTCTCCCTTTCTCTTACATGGCCAAAGGAAGACCCACTCATAGTTACATCCCCTGCGTATAGTGGGCCCATGACCCTTCCCTCCCATTCTGCACATGCCCTTAAAATGGGGCTCATGTGCAGTGGGGAACATGCTGATCTGCATAAATGGGTATAGCAGCCCTTATGCTTTCACTGTGTTCCATTTGGACATCCATTACTGTACAGTCATGAATCACATGATCACATACTATTTCTCAGTCAGAAAACTTTTTACAGCCTTCAATACGCATATTGAACATATGTATGCTCGACAAACAGATTTTGTGAAAGTCATTCATTTGACAAATGCACAGTAGATTGTATTTACGCAACATATTGCGCATGTAATGAAGTATATAATATATAGCAATAGTGCAAATTTTCTGCCACATACAGTCATCCAAGTTTATCACGGTGATTTCTGTAGTTAAATGACACCTCATCTGAATTTTAAAGCATGCTTAATTTAACCCTATGAAAATTAGTAATGAGTCTGAACTAAAATCTCAGCTCTAAACACACTTGTGAACTTTTCAGGGTTTGTGTAAAAACTTTGTGGATTGGCTCTATATGTGTGTGTGTTGTTGTCACGGAGTCCCCGGGCGATGCTCTGGAACAGCTCCCCACAAAGCCAGGCAGGACTTTGGGGAGTCTCCTCTCCCTTGGAGCAGACTTGTTCAGGGCAAGAAGCTCACGTCTGTCACCTCCTGGGTCTCTCCTTGGAGCATTTCAGCATCCTCTACCCCTCCGTGCGCTTTCCCACAGCGAGCCTGCCCCAGCGGGGTCCTGGGAAGCCACAGGGTCCTGCACCCCACTTGCAGTCAGACGTGACTCTCACTAGCCAGCCAGTAAAACAGAGGTTTATTCAATGACAGGACAGGGTCTAAAACAGAGCTTGTAGATACAGTGAACCGACCCCTCGCCAGGTCCATTCTGGGGTCAGTGAGCCAGACCCCAGTCTGCACTTCACTCCTCGTCTCCCCAGTAAGCTCCAGACTAACAACCCCTCCAGCCCTCCTCGCTGCTCCGCCCTTTCCCGGGGCCAGGAGGTCACTTGATCTCTTTGTCTCCAACACCTTCAGCTGGCACCTTTGCAGGGGAGGGGCCCAGGCCATCAGTTGCTAGGAGACAGAGTGTCAGGCATTTAGGTGCACTGGCCCCTTCCTCTGCAGCAATCACACACCCTTATTCCACCAGCTAGATACTTAAGAACTGCATAGGGAACACTGAGGCACCAACACAGTATTCAGAGCAAACATTAAGAACATTCCCAGTTCATCACGGTTGTGCAGAAGCAACATTTAGCATTAAAAGTGCTGACTTGCCGTTGTAATGCCAGAAGGTTTCCACTCAGACATCTTTGCCCTGACCACTATTAATCTCCAGTCTCATGAGTTTTAATTATCTGCTCTGTTGATGGTCTCTGGGCCATTTAATGCACACAGTTATTGCTCTTTTTCATGCATTAGCTATTGGTAACCTCTAACATGGGTTAGAGACATATTATGGTGACAAAGTGAATATCTTTTGTACAAAAGAAAATTATATTAAAAATAAACTGATAATGGTAGATAATCTGTAGCTATTTTTAAACTAATTACAAGGAGAGGATCATAACCTTTAATGTATCTGGTTGTGAGGGTTTCAAATTAGAAGAACAATTGAAATCTGTGTGTTTTAGGTCCAGTATATGTGCACCCTTAGAGGCATTCGGTGTTATTACACCTCATGCAGTGGAAAGATAATCATATTTCCATCTGAAGAATTCAATTTAGCTTAAGTTGATTTTTTACTTAGATAAGTAAAAATTGAAATAGGACAATTCTATTTCACAATAAGTGTCTGTCTGCACACAGACTTGTACCAAAATAACAAAGAGAGTAAATTAAAACAGTTTTAGTTATTTCAGTGTAAGACCATAGCCTGGTTATTGGTGAATTCAGTGCATTGTGCTCAGGTAAATAGAATTTCCATTTTTATGATTGCAGTTCACCTTTAAGGACATATTTGTACAAACATGACTGAGTGTTGTGCTTACAGCAGGGAGGATTCCACTTGGGTTTAGGCCCTACACCAGCCTTGCAGAAAATTGCCTACACAGCAAAGAAAAACCTGTTTACACAACAAAGGAAAAACAATGGCAGGCCCATTCCAGGTGATCTGGGCTCCCAGGGCTTGGACTTCAGGGCTGTTTCATTGCTGTGTAGACTTCTGGGTCAGGCTGGAGACCAGGCTCTGGGACCCTTCCATCTCAAAGGGTCCTAGAGGCTGGGCTCCAGCCCAAGCCAAGACATCCACACAGCAGTGAAACAGCCCTACAACCTGAGTCCCGCGAACCCAAGTCGGCTGGCACAGCCCAGCCGCAGTTTTCTTGTTGCTGTGTAGACATACCCTCAGGTAACAGTAGCAGCAGCAACAGAATGTGAACTATATTATTCATTCGATTCAATGAGGTGTTAATTTCAAGGACTGTTTTTAAATGATAGCTTTATAAGCCAAGAAGGAAACATGCAGCTGAACTAAAACAAACTTTTAAATCCTTTTGTCCTGTTACAATATACCACACTTGTGTTCTGGCAGCAAATCTTCAACAGACTGTTTATGAAAATATAATATAATATAGGGCCTCCTCTTTCAAGCATTAAACTGTAATTACTTTAGCCTAGATCCACAAAGGACCTAGGTGCCTAAATCCCCAGATTTAGGCACTACTATGATCCACAGAGTCCCTGCTCAGTTGTTACCTAACCCTGTGGGCACCTGAACTCACTTGGTGCCTATATTTTTCCTGTAAAAGTTCCCTAAACCTCTGCTTCTGGGCATGTGCACTGTTGCCCAGGCAGGCATCTGGATGCCTATCTTCTGCCTAAGCCTCAAACCAAGTGAAGATGGGCCTTCCCTCACCTGTCTGTCCTCCAGGGCCTGATCCTGTAGGCGTGCTCAGATGACACTATATTGACGGGATATTTAAGATCCCGAAGAAAAGAAAACACTGACCAATGGCTGCATCAGCATTTCAACTCAAAAACCAATGTTAAATGTTTTCATTTTTGAAAATATATTAATTCTGATGGGGGCTTATGAAAAGGGCTCCCAGAGAGTATTTTAATATAAAAAATATACCAGTAATTCCACATAAAATGGCCACAGGGCAGAGTAGAGAGCAGGACCAGCAAGTGATACTTAATTCAATTTTTGCCAAAACATGGTGCTGTATTTCTAAGCATCTTCTGCATTTTTTGGGGTGGAGGTAGAAATTTTACAATTTTTTAAAACATTTTTGTCAAATACTTTGCAGTTGACCTTTAACTGTTGCATGTCCCAGCAGGAAATTGTGGGAAGTGAGTACATTTTATAGTTTTAACCTTTTGAAATTCAGCTTTTCAAAGGTTGTGGTAGATGGTTTATGACTTGTTGATATCTATAGTTTTTGGGGTAAAAACCAGTTTTCAGATTTCTGTTTATGCAGGATGATGGTCTGATGAAAAAAGCACAGGATTAGAAGTCAGGATGTTTGCAATCTATTCATGGCTCTGTCACAGACTAGCTGTGAGGCCTTGGACAAGTCATTTAACTTCTTTTCTCATCTGTAAAATGAGGATACTAATACGTAATTCCAAGGGGTTTTGTGACGCACAGTTCATTAAGTTTGTAAAGTGCTTTGAGGTCTTCAGATAATCAGTGTTGCTATTTATTATTATACAATGTGTATATGTTAAAATAGGATTAGTCAATTCTTTCATGATCTTTCCCATTTTCAGGCTGAACCAATGAGCATAGATAAAACCTCTGCCTTTTACAGTCTGCCCCAGCTCCTTGGGGGATCAGACACTCTTGACGGTCTTTCTGTTTGGCCCCCAAAATACTGTTAATTGCAAATTTGCCTGCACTGTGGGTGTTTCTAATTACTTTCATTCAGGAACACAACAAGCGTGTAATGGGAAATTCTCGTGTGGGAAATCTATTAGTTTAGCCAATCCTGCCATCTTTTAGTATGTTGGCAGCATTGTCTAGTGCAATAAATACAGCCCTCAGAGACATGGCAGAAAGCCACACTCTAAACTGATATTGCAGGCAGTATACAAATAATCTCATAAGGGTCCATATCACATTGCTATGTGATTTTGTTCATCTTTATGTGGTTTATTTCATTTAATTGTGCCATATTTAGAGGCAGTAACACAAAGCCATGATCTATTTTAAATGTGGTTCTACACAGAAAAGTGGCTGTGAAAATTCATTTTGGGGTTTATTATGCCCAAGTGATTCATTTGTTCAGTTTTCAAATATATTCTAAACCACCAGCTCTGCAAAATTTAGCTTCAGTTTTGAAGGTTAAGCTGGGTACTTTCCTTCTCAAGCACTAGCACCAGTAATAAAGAAATGCAGGCCAAATTCATGTCCTTTGTTGCACCTATGCAACTTCATTGTTATCAATCTGTACCTCAGTGATCCTCACTAAGGTTAGTGGCATTGCACAAATGTTACTGAGACTGAGAACATAATTTGGCCAGCAGGAGTACTACTGTGTTGGTGATTATGTATAAGAAGGAAATGACTCTGCTTGACTATCCAAGCCTAGTGTGATTTTCAGTGCTGACAGTTAGTAAGGAACATGTGTTTATTTGGAAACTGAGTGGGTTTTAGTGAGAAACAATGATGTTTTTACTCTTGCTGCTCAGAGAAGAATTACTTTTTAAATCACAGTGTTTCATGTGATTATTTTTTTTTCTGAAGGAAAAGCATTTGAAAGGATTCTTGATATGTTTGTCACTAATCTCTACATTTAACAATGGAGATCAAATATGCTGCTGCCAAAATGGGATCTGACTGATTCATGTCTTCTGTAGCAAATTGTTCCTCCATACTTCAACATCAGTGATTTGTGTAACTGGGTGGAGGCCTGGTTAGCTGACCAGTTACAAATAACATGGTTTGTGTCCATATGGCAGCTTTTCTGCCATCACAGCCATGTATATATAGGTCCACCTGCTATGTTGCCTAGCAGTATTTTGGGTAGAGGGATCTGTGATGTTCTGGGCAGCTATTCTCTAGTACCTTAGGCCCAGTCTACACTACAAAGTTAGGTGGATGTATGGCGGTTTATGTCAACGTAGTCATGCATGTTTCCACACTTAAATTGATCTACTGCTGTAAGCAGCCTATTACACCGATGTACTAACACCACTTCCCCGAGTGATATAGAGCCACAGTCAATATACTTAGGTCCATGCAGTGCATGTGTACACACTGCGTTACTTATGTCAACCCTAATTGTCTTCCAGAAGCTATTCCACAATGCCACCCTCTGACCACTCTGGTCGGTCACCATAGTGAACTCTGCTGCCCAGGGGCCACAGTGACCAGAAACCTCTCCTCCCCTTTAAAGCCCTACACGTTTTTGAAATTCCTTTTCCTGATTGCCCAGCTTGGCGAGCACACTTAAAGCTTTCAATTTTTGAGTGCAACTGCCCAGCTGACCACGCCAGCTATACACGCTAGACATGTTGCCGCCAGGAACAGACAGGAGATACTGGATCTCCTGGGCCTGTGTGGAGAAGAGACTGTGCTGGCCCAGCTATGGACCAGCCATAAAAACATTGATCTCGACCAGCAGATTACTCATAGGATGCAGGAGAAGGAGTATGGCAGGCACCAGCAGTAGTGCTGTGTGAAAGCCAAATTGCTGTGGCAGGCATATCAGAAGGTCAGAGAGGCCAACAGTCTGGTGCTGAGCTGTAGACCTGCTGCCTTTACAAAGAGATGCATGCCCTACTTGGCAGAGACCCCCCCTCCCCACAGCATCGCAGATACCTCTGAGGAGCCTGAGTCAAAGGCCTTTGTTGTGAATGGCAAGCAGGAGGTAGTGGATGAGGAGGAGTAATATGGGAAATGAGATAGCGGAATCCAGCTGCGCAGCAAGCCAGGACCTGTTTTTGACTCCACCGCAGTCCAGGCAGTCCTGCCAGTCAAGCGCAGGCGAGCCTGGTGCAGGGGAAGGAATCTCAGGTAAGTGTGCAGATAAATTTTCAATTAGACGGATGGCACCCCCAAAGTTAGTAGGACATATTTTTTGACTTTTCATTAATTTACTTGTGCTAGAAGAGGTAGTGGTACTACCAAGAGAGGTAGAGTTGCTGTCTACTTTTTGTTCCCCTCTAGAGGGGGCTTGCAGAGCACATTTTTTTTATGTGCATAGAGGTGTCCTTTGAATCCTGCTGAGAGATCTTCATGAAATTTTCATGGAGGTACTCTGCAATTGTTTGCTGAAGGTTTCTAGGGAGGGCTGCCTTCTTTCTTCCTCCACACCACTCAGCTATTATTTCAGGAGGCACCATTGCAGTACACAGGCTAGCAGCACAAGGGTCTGGACGTCTTCGGGACGCTAGCAGCAACTATGTTCTCTCTGCCTTTGAGACACTCAGGAGTGAGGTACCAACTAAAGCATCACAGCCTATGAAAAATGGTGTCAATATTCAGTGCCTTTGCCCTGCGCTATTAGAATTATGCAGCTGAGCAATTTACTCTTCATTTTCCCCAACTCCCAGAGAGCCATACTCACCATGGCTGGTAGTGTATTGGGCACTGTGCACAAGCAATCCCAAGTAAAGTGAGAATGTAGGGGAGTGAGTTCAGCATCTTGTTTCACTTTCAGTAGCAAATATGTTTCATCTTCAGCTGCAGCCATTGCTACCTTCAGGGTCTCCTTCTCCACGCCTAAGCCAGATAAGGGAGAAAGAAGAGGTTTCAGGATCACATGTTCAATGAAATCCTGCAAGCCAGTGCTGCATATTGGACTGTAAGCACAGGGTCTGGAAGATGAACATTGTGGAAAGAGAAGGAAGAGGAGTGAAAAGGAGAAAGGTCCAGGAACCCCAGCAGGAAAAGGAGGGAGGTGCACCAGGGCGTAATGGGGCTTCCCAGGCAGCAAACACAGATGCTGCAGACTCTGATGGACCTGCAGGTTCAATGATCTCAGACTCGCCTCCCTCTGCAGTCCATAGAGAACTCAATATATCGATCTCTCTATACGTGCCTCTCAATCCATGCGGCATGAGGTCCTGCTGCACTAGCAAGCCATGGAAGGTGTATGTGGCTGAAATGGACATGAATGTTTTCCCTTTCATAGGTTCAGTTCTCTTAATTTATTAAGTTTTTAATGTATTTGTTTTAAAATTGCACAGAGATTTTTGTTTGGAACATAATTCATCTGTGCCACTCCCCCACACAACCTGTTCTGTCCTTCCGATATATTTTGTACCCCGGAATGATTGTGTCCCATTGATTGTCCTCACTACACCAGGTTTCCACAGTCGACCTGTGGAACTCTTTGTCTGAGGAGGTTGTGAAGGCTAGGACTATAACAGGGTTTAAAAGAGAACTAGATAAATTCATGGAGGTTAAGTCCATTAATGGGTATTAGCCAGGTGGGTAAGGAATGGTGTCCCTTAGCCTCTGTTTGCAGGAGTGCGAGCATCGGATGCCAGGAGAGTGATACTTGATCATTACCTGCCTAGGTTCAACTCTCCTCTGGGGACCTGGCACATTGACCCAGCTGTTGGCAAGACTGGTGCATGACGACAGAACAGAATCTCATTTGAGCTTGTAATTTTAGTGCCTTTAGTGGAGGAGATTGGGGTAATGTATTCATCTAAATTACTAAATTTTAGTCAGCACTGTATGAACAGGGCCAATGGGGCCTTCGGGGAGAAAAATTTTTTCTGGTTGGAATTCACTGTAGCACGGAAATAGTGAGAGCGCATTTCTGCACTCACTAAGCACAATAACCAAGCAGCAATGCATATACCAGGAGCCACATCTGTTACCCCCATCGATACAGCCAGCTATGCTCCAGTAATGCACAGTAATAGTGACCTTGCACATTACCTTAGTCAGCCACCTTCCTGTACTGTTGCCAGGACAGCTTTGGTAATGTCATCTTCTCTCTTCAATGGCTGGTCCAGTTCAGATTCTGTGTAGCTATCTCAAAAGTCACCTGTGCTGTGACTGAGGATCCCACATTTAGCATCTTAAATGGGAAATAGTTGTCTGTCAGTTGCCAGAGACTGTTTGGTTCTTCACCCGATAGGTATTGTCGTCATTTTTTCTCTCTCTTCACTGGATGCTGCTATCCACAAGGTAATAAGAGACTCAGTGACACACTTTCTGATTAGTTTGCTAAATTCAAAACAGCTTGGATATCTAACTTGTGCCAGACAACAGCAAGTAAAGCCTTGCACTGTTCCTCAGATCCAAAGTACTCCCTTATCTTTGTCATAGTAGAGATTATGATCTGTTATCAACGTTATGAAAGCAAAGGAAGATAGTTGTTTCGTGGTTTGTGGCTTCCGGGTGATGTACCCAGAGTAGCCCTCTACCGTAGTTTATACACAGGGGCAGAATCTCCAGAGGGCAAGTATATATAGTGGCACCCTCTGAGTGCACTGATTTATGGAAGAAGGAAGGACTAGCTGTACTGGTTATAGTGGTGTGGTTCACAGTTTCTGATCTGCATAACAAAATTAGTTGCAAGACCCAAGCTATGTGCCTAAATGGTCTGTAGGAGGATTGTTGTGTTTTGACTTTGACTCTCTTGAAGTGAGAGAAATAGACAGATTAAGGTATGTGCTTTGTTCTCCTAGGCTGAAGGATGCAAAACAGCAATGATGAGAATGAGATCTAGTATATCTTACCATGATGAGTTCTAGTATATCTTACCATGTATGGTTCCAGTGAAATCATACAGATATTTTTTCATTATCAACTGATTATGTGTAAGCTTGAAAGAGTCTTTTCTTTAAAATAGATGCAGAGTTCTTCCATTTCAGACTCTGATTTACAAGGTTTTTAAATTGTTCATACACACTGGTGTAAATAGTTCAGGCCTGACTTCTTCCCCTGAAATTACTTTGACATCATTACATTTTAACTGGGCCTTGGAAAGACTGCAAAGTTAAATTGAACAAAATTACCTATCATTATAAGCAGCTGTATTATTTTTCTTGAGGCTTGAGATCAAGGGAGCTGTAAACATGTCTGAAATTATCCTCCTACCTGGAAATTAAAGTAGAGCTTAGATATGCTCTTGTTCAATCAGAGCTATTGGATGTGAAGCAGAAAGTAATTCGTTTATGTTATACAGGAGATCAGACTAGATTCTCACAATGGTCCCTTCTGGCCTTAAAATCTATGAATCTTGTATACCTAAATATAAATACTGTAAGATAGAAAATAAATAGTTTTGTTTTATCTTCACAATCTTTGGAAATTGGGTGTGATAATTAGGAATTATAAGAAAAAATGTGGCACTCCAGTGAGAGAAATGATTTCTTCAGCAGTTTGCCAAGGGCTTTTGTTGCCAAAATAGTAATGAGACTCAAAGTACAAAGGAGGTTGATTTTAAATTTCTTTAGGGAACTGTCCTGAAAAGTGTGTAACAATCTGTTTCATACAAGCAAATAAACTTTAGATACTTCCAAACATGCACATATAATTATATAACTCTCTCTCTATCTAGGACTATCAAATTCTATTGTAAGAGGAAGTGAGGTTTTTGGCTGCATCTTTATACTGATGGGTAATATATGATGTTGATTAGGTCCAGAACAGTTTGGCAATTTTTAGAAAAGATCAGCAGCATACCACTTTAATAGTCAAACCAGACATCAGACATATATCTAGTAAATTTTTCATTTAGACTATTGTAATATTATTGGCTAATTGATTATGGTTAAATCTAAGTGCATTAAATTTATGTTGGACAAGAAAATATTTTCTGCGCCCTTTCCCCTCACTCTCCGGTTTGCAGCATGGAAATTAAGGTATAGATCATTACAAATTAGAAACACTAATTATCCACATTATACAGTAAAATTGTAAAACTAAATGGAAAAGTCTCCATTAATATTTTCTACAGCAATCATAGAATTACTAACATACCTAGAAGCTAAGGAGTGCTTAATAAAAGCTCTGGAAATAGCTTTCTTTCAGCATCCAAGCAACAGGATCCCTGTTTTATTGAGTACTGTACTCATTATAACTTTTATATTGTCCTAAATTTTCTTCTAATCAAATAAAGCATTCAGTCTCCAGTACATAGCACAAGCAGCTCGGCTGTGAAGTGAGGAGTTCCTCTGGGGCTAAAGCAAAGGTATCCTTCACTGCCTCAAGCTGCTCCACATCCCTTGAACTAAGCTTAGAGCTAGAGTAGCTTCCACGGTACCTATGCCTCCCCTAGGCAGAGAGAATGTCCAGTGGATTTGTTGGTACACTCACAATGGTGCTCATCATCTTCATGCAGGAGGTTCCCAGAGAACTGGACTTTTAAGGTTTACATGTCCCCTGTGTGAGTTCCCAAGATCTCGCTCATCCTATGCAATTGATTTGTACAGGTTCCACATCAGGCAGGGACCTTTGGAAGAGAGGCAGAATGTACCACATAATAGAAAAAATTCTTGGAAAAAACATTATGAAACAGTAAGAAAAATGCAGTTGTAGTCCCTAAATTATTTTGTGAAGGGTAAGAATAGTAGTTTGAATTACATCCCTGTTTACCATGTAAACATAATTATCTCTTCGGGAATAACTGCACTAGGGAATAGCTACAAAAGAATGAAATCTTAGGGTGTGAGAGGAAGGTAATGTGTCATTGAAAATCTTTCTTTCATATACTTTCTGCTTCTCTCTTTAGTCATTCTTGTTAATAATGATATTTGCATAAAAATAGAATATTTCCTTAAGGTCTTGCTGTTTATTCCCTCCAGAAATCCTAACGCCTCATCGGATGCATATCAGTCACATTCCAAGCAACTAATTTTGATGTCACTAATAAATTTATGACTTCAGATGGGGAATAACGTCAGGAGAAAGTGAACTGTAAAAAAATAAATAAATCTCATTTTCATGCCTATATTAATGTAATTAAGGGTAAGGAAAGAGAAAGAAACAAAACTTAAATAAGTAGGTTTTTCAAAATTTTCCATGATATATAAAGCTGCTTTTAAAAACTCAGACGAATTTGGATCAAAATTTAGTTTTATTATAATTTATTATGTTTGTGTTTAGATTAATTGATGGTGGTAACATTGTGCTTTTTAGGCTATGGCTGCACTACAGCTTACATTGATATATGTTGTATCACTCGGGTGACCCCCTGAGCAACTTAACTTACGCCAGTTTATACCAACATACCTTATGCTGTCCTAGGTGGACAGCAGTGTCGGCAGGAGTGTGGTAGCCCATAGAAGCACTTACATGCACTCTCCAGCAGAGGCCAGGTGGACATCCAGACAGAAATTTAGCTTTAAAGACTCAGTGTCATTTTGTGTTTTGCCAAAAGTATGGGACAGATAATGTGTAGCCTGAATGGACAAGTTTGCTGCCACCTTCCACTGGTTTGATTTAGTCCATGTCCTGTCTCTGATAATGTCAAGTACCCAGTGCTTCAGAGGAAGGTTTGAAAAAACAGATGAACAAAATTTAATGGACAGTTATAGAATTAAACAGCTCATAGGGGAGAAGTCTTCCTAACCCCATTAGTTAGAGCCTGGCTTACATTGTGAAGCTTAAGAGTTTCTACCATTTGTGTTTTTAAAAAGACAAAACCACTGACTAATAAAAACGGTGGCACTGAAAAGAGAGAGACAAAAAAGCCTTGTAACTCACTGTTTCTGCCACTGAAATGAACTGAGTTATAGTGGGTGCTGTGCCTTCTTAGATGCCCTGGGTCCAAACATTAGGATCCATGAGGGAAGATCCACACAGCTCCATTGGATGCTGCTATATAAAGAGCTCTGAGGATGTATGTTGTGATGGGTTGGGTCACAGAGGCTCCCTTAGGGCTGCCACCTGATGTGCTGAGACTACCCCTGAGCCTGTTTTCCCTGCCAGCTTGGGACTTCAGTACCCTATCTTGTTGAGCTAGCCTGCTGCAAACAGACCCAGGTCTGAATCTCCTCCCAAAAGCTCCCAAAAGCTGCAGACTTAACTGGAAACAGCTTAAGAAGTGCTCCTGTCTCTAACACTCAGACACCCAGTTCCCGGTGGTATCCAAACCACAAAAAAATCCGTTTTACTCTGTATAAAGCTTATACAGATTAAACTCATAAATTGTCTGCCCTCTATAACACTGACAGAGAGATATGTATAGCTGTTTGCTCCCCCAGGAAATAATTGTTCTGGGTTAATTTATAAGCAAACGTGATTTTATTAAATATAAAAAGTAGGATTTAAGTGGTTCCAAGTAATAACAGACAGAACAAAGTAAGTTACCAAGCAAAATAAAATAAAACACACAAGTCTAAGCCTAATACAGTAGGAAACTGAATACAGATGAAATCTCAACCACAGAGATGTTCCAATAAGCTTCTTTCACAGACTGGACTCCTTCCTAGTCTGGGCCCAATCCTTTTCCCTGGTCCAGTTCTTGTTAGCTCCAGCTCATGTGGTAACTAGGGGATTTCTCATGACTGGAACCTCCTTTGTTCTGTGCCACCCCCTTATATAGCTTTCGCACAAGGCGGGAATCTTTTGTCCCTCTGTGTCCCCACATTTCCTCCTAAATCAGGGGTCTCAAACACGCAGGCCGCATGCAGCCCATGGAGTTACAGCTGTTCGGCGGCACTTCGCGCTTTCCAGGAGGGAGGGGAGAGGAGGAGGCAGGGCAGGGGTGGGGATTTGGGGAAGGGATTGGAATAGGGGCAGGGAGGGAGTGGAGTTAGGGTGGGGACTTTGGGGAAGGGTTGGAATGCGGTGGGAAGGGTGGGGCAGGGATGGGACCTCATGGAAAGGATGGAGTAGGGGAGGGGGCTTTGTACTTTATATGAAAAGGTGTCAGTGATGCGGCCCTCAGGCCAATGTACTAGTCCTCATGTGGTCCTCGTGGTGATTTTGAGTTTGAGACCCCCTGTTATAATGGAAAAGCACCAGGTTTAAGATGGATTCCAGTACTAGGTGACATGGTCAACATGTCCTGTGAGACCCCAAGCCTTCATTTTCCTGCCTGATTCGCAGAAAGGCTTGCAAGTACGGAGCCATTTACAACCAGCTGTCATGCTTGATGGGAGCCATCAAGATTCCAACCTCCATTAATGGCCCACACTTTGCATAATTACAATAGACCTCAGAGTTATATTTCATATTTCTAGTTTAGATACAAGAATGATACATTTATACAATAGGATGACCACACTCAGTAGATTATAAGCTTTGTAATGATACCTTACAAGAGACCTTTTGCATGAAGCATATTCCATGTTACATCTGTTCCACTCATTACAATATTTTCATAAAATCATATAGCGTCACATAGGTCAAGTGCCACGTTGAGGAGAGGGATCCATATAGACAGTATTAGTATTCATGTATTAATAATGCAGAAATACCAGCATTTAAAAAAAAAAAAACGTTCCTAGATTGTCTGAAAAGAAGATACTAAAGGATTTCCTTGGGCAAGGAAGGGCATTTCCTATGCAAATCCAGAGAAATTTAGATGATATAAATATGAATATCTTAATTCTCCAAGCCTCAAAATAGGGCAGTTCAGCTAACCTCCAGAATCTGTAGAGGCTCCCTTCCTCTCCTAGCAAATTTCTCCTCCATCCTTTCAGGTGCCCTCCCCTTTACCTGCAATTGTCTTGCAAAGAGCGAGACAATAGCCTGCAAATTGCCTGCCCTTCCTCCTTACTGAATGGAAGCAGCAGCAGCAGCAGACCCATTGCCCTCGTGACGTATTAAGGAGGCATCTCTGTCTTTTCTCCATTGAGGCCCCCAGTTGTCTCCTGCAAGTTAGGAGGGTTCACTGAAGAAATGGATGAAAATTACTTGTTCTTAAAAGGGTCTATAAATGTATTTACCTGTGAAGTGCATTCAGATCTTCTGCCAAACATTGGAAACTTTCAAAGTGTTTTTACCAGGTTTGTAGATTGATGTGGAGTGAATGCTGAATGAGGTGTTCAAATATCCCTCGATCAGCAATGCCTTTCAACCTAAAAACAAAGTCATGCTGCCATTTCCATTTCTGTGTTTATAGCTTGTTTTTCAAGTAGTACCAATATATGCCATTGCCCAGAGTTTTCTCATCCTGAAACTATGCTAATTTATATGTTCCTCTCTCCAGGCAGTGTCAGGAAATGAACCAATGGGGTCCACAGCTCCTCCACTGATAAATGATCAGTACAAATGAGTGTGCTTTCACCCCTCCTGCACATGCACCTGACATTACAAGCTCAGAGCTCTTAACATAGCAGCATCCAGTGTGGTTGTGTGGATGCTCCTCATGTATCCAAATGTTTGGACCCAGGGCATCTAAAGCACACATCTAAAATAGCAATAGTCCAGAGCAACCCAGATATAGTTACCCAAAGTCTGAGATGGTGCTGAGTGGTCAGCAGCAGGTTTGTGGGGGCCAGCCTTCCCTAGCCACTAGGGAGTTGGATGTCAGCCTCTTACCTCATAGAAAACCTCTTCAAACTTCTCCAAATTACACACACTGACTGATCTTTTATAGGTTCTCAAAACAAAGCAAATACTCAGAGTAACCCTTTGCAGACTAATAGTTTTCCTAACATCAGCAAAAACTCATAATCAGGAACACACAAATCCAAGGTCAGCTATCCACACTTTCGCCCATTCACACGATTCTTCCAATTTTATTTTCCATCCTTATCAGCAGAACTGCAGCTGCAGCTATTTCCTGTGCTTATACAAAGCTCAAGTTATTTCTAACAATGTAGTGTTCTCACTTCCAGTTAATGGTGACTGAGTGCACAAAATGGCTATGGTATTGGCAAATCAATTTATTTCATAACAATGCCTTACAGATACACAACTGGGTTTTTAATATGCAACAGAAGGAGAATTGTATTAAAAAGAGAGAAATGTATATGAAACAGTATGTTTTGGCTGGAAAATTAGAACCAGAAGATTGCACAGTTTGTTGTTTTCTATAGGCTGAGCTCATTTCACAGACCTGGGGCTTCTTTATACCTCCATTGCACAAGCTGCCTGTGTGCCATCCTCCCTGCATTGTCTGTTTCAGGGATCCCTCATGCCAGGGCCTTTGTGTGCCTCATTTCCCCCTCCACCCTGTAACAAAATAGGAAATAGCTGTATTGTATTTATGACTATTGTGCATCCCTCTCTGTTTGTTTGTTTGATGCGTTACTTACTGTGGGGTGAGATCAAAAGGAGGTGTTGGAGAAATCAAGCAGGAAAGACAAAATTATGACCTAGGTAAGGAGCATCCCAACAAACACTCAAACACAATAGGCAAATTACTTGCTATAAAGAGGCTGCCTGCCTGGTGCCAGCAAGATTATACAGCTGTTTTCTCCAGGCTGAGACCAGAGGTCAGAAGACACTGGTCAGTTAAAGATTTGCTCCTGCTGAAAGGGGAGGAAAGGGGAGGAAAGGTTGTCAGCAGACCAAGGCGGATACCCAGACTGATTGAGACGTAGAAAGAGGGTCTCTGGGGATAAAAACTAACACTCAAACTCAGAAGAGTAGTCTGGAATAGGCTGGACCTACCTGAGATATTTATAGAGAAGTTAAGATCCCTGTAGGACTCTGTTGTTTTAACCTATTTGCTATGCATGTGGTGCATGCTTTGGCAAATAAATACTACTTTGTTCTGAAAAAGCTGTTTTTGTCATTGTAAACTTATTCTGTCATAGTCTCCTGCAGAAAATGAGTGTACAGGTGCCAAAACCAGTTTGGCCTTTCGGATTAGCATGATTTGGAGGGCTGCAAGACAGAGATCCAGTCTGCGTGGTAGAACTGTGTTGTTCAACCCAGAGTGAGGTGTAGGAAGCTACAGCCTGTCGCTTGAGGGGTGCACTTAGAAGGGGCCAAAAGCACAACTTGCTCTCTAACCATGAAACTCCCCATTCATTCCATCCCCCCATAGCAGGGGCTCTATACAAACTCATTCTGCCCTCTGCCAGGGATTCTGTATGCCTCCATTCGTCTCATACATTCACTTTCCCAATTGTTGTCTTCCATTATTTTTCTCTTTCAGGGTGTCAGTATTTTGAATTGTATTGGGAGGGTGAATAGAGCTGCTATGGAGGCGCTGTTATTTTGAAATAGTTTGCCATCAACTATTTGATCTGTAGATAATTACAGAATACTTGAAGGTTCTCGTCCTGCTGACCAGATGGTGGGGACAACTTGGGTCTCCCATTTCTCCCTTCTGGTTTTTTTGATTTTTCAGCAAAACCAATAGGTTCAGTCCAGTGATGCCTAGAACAGTCCCCGAAGTTTTGGAATTGATTGGCTTTGGTATTCAAAAGTTCTCATGTTACATTGAAACAGAGTAATGCCTTCAAGTAGAGGGTAAAGCTCTGCAGCTTTGATCTAAAATGCTACTAGGAAACATTTGAGTTGTTACTGATTCATTGTAATTTATGTTGTGTTGTTTCAATGATGTGCTTATTAACTCTGTTCAAACTAAATTTTCTATGCTACAGATTGATTATTTAAGTTAATTTTTAACCTAATTTGTTCACTTTGTTGGCTTTGCTTTCATGTTACCATTAAAAACTGAGACAAAATCAAGGAAAACTAGGCTTTTATTTCATCACTTTAGCTACTCTTCTAAGCTATTGTAGTTGTCTGTTACATATTTTATGGTACTTAAACGAAAATATAGTTTTATCGGAAACAAGACAAATTGAAGATCAACTTTAAGGGCCAGGTTTAGTACTTTTTTATTTAAGGCCATGAGTTTTGCCAGAGGACAGAGTGCTGAATGACATCTAATGATGCATCTTGACTCTGGAATGTCTTCCATTTGTCAGTCAGCTTGATCAGTAACATGGACAAATTCAACCCTAACTTAAATCCCATGTAAGCTTTCAGTGGGGTTTCATGAGAAGTGAATGAGGGTGAAATTTGAACAATAGTTTCTCTGTATTCAATATTTTTTACTTTACTAATAATAAAACTGTTCATTAGAATTTTTTATTTTAAATTAAAAACCTTTAATCTCTGTTGTTTTTCAGGTTTTGTGAATGATTCAGTTACTAAATGCATTGTGGCTTTACGCTTAATTGTGGTAGTAAAAGTCAGCACCTGCATGCCTGTGGGAAGCCACTCAGATGACTTTCAGTGTTTGGGGAAAGGAAAATGTATCACAAAACCATCTGAGGTAAGGTGAAACATTTAACAAAAACCTTATTTAAAGAGTAAAGATTAAATGGGGTAGGACAAATACATAGCTAATATGTTTAGACTAGTATTTCAATACTAATTCTACTGTGTGTGCGTGTGTGCATGCATGCATGTCTATATGTTTCAAAAGCTAGTAAAGGTTACTAAGTAATAACAGTGTACTTGTTTGTCACATCATTTACAAAACTGAAGATCTGAAAAGCAAAGAAATAATTCATTAAAGATGTGAAGAATCAAACACTGCCCAGATAACAAAAAATTATTCATATCAAGTATAAAGTAATTTTATATTTCATTACAACAAAACCAACTTAACTTTCACCATCAAGGAATACTTTTCTTCACTAGTGATCTCAAAATATAAACACGCTCCCTTTTGAAACAAAAGCATTAATTGATATATGTTCATATGAATGATCTCCATAGTGTTGTATTGACAATTTCTTAAATATTTAGGTAAAAGATCAGTAGAATGGGTACACAGCTTCCCCCGAGAACTATAGCTTGTCTTGAGAGTAGAAAGAGGAGAGAAAGCAGAGGCTGCACTGAAGAGAGATGAGTTGCAATAAGCAGTGAACCCAAATCTTCACGTGAACCTGCAGACCTGTATAATCTGGTTTGTGCAGCACACGCAGCTCTGTTGTTTTTAAGGTTTTATGTAATCTTACACTGTTCTCACCGTGTATGTTAGTCAGTATAATGACTTATTCAGAAATTAAAAAATGATGCCACCGATTCATCTAAGCATATCCATATATGAGCTTGGGTAGAAACAAGGCAGAGCTATTTGAGTAATGTTGAAAATCAAAAAGATAGACTAGAATTAGAAAACATACAGTGAAGAGTAACAGAAATGATTAGGGTTATGGAACAGCTTTCATATGAGGAGAAATTAAAAAGACTGGGACTGATCAGCTTGGAAAAGAGACACTGAAGAGGGATATGACAGAGGTCTATAAAATCATGACTGGTGTGGAGAAAGTGAATAAGGAAGTGTTATTTACCCCTTCACATAACACAAGAACCAGGGATCACTCAATCAAACAAACAGGCAGCATGTTTAAAAAAAATAATAGTATTTCTTCACACAATGCACAGTCAACCTGTGGAACTCATTGCCAAGGGATGTTGTGAAGGCCAAAACTATAACTGGACTCAAAAAAGAATTAGATAAGTTCATGGAGGATAGGTCCATCACTGGGCTTGTCAGGGATGCAATTTGATGCTCTGGGTGTCCCTAAGTCTCTGACTGCCGCATACTGGGGCTGGATGACTAGGGATGGATCACTAGTTAATTGCCCTGTTCTGTTCATTCCTGCTGAAGTCTCTGGCATTGGCCACTGTCGGAAGACACAGGATACTGAGCTAGATGGACCATTGGTCTGATCCACTGTGGCCATTCTTATGTTTTTATGTTATGTTGTTCTTCCTTACTGTACCTGATTACTGTTGACTTCACTTCTCTTTTCCTTTAACAATACTATATTGAAGGACTATAGTAGAGATCATAAGAATTTTGTTGATCACTTTGTGGTCTGATAGTTCCTCTAGACAAAATAACATGCAAAGGAAAGAATTATAAAACTTTCTGCTAAATTCTGTTGTCAGGGTGTCATTTTTACCAGTCTAGTCTATGTTTCTTTGAATTAGGCCACACATTCTCCATTAATCTATATGTGTGTGTATATATGTTTTTTAACAACAAACATTTTAAATCACAGTAAAAACCTAGATTAACTGTGAATATTTAATATTCACTTGGGAGATAAAAGTAGTGGTGGCTGTTGAGCAAATATTAACATCTGTTAGCCTTCTGTGCACAGAAAAGTTGGCACATTTGGGAAATTAAATAATAGCTCAGCTGCTAGCATTTACTAATTTAAACTCTAAACAAAAGTACATTACATTGACTGAAAATTATAGTTTGAACTGCAATGATAATAATTGAACTGCTAAAATACATATATGACAGTAGTAACATCTGGAAGAATGGAACAGCTTCTTCAGACCTGAAAAATAAAGTTTTTAAAATACTTGAGATAATATACACACAATTACTACAAGACCATTTTAGAAATAAATGCTACTTTCCAGTTTAGGGCCTTACTGTAGTGGTTGTTTATCAATGTTGTTCATTCAAGTACACGTTTCCTATTTCATAAACTAGTTTAATTTTTAAATTTATTTCCTTCTAAATTTTAAATTTTTCTTTCAGAACCACAGCTTTCTAAATCACATAAGCTTCTTACATAATAATACATTAAAAACTTAGTAGGGGACATCAAAATGTGAATATGTGCCCATTCTTTATTTAGTAAGAAGAATTATTTAATTTAGTATGGATAATTTTATGTGTTTGGATTTTTAAATGCATTTATTAACACTCCTAAAGCACAGGTACAAAAATTTTGGAACTTTAAGAGTAGTTCAACCAAAAATCATGTGGAAGATAAAGCATATGAACTAGAATGTTCACTAAAAAGGAGGAAGGCAGTATACTTCTCTCTTTCCTCTTTCTCCCTGTTTATTTTCCCATCTTCTCTCTCTTTTCTCCCTGTGTTAATGTGTTACATTATATTACATAGACCTAAAGATCTACATTGACTGTTGTATCTGACTATTTTGGAAGAAGTGATGACATGTTGGTGTGTTGTTTCATTCATGGAGATGTGTGCATTATAATTTGCAATGAACCTATTTATATAGATCTTTGACCTGTACTATTTAAAAATAAAAATAAAAAAGAAACACAATTGGTTCAGTGCTATCGAATAGGGTCTGTCAACCCTCAACTTCAAAACCCTATTCAATACCCACCACTCCACCTTAAAATCTTTGAAAACAAATGCCCAATATAAGTCTTGATGCAAGCTCTGGAAGTCATTAAATCCAGGCCTTGGCAGACCAAAGGGGAAGTATTTTCCAGGGGCGAAGAATCCTCACTGGGAATGCCCAATCAGTAGGACTCATTCATGTAATCATTACTAGCATTTATTGTTGTAGTGGCATAGAACCACATAAAGAATCAGTCTATAGGGAGAGCAAGGCATCACCATTTAAAGTTTTATAGGTTAAAACTCAGAACATGGGAATTATTTTTGCCAACAATGGCCTTTTTCATTGAAAAATTTCAAAACTTGGTTTTTTTGATAAGCACTGTAGCTGGTAGAAAAATGACACATTTTTCATGAAAATAATGAAAAAAGGATATTTTTTGTCAGAACATTTCAAATTTCAAACCTTTTTTGCAGCAGCTCTAAAAATGAATGCATTAAACCTCAGTCAGAAATCATTTGATATCAGTACCAATCACACAGAATAGATGTAACGTTCTGCCTATGATAAATATGGCCAAATAGCCAGGCAGATGTATCCTGAAATTTTAGAATGGTCTTAAGGTATGTCACCCCATTTAGAGTGTATTACGGTAATGCAGTGCAGTCTTGATATGACAAAAGGTTGGTGAGATCTGTACCTGAAAGAAAGTTACAACCTTTTTGCCAAGCACACACAATGAGTTGCTTTTTGGTTAAGTGCTGAAACTTGTAACGTCCATCAGCTTCTGAACTTGAACTAGTTTTTTAGTTTGTAAGCCTGCATAAGAAATGGTAGGCTTACTCTCTCAACTGGAATAAGAACAAGAGTACTTGTGGCACCTTAGATACTAACAAATGTATTTCAGCATGAGCTTTCGTGAGCTACAGCTCACTTCTTCAGATGCACAGAATGAACACACAGACAGGAGATATTTATACATACAGAGAACATGAAAAGATGGAATTACTCTGTATGTATAAATATCTCCTGTCTGTGTCACCTTTGACTTTTCTGGGTTGAACCTCAATCAACTAATCCTCATCAACACCCCAATCTCTGTTAGACATAAAACAAGTCATTCAGCTGCACTGGCTGTGCTAAAAGAGAGAGAAATATTAAGTTGGATTATCATCTGCATACCATAGACAGCACAGCTGAGATTTCTAACCTCCTAAAAGCCGAAATGATCATTGAACAGGAGAGGGGACAGAATGGAACTCTCTCTGTCTCTGCATGGGGGAGCCCTTGAGGGAAATGAGTAATTGTCTAGGACTACTCTCTTGCTCCTCTTAAGGAGAAAGGAATGGAGTCACTTGAGGGTCTCCATCTATTAGTGCTAGGTTCTGTAGGGGAGATAATACACCTCATGGTGTTGCCTGATTTGTTGAGTGGATATTGATTATATTCATTTTCCTTTAGAGTTTCCAGTTAACTCCCAATTGACAAAACAATTAAACTTCTTGAAGTTTGCCAGGTTCCCGCCCCAGAGTCAAGCACAACAGAAAGATTAAGTTAAATTTCAAATTCAGTTTCTTGTTGGGGACCTGACATGCAAAACACTGACACACATGCTCGGAGCAGAGCTGAGATTTTAATACTTTTATTAATACAGTCAGTAAAAACACAAATGTTCCAAACCAAATGAGAATACAACATGAGGCTGACATCCCACATCATCCCATATGCGTACTCTCATAATTCTCATGGAGACCTAGCAGTGGGAAGGCAGGGTCCTTTCTGATCTCTGGCATGCTAAGCTAGTCTGATGGTCAAGGTCCTGAGAACTCTCTAGCTTCTGTGGTGGTTGGGCCTATTACAGGGTCCAGTGGCTGCCATGAATATGCATACAAATATTCTGCTTTCTCTATCCAAAACTAAATTCCTCACCCTGATAATACTGGGGTGTCTGAAGCCTAGAAGTTAGCATATTAATTATCCCAAGTCCATTGTCATATCTGATATGCATTGTCAATTTGTTGCCATAACAATCTTGCAGTTATATGTTTGCAGATGTTCTTATCCCAAAATACTTAAAATACCTGTTTATTTCATGCACTATTAGCAAAATTGCAACTGTAAACCAAGCAAAAATCTTATCTTAGGTTCCCCTATAATTCAATGTTTTTATTGGTTAACTTACTTATGCTAAGGTTTGTAGGTCTAAAGCCTCATGCTAAGCGCTCAAGCTGAGTCTTACGGGGTTTGGGCCTGTAGGTTCCTTGCATTACCGCTGGATACAATATCTATATTCTGCAGGCTACAATGATCAGTGATAACTAAGTCAGGTGACATATCTAAAAGAATCAGGAATGGTGATCATCAGTAATCACAACTGGTACAGTTTATGATATGCTCTAACACTAACTAGGGCCAGAGTTGTCCCAACAATCTTTCTGTAAAAATGAACATTTGAGCCTAGGTGATAGCTGAAGAGATTTTTTCTTGATCAAAGGTCTAACAATTGTTTCTTGGAAAAAGAAGCTAGTATCTTGCGGGTGCCCCCGTTCTCCCCTAACCCCCCAGAAAAGGAGTTTGTGGCCTGTACATGCACCGGAATAGACAGAAGGGCTCAGATTATGTCCCCAATGTATTTGCCTATTCAGTCAAAGGGTGTGTAGACTTCATTTTTGGAGGTGGGGAGGCAGTTACATATATTGAGTCAAAAGGAGATTTATGAATTCACTCTATCACTGGCCATTTCTTTGCTCACTGTACTTTATCACACCAGTTCCAAGAGGTTGAAATATTGTCTTATGTGGTTATCAAATTGAAACCTTTTTTTGGTTGATCCTACAGAATAAGCAGATATCCAACCCCCATTTTCTGGCCAATGAAGTAATACTGTTAAAAATAATAGGTTATTTAGAGATCATTTCTGAAATGTGTTGTGCCATCAATCCCCATTCAAATCAGCATGAGTCAAGGATCCAGGGAATTCAGTTTTAGGATACATCGGTTGTAGCAAAGAGTATACTGAAAACAGACCAATGAATAGTAGTAGTAGGAGGATATTTATTAAGGGAATAACTTGCGATGGGAACTGCTTCTAGCACACTGTAGCTTATGGCTAACTAGCAGCAGCAGGTGGCACTATTGGACCTAGAGAAGCCCTAGAGAGGTCAGTTTCTGAAAAAGTCATATACCAAAGTATTATAGGCAGAAAGAACTAGAAGTAGCAATATCCTTCATAAGTCTTCGCTACAGATCAAATTTGGGCTTCCAACTATAGCTATTCTTTAACTTCTACAGAAAAGTCTTTCAATTCTTTGGAACATACTGGGGAAAAAAACAATCCTAACATTTATGATCCTCTACGTACAACCATACTACTTTAAAAATCATTCTAGACTGCGGAAAATCAGCCAAGGCATCGGTTATGTTTATGATTTCCAAATATAATTAATTTATTAACAGTTTTTTACCCCATTAAGAATAAAAATGTCGTTTTATTTATTTCTCCTTACTTGTTTTTCAAACAGAAATTTTCTTGCTCTTTAGCCTTACAATTTAAGACTGGAAACTTTGATTCAGACCCAATATGAACAGTGTAGTTTTAATTAACTTGATTGTGGGAGGTGCATGCTGAGTTGAGTGGGATGTTTTTGCCACTATTTTCCTCATCCAAGGTGAGACATGCCCTGAAATGACTTGGTGATTTTTTTGTAGTGATATAGCAAGCAACTGCCAAAATTATATGCTCAATCTGACTCAGCCATAGTATCAGTTTCCCCCAAGGCTGATCTTCTGTCCTTCTTTTTGCAAAGCTGAAACTTTAATTTTATTTATCTTTACAACATGCCCTTTGTGATTTTCTGTTTGTTTTTATCTATAACTCATTCTCTTTGTATAATCTAGTATTCCAAGATGTAAAGCATGTTTTTAGAAGAATGTATAAAAGGCCTAGTGCCATGAATATGCTAAAAGCTCCACTGGCTGTAGTCAGTGCTTCCACTGCCAACAGGAATATTAATGACCATCTTTGTTTGTTTATGTACCTCACCAGTTTGATTCAAATGTATTTTAATGGAAAAGAAATATGCTACCACATCTGCTTAACTGGAAAGTAAATTATAATTAACAGTTTCCTGTAGTATAAGTGCAGAGGCATGCTGTAATCTGTAGAGCGTGTAAAACAGTAAACAGATAAACTTGGTCCAGATCTAGAGCTCATTACCCAGCTTCTACTCATTCCTTGCTCAGGAAAACTCCTGAGCAAGGAATATGTTGGCCCTCTATGTTTGGTTACAGTCAAATGTTATTTTCACCAGCTGTTGAATACAAAGTAGTAGTGAAATCAAAAGGGCTTCCAAGGTATAGATTCCCTTCCAATTTTTACTGTACTGTTGATGAGAGGAATGCAATACACAGACCTCTGGTCCAAATTCTGTTGAGAGAGTAGATTCTGAGTCAAGGTTGTATTCTCCTCCAAAAGAATTTCTGCCTGTGTGGGAACACTGTCTTCCCAAGTAACATTAGGTAGGCCAACAAAATCACTTGTCCATCAACATAGCTGTGTCTACACTGGAGGTTTGTTGGCATAGCTTTGTCAGTCAGGTGTGTGGTATTTTCCCCCATCTCTCCCCATTAACATAGCTATGCCAGTATAAATTTTAAATTTAGACAAAGACTTTGATTCATACATGAAAAATGTACTTTATTAGGTAGCATCTTTGTATGCCTTGCAACATACGTGCATGATTTTTGTACTTTTGCCAGTATGGGTTAACAATGAGATTGGAATAATGGCACATAAATCATGTGTAATTAGCATCTTTAACCTTCTAAAAAAGTTCATACTTTTTAAGATATATGTTATGATGAAGGAATCAATGACCATATAAGTAGCATAAAATTTATTAGTTTAACAATTAAAAAAATTGAAGATCTTTGTACATCATTCTTCTTTAACATTAATACATTTTAAATCTATTATTATATCATTAGAATAAACCAGAATTTACAAAAAGGGTTTTTTCAGTGTGTCCATTTTTTTTTTCATGCAGAACACAATACAACTCCAGATTGTGTCGTGATATATACTGTGGCAAATTATAACAAACATGTTTTCTATCCAAAGTTTTAAAAGTTTAAAAATCTGTAAGAAAACATAATTGAAACACAAATGAATATTGTAACTTGTTATATTTAATCAAGAACTTACAAAAATCAGTCTCTGCCCTGAAGAGATTAATCTAAAATATTGTCTGTGCTGAATATTTGTCCCAGTCTCAGTCACTGGTGGTCAGTCACTAGTATAGCTTCAACAGTAAAACCCTTAGGTAAAGTTCCCCTTTAAACCACCATATGCACCAGTACGGTTTACCCTGGTTTCAAGTTGGGGCAGCTGCACCAGTGCTAATTGGCTCCTATAGTAATTTTCCCTGTCTATACTAGGGGTTTATGCTGGTGCAGAGATATTGGTAACTGAGCACCAATGTCTGAAATTCCCCATGTAGAAAATTGAAGGAGACAATTGAAAAATAACATGCACTGCTTTATGTATGTAGCAGTAAATATATATAAATTCACTAATAAACACTTGAAGATTCAGAAAATAATACTGCCTATCAGAACTGTAAAAGCCATCCAGACTAGATACAGCTGACCTAGGTGCTAAAGTTATTTAATTCCTTCTGAAACACACATGTTCTGGTGTTTTCTCTGAATGACATCAATATGATACCAACTCTATTCAGAGTCAATACTAGAATATTAACATATTTTCTGGACATTATTCAGTATGTCATTTATCTCTGAAGCAATTACCACTATTAGCATTTAAGTAATCACAAATAGGATTTCATTAAGATAAATGACAGGAAGGCCACACCCCTCCTGATGCTGCTGTTTTAGTCTGTCTGGATGCATTCAGATGCAATAAAACAGTGAATATAGGGATATATGTTCTGATGGCAGTCTTCACAAACAAAGCTTTGTTTCATAATGAAAGCTGAAGTATTTTAGATACAGGCTTTCACTTACATTGGTGTAAATCAATGACTTCAGTGGAGTTATTCCAGATTTATACTAGTCTAAATTAGAGTAATATTTGGGCTATACGTTATAGTAATTAGCCAAAAATTTGAACGAATATTATGTCTTTCTGTGCAAGGGAGAGGCAGGCATCAGATTAGGTCTGAACATCTTTACTAAGGATAAATTTTCTATAATTAAGAATGCAGAATGAATTATCTGTCACAATGTAGTTTTTATAATCTCTCTTGCTTGTTGTAAAAATATCAGAAATCCAGCATCTGGTACGATGATTATTCCTCTTATTTATTTCCAGTAGTACCCACTTAGCTTGTTTTGCTGTAGGTACAGTATATCACTAGAAAATAGCAGAGAATTTATATTTTGGATTTGCTAATAAGAAATTGGTTTGATTTCAATTTAATTGCTACCCAATCTATATGTATAGTTATAGATTTGTACGCCATAATATTGTTAACTAAAATACACAGAAGAATTGTATATAAATTACATTTGGTTTGAATTGTTTAGATACCATTCTGTTTAGGATTACAACTGTGTGTAATTTCTCCTTCCCTTTGTGTTGCTTTTGTGCTCAAATTAATGAGCACATGTCACCTACACAGGAAAAATATATAACACCATGATTTGAAAAAAATTAAGATGATTTATCTGATAGCAAATAAAGACGCCTAATCATCTCTGCAGAATAACTTCTGTGAATCCCCAAACTGTTGTTTATCATTAGAAATTTGAGTTGGAAGTGTTGCAACACTTTTTGTTGTCAAAATTTCAAAAAAAAAATTTACTATATTTTATGATAAATTGTTACTACATATCTTCTGACATTATCATCATTATCCTTAGCTTTTTAACTGTCCATTTTGTTAACATTAGTGAGTAAAACACTTCTGAATTTTATGCCTCTCTTACTCCAGTACCTATAGAACATAGCAATTAGTACTTTGTGCATATGAGAGAGTAGATCTCGGTGTTTAGTTGGGGGGGACAGGAGGGTGGAAAAGTATGATTTTCATTAGTATTTTAATTTTTTCCATTATGCTTTTTCTAAATAAATTACTGCTCACATCCTTTAAAACTGAGATCTGTGCTGTACTTTGATCAGTTTAGATATGTATTTGAACACCCTGAACTTTGGTGAAATTCGCACTGGATTCTGATGCAAACTTCATCACTGACCCCAATCTCTATAATAAGTTGAATCAAAACTCCAGATGCAAGCATTTCCAGACTCTGTGAAAGTTGACATCTGTGTCCTAATTTAAACTCTGCCTGAGGCCCTCTTCTACCTAAGCAACACCATTCTCAAGGCTGTTGTAATGTCATTGGCTGTAAGCAGAATCCTCATTTACTTCAGTGTGGTGTTCTGCTTAAAACTGATAACATGATATGGCTCTAAATCGCAATTGCCTGCTCCTATTCTGCAGAGAACTGTCCTGTGTTGTACTGTTATGTACTTTCCTTTCCACAGTACAATCAGCCATGCAGGGCGGAATTAACGCAATCTAGTGCCTCTATGGATCTGCCCTGTGCTGTGGCTCCGCCCTTACTTGCAGTGGCAGCAGGATTCAGAGTTAAATTGAATGAAGTATTGTTTAAGGGTGTGTGCAGACCGAGACAAACGTTAGTTAAGTCAATTCATATTTTCATTGCATACGTGCAGGGGTGCTGGAACAATTGTTATAGTGGGCTGCTGAGAGCCATTTAACCACACTGTAAGCCCTGTATTTACAGAAACGCTTCACTTAAAGTCATCCCAGTCAATGTTCTTGTTATTAATCAATTAGGGAATATGCTGGTTTAAAGCTGTGCAATGCTTCCCTGCTTAGTCCACTGCTTGCAGGAAGAGCAGCCCATTTCAGCTAGCTGGTGCGGGGCTTGGAACCAGGGTGGATCAGTAGCCCCCCTATCAGCCCCCACTATCAGTTCCCGGCTCCCCTAAGTTCCCTGTGCAGCAGCTGCCCAGCAGGCTATCAGTTGCCAGCATTGAGCTGTCCCTCCCTCACTGCCATGTGCTGCTCCTGCCCTCTGCCTTGGAGCTGCTCCCAGAGACTTCTGCTTGCTGTAAGGGAGGAGGAGGGAGGTGGGGTGCTAATGTCAGGGTGTCCCCCTCCCTCCCCCTTTCCTGCATCCTGCTTACCTCGTTTCCATAGAGCAGGGGGACACATGACAGGGTTCAGGACCGAGAGAGCTTCCAGGCAGCAGCTGTGGTCTCAGCAAGCTGATCTAATTAACAAGGCAGTGTACTTAAGACTGGGGTCAGCTACTTAAAGGGGAAATGTGCATCTCTCGCTCTGACACACAGTGTATGTCTCTGTCTGCTATGCTTTCTCCCCTCCCTCCATGTCTGCTGTCTTGTAGAGTGAGGCTACATTAACAACCAGTTAACCCTTGAGGGCTCAGCCAATTGCTAGTTCATCATTTAGCAGTAAGGCATTCCCTGCGAAATAGCCCACCTGCTGACTTCACCACCTCACCCAGCTTCATAATCATCATCGCCGTGTACCAATATTAAATTGTTTGTTTAAAACTTATACTGCGTGTATGTGTGTGTATGTATGTATATGCATATATAGTCTTTTGTCTGGTGAAAAAAATTTCCCTGGAACCTAACCCCCTCATTTACATTAAATCTTATGGGGAAATTGGATTCACTTAGCATCATTTCACTTAGTCTCATTTTTCAGGAATATAACTGCAATGTTAAGTGAGGAGTTACTGTAATGGAAATCACTTCAAGCCTAGCACAATGGGGTTCCAGTTCTAAATGGGATGTTTGGGCACTAATCACCATCATCATCATTAATAATAATACCTAGCTCATAAATAGTGCTTCTCAAAGCACTTTATAAAGGTCAGTATCATTATCATTTTACATATGAGGAAACTGAAGCATAGAGAGGAAATGACTTGCCCATGGTCACCCCAATAATCCAGTGGCAGAGCCAGGAATAGAACTCAGTCCCAGGTCAATGCTCTGTCCACTAGGCCACATTGTCTCCCCATAACACAAACACTAACATTATACAAATATTGGCTCAGTTTTAGAAAAGCAGCTAAGCATAACCTGGAATTTATCTGGAATTGCAACTTTTCTGAGATGTTTTATCCCCTGTTTCTGAGAAATAGTGGTATTCCAAAAGAGAGAGGATAGTCCATCTGGATCATTGCATTGTAGATTCCATTTCTTTTTGCGTAGACTGCTCTAGAACAATAATTTTCTAGATTTTCAGGATTCTTAGATTAGCAACACTTCAAACAAAGTTGAAATCCACACTATAAAACTCCTGTAGTTTGGTAGAAAAGCCGCCAGGTTTTTATGTATTTTTATGAGTTAAATGTGTGAGAACCGTATGTAAGCAGAGAATGACTGGATAATGAACTGGCTAAACCATTCTGGCCAAATTTTTCCCGAGGAAGACACGCAATATGGATTTCAGTCCAAAATTGATAACGTTTGACAAAGTTAGAATCAACTGAAAAGGAGGTTTTATGATAATGAAGTATTAGACAGCCTTAA
Organism: Chelonoidis abingdonii; assembly: GCF_003597395.2. Taxonomy (NCBI): domain Eukaryota; kingdom Metazoa; phylum Chordata; order Testudines; family Testudinidae; genus Chelonoidis; species Chelonoidis abingdonii. Next base: position 34,470,545 of record NC_133776.1, read on the forward strand.
TAATAGGTGGTGCTACCAGATCTTCCTACAATAACATGTGCATATGCATAAATGTTAACAAAATATACCTGCAAAAATCACTGAAAGTGAAATTGAAAATGATGTCAGGACATTGACTTCTAATGGTGTAAATTAGGATTAGCGAATTTGGCTTTTATAAAAGTTGGCAAAGTATTGGCTTCATATGTAAGATGAGTGGCAAAGTACACCAGGGAAAGCAGCCTTCCCAAACCTCCATAGTCCACAAAGCAGTATTAGTTTAGTCAGCAATGTTTGAAACACCTTGTAATTTAGAAATGATGAATACATTTACCTGTAAAGGTGAGTCCTTGAGTCTTGATCAGGTCTAACCTCTGGCAAAGCAGTTTGCTGGGGGGATCGATACTGGAATGCAAAGCCTTTCCTCTATACCTTGACTTTTCAAGTAAAGCTCAGGTTGGAAGTGAAAACATTGTGATGTATGATAGATGTTTGATGGCTTGTGTAAAAATAAGTTGGTAGTTCATGGCATAGAGTCCACATCACAGGCCAAGTAATATATTAAACCAAAATGGGAGTGGAACTAATGGGTAGGGAAACAGGAGGGAAATGTGATCAAAATAATAAACTGAAGCAAATCCCTAGAAAATTTTCAATAATTAGAGGGGACTTTTGAACTAGAATGAGGCCTGGTCCGCACTGGGGGAGGGGGAATTGATCCAAGTTACGCAACTTCAGCTTCGTGAGTAACGTAATAGAAGTCCATGTACTTAGATCTATTTACTGTGGTGTCTTCACTGTGGTAAGTCGAAAGCTGATGCTCTCCCATCGACTCCGCCTGTGCCTCTCAACCTGGTGGAGTATCAGTCGACAGGAGAGTGCTCGGCGGTCGATTTATCATTTCTAGACTAGACACGATAAATCGACCCGCACTAGATCGATTGCCACCCATCAATCCAGTGGGTAATGTAGACAAGCCCGGAGGGAAAGATTTGGAAACTAATTTTATGGCACAGGATGGTGGTAATTTGGGCCAAAAATAATTGTTGAATTATTTATAATAATTTGTAGCTGTAATTATTAACCTATTGCCTGAAAATTAAAATTCAAATGAAATATTTATTGAGAGTGTGAATAATACTAACCATGTGTTACAGTGCTGTACCCCAGAACAGGCCCCTTAGAAATGCCTAGATAGATTAAATATATGAGATGCATTTGCAGAAAAGATTTTGAAAATAATTGAATTATATTTTCTAAATAAAATAACCTTTTGCAGTGTGTCATAGGTGTTTATGTATAGAGTCAGAGACTAAACAGCCACAGTGCACAAAACATATTAAATATTTTTAGCTCCTGGTTTATGTAAACATCTTGTTGGGGTTAGATGGTAATTTTAAAAGCTACTAGAGAGATCTGAACAACGGCATAAAAAGAATCTGCAGTGTCAAAGACAACAGATAGCTATTGTACAAATCTTCTTCCATATCAAAGATTGCTTGCTTAAATGATCACCTGGCTACCAAGAAAAAGGCAAAGAAGATAGCTAATATATAGCTTTCTGAATAGGTTATTGACATGAAAGGAAACACTTGTAAACACTTCAAGAATGTTTGGAAGGCCAGGTGAGTTTCAGGAATGAATATGAATATCATTTATATATGTTGGCTCTGATTCTCCCCTCTTATGCTGATGTTTAGCTGATGTAACACTACTGAAGTCAACAGATTTACATCAGCCTAAATGACAAAAGAGTCAGGACTGTCATTCTTGAATCTGCCCTTTTGAAAAGCATGACCTCAAAATATTCTGTGTGAAATCTAGGCAGCAAGCTATATACTAGATTGTTCTTTTATTTCCATCTGAACATTCAGCTTTTGGTTTGGGAGAGAGTCTCAGATCTGCAGTTCTGCTGACAGTAGTCAGTTTTCAACTATTACAGAGATACCTGTGTCTCAACACAAGCTATGCTTTAGTCAACCATAAGTCAGTACAGGGGAAACTGTAAATTTAATGGCCTGTTATATACAGAAAGTCAGACTAGATGATCTGCTGGTCTATTCTGGCCTTAAACTCTATGAATCTATGTATGGGATTACATTTACACTAGGTGTATGTTTCCTGCAATATGTTTTGTTTTCATTTCTTGGGACCTAGTGGAGATTCCTGGTTGTATATTTCCATGGAAATGTTCTGATTTTCTTCAGGTTGCTCTAACCAGCAACACTTTGCGCTTGGCCCCAAGATTGGATAACTGCAATGCAAACAATTCCTCATCAGATATAGCCCAGGATTTGGCCCTTTGTAAGGAAAGCAGGAAATGGACATAGTCCATGATGTGCAACATGACCAAGTTCATATTGCAACCTCAATATTATATTAACATAGTTTATTTAATTTGTTAGATGTTCTAAATAAATAAAAGGGAAAATGAAACAAAGAAAGGAAAGAGAATAAAGCTACTGATGCAGACTTTCTAGAGGCACAACCTAGTTTCTCGTAACTACCACATTACTGCCTCTAGGAAGCAAGCATTCCTTTAACTGCATTTCCAGTTGGACGAGTGCAAGTACTGGAAACACAGTATTAATGCTTCTTTTAAATCTGCTGGATTCACTGATCTCATATTTTAAAATAAACAAACCAAGCAGAATTGAAGTAGAGAATAAGCAGATAGAATTGGAGTGAGGAGAATTCTGTGCAGAGGTAACAATCATGCAATCCACCATATTTTGCCTCTTGACTCATTTTGAAAAGTGGACTCTCCCCACTCTGTAGCAGCAGTCCTGATCTGATGATTAAGCCTGAACTCAACACTCAGAAACAAAGTGGTCACAAGCCCTTTAAGATATGCAGAATGTCTGTTGTTTAAGCATAAAAATCACTTGCGCCTGAAAGAGTTAAAATAACCATGACGGATGAAGCTTGTAACAGATTTGTTTATCTCTTCACACAAGTCCTCATCCTACAGCTTGCACAAGGTGACTGCGTTATGTGACTACTGATAACCAAGCAGAGGTTTTGAGCAATTGATGGTTGTCATCTTTAGGATTTATTTATTTATTTATTTATTTTAACAGAAATGAGCCAAGCGCTGATGTGTTCTCCACCAGTGCCGTAGGGAATTCAGAAAAACTTATTGTGAATGTCACTAGTGAGTTACCTTTTGGAATTTACCATTCTTTATTTCAGCAGGTGGAGAAAGCTGCTATGGGAGATTTGATTTTGACAAATAGGGAAGAACTAGTTGAAAATTTGAAAGTGGAAGGCAGCTTGGGTGAAAATGATCATGAAATAACAGAGTTTCTGGTTCTGAGAAATGGTGGGAGGGAAAATAGCACAATAAAGACAATGGATATCTAGATGGCAGATATTAACAAACTCAGGGAGTTGGTAGGTAAGATCCTTTGGGAAGCAAGTCTAAGAAAAAAAATAGTTCAAGAGAGTTGGCAGTTTTTCAGAGTCATTATTAAGGAATGAGAGTTAATTATCCCACTGCATAGGAAAGATAGGAAGTAGGACAAAAGACCTTCCTGGCTTAACCAGGAGATCTTCAACGATCTGAAACTCAAAAAAAAAAAAAAAATTGTGGATAGTAGATGTGGTATATCTTGACTTCAGTAAGGCTTTGATAATGTCCCACATGATCTTCTCATTAACAAACTAGGGAAATACATCCTAGTTGGAGTTACTATAAGGAGAATGCATAACTGGTTGGAAAACTGTACTCAGAGAGTAGTTATCGATGGTTCACAGTCAAGCTGGGAAGGGCATATTGAGTGGGATTCTACAGGAAATGGTTCTGGATCTTCATCAGTGATTTAGATAATGGCATAGAGAGTACACTTATAAAGTTTGCGGATGATACCAAGCTGGGCGGAGTTGCAAGTGTTTTGGAAGATAGGATTAAAATTCAAAATGATCTGGACAAACTGGAGAAATGGTTTGAGGTAAATAGGGTGAAAGTCAATAAGGATAAATGCAAAGTACTCCACTTAGGAAGGAACAATCAGCTGCACACATACAAACTGGGAAATGACTGCCTAGGAAAGAGTGCTGCGGAAAGGGATCTGGAGGTGATCGTGGCTCACAAGCTAACTATGTGAGTTAACAGTGTAACACTGTTGCAAAAAAGCGAACATCATTTTGGGATGTATTAGCAGGAGTGTTGTAAGCAAGACAAGAGAAATAATTCTTCTGCCCTATCCCGGGTGGATTAGGCCTCAGCTGGAGTATTTTGTCCAGTTCTGGGTGCCACATTTTAAGAAAGATGTGGACAAAGTGGATAAAGTCCAGAGAAGAACAACAAAAATGATTAAAGAAAAGGCCCGAAAATGTAACGATGAGGGAAGATTGAAAAATTGAGTTTGTTAGTCTGGGAGAAGAGTAGACTGAAAGGCGACGTAAAGCAGTCAAACTATTGGGAAAACTGTAAACTCAAGAGAGTAGTGTTATCGATGTGGTTCACATAGTCAAGATGGGAAGGGCATATTGAGTGTGTATTTCTACAGGGAATATGGTTCTGGATCTTCATGCAGTTGAGTTTTTAGAATGAATGGCATATGATGAGAGTACACTTATTAAAAGTGTTGCGGATGATACCTGAAGCTGGGCGGGAGTTGCAAGTGGTGTTTTGGAAGATCCTAGGGATTAAAATTCAGAAATGATCTGGGACAAATCTGAGAGAATGGTTTTGAGGGTAAATAGGGTGATAGACGTCATTTAAGGATGAATGCAAATAACTGTACTTCAACGCCCAAATCCCCAAGGTCTTAGGGAAGGACAATCAGCGACTGCACACATAACAAACTGGGAAATGACTGCCTAAGAAAGAGGTGGCTGCGGAAAGGGATCTGGAGGTGATCGTTGGCTGCAACAACGCTAATATGTGAGTTAACAAGTGTAACACTGTTGCAAAAAAGCGAACATCATGTTGGGAGTTTGTACTTAGCAGGAGTGTTGTAAAAGCAAGACAAGAGAAATAATTTCTTGCTGCCCTTATCCGGTGGATATAGGCCTCCAGCTGGAGTATTTTGGTCATGCTCTCTGGGTGCCACATCATTTATAAAGATGTGGAGAATATGTGTTCGAACCGAAGTGATAAGTCGCAGAGAAGGTAAAACAACAAAATGATAAAAGGCCCAGAAAATGTCTAATAACTGATGAGCGGATCAAGATTGAAAAATTGAGTTGCTGTTAGTTCTGGGAGAAGAGTAGACTTGAAAGGGACGTAGCAGTTTCAACCTACATAAAAGATTTGGTTATGAGGAGGAGGGAGAAAAATTGTTCTCTTTAACCTCTGGAGGATAGGACGAAGAAGCAATGTGTTTAATTGCATAGGCAAGGGAAGTTTTTATAGGTTTGTAACATTATAAAAAAAAAAAACTTCCTAAACCGTGTTGAGGGCTGGATGAAGCAACTTGAATATAATTTCCCGGTGAGGTTGTGGAATCTCCATCCATAGGAAGATTTTTAAGAGCAGGGTTGTCATAAACAGATTAGTTAAGGGTTAATGTTTTGTTTTCACCTGTAAAAGGTCCCCTTGTTAACAAACTCAGTGAACCTGGAACACCTCGACCTGCCAGGTGCACTCCTATCCGCGAGACAAGATACTTCCTCAAATTTCTAGTGGTGGAGGGCAAGTCTTTTTTGTGTGCCCAATATGGTTTTCTACTTTTATTTGTCTTGTTCCTTTGTTCTTTTGTCCAATGTTCTCTCTGGGTTCTTGAGAGGGACAAGACATGTATAAGCAGATTCCGTCACAATCTTTTCTGAAAAGTCTCTTCTGTTCTAATTTTAGTTAATGTATCAGGATAAAGGGCAAGGTTTTAGTCTTTTTAAGATTGATTTTCTTTATTTGCCAAATCTGGTAGTTTGCGGATAGTATTTTAATTTGTATTGGTGCGGGGAGGGGAGGTTCTCGCTCTAGTGTCTATAAGCTGAAAGACCCTTAACTATTACATCTGATTTTACAGAGCTTTCTTACTTTTTTTCTTTTCTTTTATTAAAGCTTTTCTTTTTAACAGACCTAATTGATTTTTCCCTCTTATTTAGGCTAGGCTATATAGAGTCCTTTGCTACTTCACCAGGGAATTGGTGGGAGATCCCTGGGGTCGGACGTGGTGGAGGTGAGAATTAACCCCTCTGTAGTGTTTAAGATTCAAGGAGTTTTGATTGATCAACAGTGATCTTCCAGGCGGTAAATCCAGGTGAGGGGAGAGCTTTGGGAGAGGCAACGGTGGGAATGTGGGAAGGGTTTTACTTTCCTTTGTCAAGATCAGTGGATCTGGGTGATTGCCTGTCCAGGAGAATTGGGGAGACCAGAGTATACCAGGCACTCCAAGTCCTGGTTGGTGGCAGCCTACAAGATCTAAGCTGGTACTTAAGCTTAGAGGAATTCATGTTGGTACCCCATTTTTGGACTCTAAGGTTTAGAGTGGGGAAAGAATACCATTACAGCAGGTTAGACAAACACCTGTCAGGGATGGTCTGAATAATCCTTAGTCCCGCCTTGAGTGCAGAGGACTGGACTAGAAGACCTCTCAAATTCCATTCCAGGTCTATGATTTTATGACAAGGATCAGTATTGCCAAAAATGGTATTTAGATAGATTTCTGCTGGCTACATACCTGTGTGTATGCATAACTTGCATTGTAAATTACTGTGTCATATGGTAGTAACATAAATTGTGATTTTGGCCAAATCACTCTGCTTTTGTTCAAACTACAGCCGTGTTTGGAGATTTACCATCACTCACATGGAGCATATTCAGTTCTAATGATCTGCAGATTTTGAAGGATGTAAAAGTATGTGCAGACCACTTGCTCAGCAAAGGCTTTTGGCAGTCCCAATAAAATACAGATCATTCCAGTTTTTGGAAATATCCAGTGTTGATCTATGTGCACTAACTTTAAACAAGATTTAAATGTTACTGGTTTCTGTTGAGTACAGAGTTTTGCAATGTTTTAAATCCACACATTATTAATATGATTTTTTCTGTGTAGGACACAACTGTTCATGTATTTAAGGCAAAGACAACTGAAAAAACAATAAAATACAAACATATCTCTTTTTCCTTATCCTTAGTTAATTTGCTAGTAATCTTAGTGTTCCATAGATTCTTCTTTCAAAAATATTTTAATAATTTTTATAACTAACAATTATGAATGTCACGTTGTGTTATGTCTGTTTTAAAGTATGAATTTCTAAGTCTTTAAAATATAGTGTCCTTTGCACTTTTTTGTTATAAATTAAAATTTGGAAGATGTCGTAGAATACTTAGGAAGAAGAATGCTTTCAGATTTCTGTCTGGAACTTTGGCAGAATTGAAGAGGAGACTTTCCCTAGGGAGTCTGTCCCAGTTTTACATAAAACTGCTGAGGCAGGACTTTGGGCCTCTCCCTCTGCCCTTTATATACATGGGTGCATCTCCCATTACCTCGATGTTGATTATGTTCAGTAGAGGTTCTTATTACTTACTTTTAATAGTGTGTCTTAGGGCATTAACTAATAACACTTGCAGTTAACTGGAACACTATAGAAGAAAATTTTACAGTGGCTTATATATTACTGTTATATATAACTAGCTTGGAAATCAGGGTTCCGATCCCAGTTTCAGATCCCAGCGTTCTGATCTCATTACTCCATTGAAATTCCCACTAACATTGTTACGAGTTTTGCCTGAGTAAGGGGAGCAAGATCAGTCTTTTAAGGGATAACTTTACAGAGATGTATTTTTTACAATGATGTGTTCCTAGCTGCTGTTTTTTTAACCCTTGCTCAATGAAGTTAACAACTCAGAATTAAGCTTTGAAATCTCTTAATAATGGATACATTGTGTGTGTTTGTAGGCAATATTTTTCTGTGACTGTGAGGATGAATATATGGGTGCTTTCTGTGAAGAATTTAACGCCTGTCAAAGCCGGCCCTGCCAGAACAATGGAACCTGCACTGATGTAACACAAAAATATGATGGGAAAAATTTCACCTGCACTTGCCCTACTGGTATGTTTTATGTGGTGCTTTGAATAATATATTTCTGTTTTAATATTCTGTGCATATCTTTTGCAATACAGTGCTTTCTGTATCTTTAGCGAGAGGAAGAGAAGCAAGGGGGAAGAGGATACACAAACATAGGGGCTAGTGCTACAAAGACCACTAGATGTAGGTCTTACTGTTGCGAGCATTGTCCCAGTCAATGAAACTACTCACAGCTGTAAGAATTACACACAACAGGAAGAGTCTGCAGAATCGAGGCTCAGACTTTGCTGCCTAAAACTGTCATGTTATTTGCTTTTCGGTACACCCTTGAAATTGTTCTCTTTTTGAGTAACTGACTTTAAGTGGTAGACATTTTGCCTCTCAGACTAGTCAAATAGAAGATATTTCTATACAAACCGTGCAGCTGATGGATTGTTTATACAATTAATTTAAAATAAAATTTTGCAAAAATGTTATAAAATGCAAAAAGCTTAATTGAGTAATTCATGGTTTGGCTAATGATCAAATGTATGTTTTAAGTTGGTTTGAAATTGCTTTATGAGCATTTGTTTTTTAACACTTGATCAAATGAATATTGGGATCTTAATTAGAATTAAAATTAAACTAAATATGATGGTCATAGCTGAATGCCAGAGGGTAACTTCATGTAATTACTATTCTGTGCGGGAGGAAAATCCTTTTTACAGAATTGGAATGATTGAAAATGTAATGCTTTCATGTCTGACATTTCAAAGGCACTAAGTTCATTGCATAGTTCTTAGACAAACCACTTCAATAGGCATTTTCCAAAATTCTTTTGATTAGTTTTAAATAAAAAGCAGACTGGAATAAAATTAACAGCAACATTCAGTAGTTTATTTTCACTTCTTATAAACATTTTACAACACATTTTCAACTCTAGTGTAGGAAACAGGAATGATCTATTGGCTGTTGATATATCAGATTATTTTTTAGAGCACCTAATACTGAGAAGAATGAAAGTGGAATTGTCTGAAAAAGGAGGAGATAACAGAGGGGAAGGAGAGATTAATATTAGAAGTGGTTAAAAGTGGCTAGTTTTATAAAATGTAGGCTAAATGTTAAAGTCAGTGTTGTGGCGTAGAAGTATCTAAGTGTAGAATTTAGCGCAGAAGGATCATCTGTTGGAATTTTTGATACTATGGAACATATTCTGTAAATCCTCTAATCTTGAAATTCCTTTTGTAGTCAATGGAAGGTCCACACATATAGTGCTTGCAGAATCAAGCCCCAGAACTGTGCATAATATAGAAGTTAACAGTTAGTTCTGAAGATAGTTGAAACCTTATGATGAAAGTCAGATAGAATAATCAATACATTGAGACAGAAGTAATAGATGATTCAAAGTGGCCTTACAGCCAGCACTGCTGGCCTTAGAAGAATTGTCTCAGTGTAAGGGGATCTATCAGTGGTGTAGTGCAGGTATAGCACATCACTCTCCACCCTGCAATCTGTTCTGTTCATTCCCTCTGAAGCACCTGGCAATGGCCACTGTCGGAGACAGAATACTGGGCTAGATGGACCTTTGGTCTGACCTAGTATGGCTGTTCTTATGTAATCAGCATAGGGGAAATGAGCTGGGCATCTGTATGCCCCACTAATCACAGGCTCTTGTACTGGCAACATGGGCTGTTAGCAGCCAGCTCAAGCTAGAGCAACCTTCTAACTGCTCTAACTTATTCTAGGGTACCAATCCAGAAATATACAGAGATCTTGCATCCCCACCCATCATCTCCTTGGCCACTGCCTAGGATCTGTCCAATCCTTTCAAATATTTAATAATGAACTCAACTAAATCTGCTGCTTTTTATGCCTCTGAACTTCCAATCTCTCTCTCCCTTTGCTTAGTTTAACTAGTTTGTATGTGGAGCCCCAAACTAATTTGCATATGGGCTTCATTTAATGACCTGGATTTATACTTAAACCATGCTGGAAATGAGATATGACCTCCCTATGCAAATATATTCTTCTCCATTATATTTCATAAATATACAGACAGATCCAACTGTCTCTTTTATGAGTAAGATATGTAAATATAGTTAGGTAATACTTTAAATTCTACTAATGGTAAAGGACAGTTAAGAAGAGAAAGATTAGACTGGAACTGAACTAGAAATTGAGTGACTTGAAAAATCCCTACAGTTAAGGTCCTAGTGGATGATATGTATTCAGAATTCATTGACCATAAAATTGTCCGTAACTTGGAGAAGACACTTGAAAATGTATTTTAATATACTCCTTAGGCATAATCATATAAATATCCTGAATTTCCTATTTAAAATTTAATATTAGACTAAATTACCTTCATGTGATCTTATTTTGTAAATGGCAGTTAGTAGTAATTCTTAAACAAAAATTAACTATTTATAAGGCAAAAAAAAAATTCAAATTCTGCTCCATGGATCCCACATTTTAGCAACGTGCAAAGTCCTTCAGTGAAACTACTTGTCTGAGTAGTGGTTTGTTCATTCATCCTCTAGAAAAGTTCAGAGATTTGCTATGGCTGGGCTTGTAGAAGTATCCAAAAATTCATGTGTTTACCCAAAACTTGCCTGAAATTGGGCCTAACCATATCATCCACTCCCCCAATCAAACTTCCTAATGAAATGTAATCCTTTAACCTTAATCTAAATCTTTTTGACTGAGATATTGAATAGTGAAGCTTACAAGACAGTTTCTATATGAGATTTCTATTATATCCTGGTTTTAGTTGGGCTGTGTTTCATTAATCTCACAAATAATGTGTGTTTCATACTACTTGTGATATTTCTGATCCCAGACAAAACTAAGAAATTTAGAAACTGATTTTTTTTATAAAGTTAGCCAAATGTCATAGATTCTTTCTCTGGCTGATCACCACTCTTCCCTGCCTCCATTTAAAACAAAAAAGGTGAAGAAAAGTATCTTTGGTTTTGAATTTTGGAGAAGGTTTTAGATCAATTTTTATTTAATCCAACCCACTTCACCCATTATTGTTTAGTATGTGAAAATTTTGAAGTGAGTGAAAGATTGAAAAAGTGGCAAATTGGATAGGCACAAATTTTGGAAATGTTGATGACTTACGTTACTGAATATCTTATTTGTTGTCCCAGGACATTAGTCCAAACTTTGGGGAAAGTGAGAAATGCTGCCTTATCAGGATTTTTTTTCCCCAATAGAACACTTTCTCCCATGTAATCCACTACCCTTTCCTACACACTAATTGCTACATTTGCTCTTGTGAATTCTGCTATTATCATGAGGGCTAATACATCTTCCTTTGACAAGAGGGTCATTGTGCATCTAGCTCCCATAGAGTGACAGAAAGATGTGTGTGGCACATCTTCACATGACATCCCAAAGATCATTGCTACTAGGGCCATTTGAAATTTTTTTGACAGAACTTTTTTTTGGTCAAAAAATGCCATTTTATCAAAATGTTGTACGGAAATGGATTTGTTTTGTCAAAAATTTCATCTGGAGGTTTCCCAGTCCAGTACAGAATTTGTGCTAAAAATGAGAGGAGAGAGACTGACTCACTGAGATTTGGACCTGGATCCTCCCACATTCCGGATGAATGCCCTGACCATCAGGCTATTCTGGGGTATGGGACTCTCTCTCTCATTCTTTTCATGAGGAATTTCAGAAGATCTGAGTTTTGTTCCACCTCAGAATTTTTCACCAAATGGCACTGTTGTTTGCCCCACAGCCCTAATTGATGCTTGTCTGATATTCTTAGCTCATGTGCTGAAGAGTGACACTCCATCTCTTAGGTTTCTTGTAGTCTCATTTTATAATTTGTATTCTTGGGTGTATTTATTTTACCACAGAATCAATATATACATATAATGAGCCAAATTGTTAATTGCTCTGCACAAGGATTGGGAGAGGAAGTAAGAACCTTCTCTGAGTGCAGTGCGTACATAAGGTTAGCAGAGACAGCATTGCTAACCTCCCTATAGAGAAAGGGGAGGATAAGACTAGGCTGAAGCCATGAAGAGCTAAGCCAGCACAGGGGTAGCATATGCAATATATATCCTTTCAAAAGATGTAGTAGGAACCCTGTGGTCTGCAGTCCCCAGACGCTCTTGAGTCATTTTCAAGTCACATAAAGATTCAGATAGATACCTAGTGGCATTTTCAGAAGTGCTCAAACACCTAACTCCCATTGAAATCAGTGGGAAATCAATGGGAGTTAGTGTGATTTTCAAAGGTGCCTATCTGCATCTTTAGATGCCAGACCACCTTTTAAACATTTGGCCCTTAATGTCTCCCAAGACTCCTACTGGGCAAGGCACTTTTGCTTCCCTTTTACCTTCAGGCAGTGGCTGAACAGCCAAAATCTAGCCCCAGAACTTTTCAGGTGTCCATTATTTCTAAATCCCCTGTGACTAAAATATATATGTATTAGGAGCAGCACTTTGTACTGCTCCCTTAACCCGAGAAGAAGTTTTAATGAAACCATCAAGTTCTATAGCATTATGGTAAAGAAACTACTTACATGCCAGTTTCTGAACAAAAAACATACATATTTCCAATCCATTAATTTTGACCCATGAGTGGATATATATTTTATTTTAAACTTTGATTTTTACCTATTTTTCATAAAAACATACTTCCATAAAATCATATATTAGACTCTGTGATGCACTTTAAGCCATTTTCAGTTCAATTCTCTAATGCTATGGTGCCCTTCTGGTTATGGTGGAGCAGGGACTTAATCCAGGTTTCTCAAATCCTAGGCTAGCACGCTTGCCACTGGATTATTCTGCCTCCTCTGCACTGAGGTGGGACATTCATACCATAAATCAGTGTTTGAAATTCATTTGTGGTAAGGGATGCCCTAACAATTTTTATAGCAGGAGTGCTGAGAGCTATTGAACCAAACTGTAAACCCTGTATATAATGGAAATCCCTTCAAGCCAGCACACCTAGTTCCAGTACCTGTGTGTCATTTTGATTCACCACAATAACAATCCAAAATGGACTGTTGCTGAATCAATGGGATTATTCTGTAGATACTGAACATCTCTTTGAGTACAGTATGCATGTGTTTTTTACAGAAAGAAATATTGTAATATATTGCATTTGCCTCTAATGGGCTGAAAATGGGGTTGAAGGAGGATAAAAAGACACTTCTTTAGAGCATTTCCAACATCATGAGTCAAAATTCTGTTCCTATTAAAGTCAGTGGGAACGTTGCCATTGATTTCATTAGTACCTCAGCTGGGTCCATAAATATGACAATTCAGTCTTGCGTAATTTTTCTTACCCTGCTTTGTTATCGTTTTATGTTTTCAAAGATTTTTCGTTTCACTCTGCTTCTTTTCTTGAACTTACACCTCTCTCATTCTTAGGTTCACACATTCTCTATGGGACAAATTCAGCTATGGGGTAAGTGGGTTCAACTCCATTGAAGCCAGTGGAGTAGAACTCATTTGTGCCATTGAAGAACTTAGCCCTATTTCTTCAGACATTAAAATGTGTTGGGTTTGGCTTTTTCTGTGTGTTTTTTTTTTTCTTGAAAATTTCTGCTTTTGTTTTCTGAAACCTACTGTTTTTGTAGTAATTGGAATGACTGTCACTGCTTGCTTCATCTTAATGTTCACTAGATTTTCTATTAGAACATATGTCAGTATATCAAGAAATGAAAAGTAGAAACTGGTGGTGTTCATGTTATTTCTTTTAGAAAAGATTTTAACAGATTCCCTTCACTGCATATTAGAAGCTAATAAAGAAAATGGAAAAGAAAAATAGAATACACTATAAACTCCTTATTTCTGAGAGCTTTCAGGACCCACAGTATCTGTGAAGTACCATGTTGCCATGACCTTGCTACAAGAAAATGATACAAAGATTTGTAACATCACAAAATGTACAGGAACAGAGATTCTTAAAATGTATCTGACTGACATGCTGCTTTTTTGTAGTGTGACTCATTTAGGAAACTGTTAATTTGCAGCACTCAATATTGGCTGTTAAAGGCAAAAAGAATATTTTCTTTCAGTAGAAGAATACAAGCAATGTAGTTGTTAATTAGTTGGAATATATTTGTTTTCATAAAGCAGACAATAAAATGTCATCTTTATGGTGTGATTTGTTCCAGGTTATTATGACAGTCACAGCAAATCCAGTTGATTATTTTAGCAAGTTCCAGAGCCATGCAATTACATGTCCCTCATTTGACTAAAGTTTTTACAATTACACAGTGAATTCCAATGTAATTTTTATTTTCACAATTTTACACTTTTGAAGATGGGCATAACTGAAAATGAAGTAAGCATATTCAGTATTGGACTATGCTTTCAGAAGAATAATCCTATGAACATGAGAGAGAACTTGAAATTCTAAAATTTGTATATCAAAAACAAATTACTTGGCCAACAGTGTTCTGTGGTTTCTTGTGCTTGTTGTCTTTTTGTAAGTGTTATGTTCATTAAGTGCTTGTCACCATTGCCAGTCCTGGATACTAAAATCTACTGTTCATCCACAGTACAGGCCTAGTAACAAACAGTTGACAGAGCAAGCTTCCTCCACTGCTCTGCTGTGTAACCCAGCCCTGACCTAGAAGGACCACCTATGGGAGATTCCTTAGTTTCTTTGTTGAACATAGATGCCGGTTGTGGTGTTAATGCAGATACAACAGAGTTATTCTGGATTCATGCTGGAGAAAGAAGGAACAGAATTTGGCTCACGGTACCATGTAAAAATTCAAAGAAAATGCAGAGAAAAAATCTTAGAAATCTTATCTGATGTAGAATTCTAGCAGTTATACATCTTTGGGCCAAATTTAATGCTGACTTACACCTATTCAAGCCTGTTGATGTAATTTTAAGTGTTATTCTGCCCAAAAAGCTTTTAAATGGTAAACTCTTTATATAAAAAATGATTCAGTCGGTAACTAAGGAATATCTTTTCTGCATGAGGAAAACAATCCAAGCAGGTCTAATAGAATTCCTGATGCCTATTCCAAAATTACTCAGCATGGTATTGGTACCTGTGCCTAGAAACATAATTATGAAGAGAGATGACAGAGAACTGCCCATATGTGGGGGACTCAGGTGCCTTGACTATTTTAAAGAATTAGATTTATGATTGAGTATATATTTTTAAAGAATCTTTAAATGTTTGATAGGAAAAATAGAAAATAAAGTGTGTTGTGTTTGATAAGACAGTACTACTTAATGCTAATGTAACTTTCAAATTAGAGAGAGGACCAAATCTTGAAGCTCATATCTGGAAACAGATTCAGCTCTGAACTTCTCTAGAGTTCACTGATATTCACATTTAGTGCTCTGGGTAGGCCCAATAAATAAAATTCTAAACCAGATCTGGATTTGAAATTCTCTAGAGTCTTAACATATAATGGTTTGGTTTTTCCCAGTAATAGAGAAATGCCTGTGTAGAAGGTGAAATACACATTTGGTTCTATATCCACATCCCTAGAGTTCAGGGAACTTTAACTGTGCTGTTCTGGTTTAGACCCATTGGTACCTCAATTATTTAAACATATTTTATTATATGTATATGTGCTTATTCTCATATGATAACAATGATTTATCCTGAGCACTTTTCAGCTGTAGCTCTCATATCACTTTACAGATATGGGCAAGCATTTTACAGATGGAGAAACTGAAACACAAGATCGCTTAAGTGACTTGCCTAGTGTCAAAACACCAAGTCAGTGGTAGAAGGGGGATTAGAACTCAGTCTCCTGATTCACAGTCTTATGCTGTAGACATTAGACTACACTTCCTCCCCCCAGTCTGTGGTAAACTGAAGACCACATATTGCCCTAGATCAATGCACTAAATTCCATTTGACATAACTAGGAATTGTACAGTTTGACAAAGATAATATATGGTGATAAACATTGCTTTTTTTTTTTTTTTTAAACCAATTAACTTTAAGTATTTCACTGGGATCATACTTGGTAACAACCAGGTGTGTAACATGCAGTACTTTTCTCTTTACACACAAATTCCTAGAGAAATAGTAGAAACAAAAGAAATAATTTTAAACATAGAATGAAAAGTGTGGTACTTGTGATAGGATTTGAGTTTGGAGTATTTCATTACTTAGATTGTTATTTCAATGTTTGCTCATTATTCTGAACCTACTATAAGGTCTTCAAGCATATGAGAAAAAGCAAGCGAACAACCAATTGGCATTATAGGTATATCTACGCCATGGGGTAACATGCACTAAAGTGTTCTGCATTAATTGGTCCATGGAGACCCTGCTAGTGCATTCTAAAAGTTCCCTAATGCACATTAATGTAATACTATTTCAAACCGCACTAGAGTAAAGCTCATTAGGGATCTTTTAGTGTGTGCCAGCAGGGTCTACACAGACCAATTAATGTGCAATGCTTTAGCACACATTTTAGAAATCACACCCTTATAATGCGCATTGCCTCACTGTGTAGACATGCTGCACACTGAACTTGCAATCTGTCAATCTTTGAAGAGCTTGTTTTTGGCAAAATTTACAACTGTGGTGATTGTGTCCTCACATCTCTCACTTAAAATAAACAATCCTCTCTGAGACTCAGAAGTAGGAACAAATGACAGTCATTCAACATATGCACAAATAATTCAGAATGACTATTCTTGTTTAATATCTCCCTGGAGGTTTTTTGTTCAGATTCAAAATAAATTTGAAATTTATTTGAGGTTCTTTGTGGTTGCACAACCCCATACACACCAATGCAGTCAGAATATGGCTGCTGGTAAAATACAATTTGATAGTATCACTATATTTGAATTTTGATCTATGTTGCTGGAACCAAGTTCAAGTTCATATTATATGAATATTTTAATGAAAATTTGAATATTGAGAGATTGTCATGAATACTGTTTCTCATCTCTGGGGAATATTATTCAAGGAAACTAATTTACTGTGATATAATGGCAAATTTTGTAATAAAACTTTTAATTTTTCTTCACTTTCTAAAACATTTGAACCATGACATAGGTTACACTGGAGAACTATGTCAGTCAGAGATTGATCACTGCAGCCAAGAGCCATGCAGAAATGGTGGTACCTGTTTTTCCAATATCAGTGGATTCAGTTGTCACTGTCCAGAAGGTAATAGAAACAATTTCTCATTTTAAATCATACCTCTTATCAGCATGAACAAAGTTGGTGTTATCTGGGATATATTATGATGCTGTAACTTTTTAGTTAAATGAACGTGTATTGGAAGCTCTATCTGACAATACATCAACTTAAATGGATAGCATTCCAGATTAGAAATCTTTGCATTACAATTATTAATGATGTCCAAACCGCATTTAAGTTTCAGTGTATATGTTGAACAAAAGTATTTTCCATGTTCTTTTAATCTCGCCTATCTAGAAATCAGGCTAGAGCTCTCATGATAAAAGGACATCAGAATCTTACAAAATGTACAGTTGTTCTTGATTTTTGTCTTGTTCAGCAAAAGCAAAGTCAGCATCTCATGTTATTTTGATATATCTGCTTCTGTTCCTAGATAAAATAGAAAGTTTATAGGAGTACACTTTTTTAATCAACTGAACATTTTCAACCCCCTGAAAAGATTTGAGCCCTTCTGTTTTTATTTGAACTGGTTTATCTGTCACTATATGAAAGCCTTGACATCATTTTCGTCAGTAAACACCATGAATGTTAATTCCTAAGTAATGAGGACATTGTGATGTTGAAAGCATATCCTTTTTATAACATCATGCTACCTGCAATGGCTGGTTGCATAAATTATCAGTAGTGAAAGCGTCCAGTTACAAAGTTTTTTTTATTAGCCATTAGTACCAAATGATAGTTAAGGTTGTTGTCCAGAGCTAATATTATTTTCTCTCCCAATTCACCTATAGTTGTTTTTTATTCTTCCAATACTATCTTTTATACAGTTGAGTTTACTTTTAGGTAGAAGTCTTGTTTCTAATTAATAATTGCGTATCTTGAAGAAAAATGAGCCTGCTTAACAACGAAGGTTTATTTGTAATTGCTTCAGACTGGCTTTTCTCTTTCTCTGGAGTCAGTTGCTCTAATGAGTGACCCACTTAACGGCTGTGTTGAATTGACATTGTCAGCAGTCTAAGCCCTTGCATTTTAGAAGAACTTTGAAAATTGTTTGTATAAATAGTATCAGAATTCAGTGATATTGGGACTTAGCCAAACGTAGCTTGATTTTTTAATGAAATTTGTTCAAGTATCTTATATAATTAGCTAAAAGAAAATCTTATCAGTAAGAACAGTAATCATGAAAAATACCTATTGGCTAGATAATTTTTGCCAGTTTTGAAGGTGACATTCATTCATGTGTATAATATAACTAAATATATGCTAATTCTGACCAATTAGCAGTCCTGGGTCAGTTCCTTAGCACAGATCGGGTGATACTCCCCAAAGCTCTTGAAAGTTTTGTCCCCTCGGGGCCACTAGCCACCTATGTGATGGGGGCTATTGCTCTGTCTCAGCCCCTTGCTGAAGGCATCGTCACCCTAACATTCTCTGTTTAAGGAAAATCCATTTGGGCTGGGCCACCAGTGAGATTTAGTCCTCCTGGAGGTGACACAGGCTAATAGGGAGACAGCCGGCCAGATAAGAAGGTTCACCTGCTTCCTCTGAGTGGTCTGCTGGGTGAAACTGGGACAGCAGAGGAGCTCTTCTGTGCTAACACAGCACTCCAAGGCCAGTTTGGGTCCTGGGCTTAAAAGTGCTGCAGTGAAGCATCTGCCTTTTTACATTTGTTTGTTTAAAGGCACGGACAACCAGATTTTGTAACCATTTAAAGACGGTATTCTGAATTTACGGCACACCGCCCTATTTGGGATTAGCTGTCATACCTTGTAAATTGAAGCAGAGAGTGCTTGCAATGCCACACCCCAACACAAGCAGGTGGAACAGTGGTGTGTGGGACCACTTACACCACATGTTTTGTACTGACCCTCCCGTGAGCTTAATGTTGCCCTTGCAATGTCCCAAAAATCCCTGCAGGAACCTGTGCCTCTCCAGCTGAACTTACTCCTTTCAGCCTCATTGGGTTTGGATATCTTCGTGCTGTGTCCACCTGATGCTACAGTCAGGTCTGCTTCTTTTCATCTTAATTATTATTTCTGCATCTCTTTCTCTGCCACTAGCCCAGGAACATCACTGACAACCATTCTCCAGCTGCCAAAGAACTTGAAACCACTTTGATACTGTGGCCTGTGTTTTATTTTGAGTACGAAGTTCTTTGATGTAGTTTTTAGCACTTTGCCATTTTTGCTCAGTGCTTTACGGTTTTTCTTTTTGGCACTTAGATGCAATTTTTTGTGGCATTTTTTGCTTTGGTACCTCACCTTCTTGCTTTGCGTCTCTGATGAAGCCTTTGCTACTATTCAGCTCCTGTCTTTCTGTTTTGTAGCAGCTTCGAGAAATGTCTGTGCTGCGTGGACATTATTAATGGATATTTTTTCTGGATCACTTCTGTGTGGGGATGTCAGATATAATTTCATATGTCACCCAGGGTACTCAAGTTTCAGAGTATCACTCTGCTCCCTTCTGAAGGGACCTCTGCCCACAGAGACACCTCCATAAACTTGGTAAGAGGCCACGTAGGATGCTTTGAAGGAGAGTTACTTGAAGCATAAATCTGAGTTGCCTTTGGGCACTGGGTACCTCTGCTGCTGATGGCACTGCTTGCATTGGTGGAGACCCACATTTTCTCCAAGTCCAACAGGGTAGCATTACCACCAAAGCAGGGGACTGAGTTGTGCACCTAGTCCATGATGCCCTAGGCATCTCAGCGCTGATGTCTCTGGTATAGAGTACCAGCTCACTTGGCAAGACATTAAAAAGGACTCCAGGCAGCTACACATCATTCTGTGGCAGTGTGTGTGCGGTGACTTTGTCAAGTCCTTCCTGGTCATCCTCCAGGTTGTCTTGAAGGGTGCAATGATCTGATGTGAAAGATTATTAGAGCTCTAAATGCAATTAAAGTCCTTTTTGTACCGAGATTGACACCCACAAACCAGGGAGTCAGTTCGGAGAGCACATGAACATAAGTCTTGTGCCCAGCAATCCTGACATCTCATGTGCCAAAGATCTTGGCACAAATGATGTTGAAGCCTGTTAAAGCTTCCCCATTAGCCTCCTCTCTTTTCTAGCATGTTTGTGGATTTAAGATGAATAAATAATAGGAAATATTGCAGAGTTTTAGGCGTTGGAGCCTTCAGGAAATGGACACTTTTTCTGTTAAAGCCCCCAATTTGTGGATGAATGACTTGTGTGTTCTCTTTTTCAAAAGTAATTTCTATGGTTCATAAGAGACTATATGGTATGCTCAGATATACAGATAAAACTTTTAGAGCAAGTGATTTGTGCACTGGGATTTAGGTTGGTCCAGGCTAGCATCCAGATTTAAGTGACTATGGGAAAACATTACTTTGATTATATAAAGAATATCCATATATTACCATAGAGAACATGCACATACTCTTGAAGGCAGAGTGAGCTGAAATGAACAGAAACACCATCCTATTCTCATGCTGAACATCTAATGCACTAGTAAGTTTCTGTTGTTTCATTTTAGTATCAAAAGCTATTAGCATTTATTTTCCTAATAAAGAATTAGAATAAACATGGTTCAGTTTTTCTATATGAGCAAAAACAAATATTTAAATCAAATATTTTCTTACTGTAATTTTAGCCAACGTAATTAGTATCAGACAGATTTCTACTGTCTGATACAATAAGTACAGCACAGCACGTTGACCTCCCTTAAAAATAAGCCACACTATATAGATGACATAATTTTTATAAATGTTTCTGAATATCTTATGACTTGCAACCATTGTATAAAATCAGGAGGGAATTGGGTGAGGATCTGCTACTTTCATGGTGTGTTTACTCTATTTGTTATACTTGCTGCTACTGCTGTGGATTATAGCACAGGTGGCCAAACTGTGGCTCTTTCACAGTTAAAGTGCGGCTCATGGAGTCACCTGCCGCCCATTCTCCACCTACCAGATTGGTGGTATGGAGCTCAGGGCTTCTGCCTTGTGGTGGGATGGTGGGGCTAGGGACTTCTGCCAGAGATGACTGGTGCCTGCTTAGACTGGGGAGGCAGAATTTAAAGGTTTGCCCTCCCCCAACAGCTTGAGTCGTGCCCCACCAGGCATGGGACTGAGTGGTGCACCTAGTCCATGATGCTTACCCTCAGTGGCCCCTCCCTGCAGCTGCCAGGTATTACTCCTTGTGGAGAGGCAGCTGTAAACAGCTGGGAGCTGGAGGGAGGGGGCATTACTTTAGCTTTGCACGGAGAGGCAGCAGCAAAAGCAGTGGCTCTCCCTGCAGCTCCCAGCTATTTGCTGCTGGTTCTCCCCATGGCCGCAGCTCCCAGCTTGCCAGCTCCAGCAGCTGCTGTTCAGGGAGGGGCCCTGGCAGCACCATGTGACCGAGTGGGGCCAGAAAACCCTGGCAAAAATCAGGGTGGGGGGCACGTGACCCCATGTGCACCCCCTATGGCCAGCAGGGATGGAGGTCTTGGGGCTTCAGCCCCATGGGAGGCACCTGCCAGGCTTGGGGCTTCAGCAGGGAACAAGGGCTATAGCCCTGAAACCCCGAGCCCTGGCAGGTGCGCTCCGTCTCTCAAACTTCTGAACAATCTTGTTGTTGTTATATGTGGCTCAGAGGGTCAGTAAGTTTGGCCACCCCTGGATTATCGATTGGAGCACAAACATTTTCCCTTTTTTCAAAAAACCATTGCTGTTTACTTGCATTATAGTGCACCATGTTGTCATTAGAATCAATCAGTGGGCAGCGCTAGATTGCCCCTTCAAGCAGAAAAACCATTGGAAGGGGACCCCAGAGGGCAAGCAGAAAACTGCACTGTATTCACCCACTGTGTTCTCTAGAGTCATCCCCCTCTAGTGAAGAGAGGGTTCTGGGACTACACATCAAGCCTACTAATCCTCTTTACATAAGGTATTCTCTGGACAAAACACCTCCAAACTTGCAGAATTAGGTGCTGTCCTTCATGTATGGTTGCCCTGTATTTGGCTATGCTGGTCCCCTTCCCTCAGCTGCACAGCTGCTGCTGCAGTAATGTTGGTGTTGAGTATCCATCTTTCCTAATTTTGTCCCCACCACAAGGAAGGGAGAATGCTGCAGCAGAGGTTGCATCTGGTCCCTTCTGCAAAGGTAGGGGCAGTTGTTCTGAGATAGAGTATCAACCAAGCATGTTAGCTATGATATTGTTCAACATAGCAAGGAAATACAATATACCAGTACTAACAACAACAGGAATTTCAGGTTTTTGAGGGGAAGAATAAGAGCTGAGCTTGTAGATGCCACATTATAAAATACAATATTGACTGCTCTGACCAAACACTTGGCCATGTTTTTTCTTATTCCATTGAGACAATATTTTTATCTTTCTCACTCAGACAGTTTGTGAGTTTTATTTGGAGATTCTTAGGGAGCAGGGATACTGAGAAGGAGACTTTTTTTTGTAAGTAAGCCAAGAAATACCTGCTTGGAAGTTGCAGAACTGTTATTTTTAGAGTGCTCTGACATGTTTCATTTCTAAAAAATATGATCAGCTTCAAGCATAGGCTTGGGCTCTTGCTCTGCTACCTTTCTCCCACTGTGCCTAATTGTAGTTGCATGTTGAGAGAAGGCCTTTCTTTCTGAAGTGCTAATTCATCGCAGTGGGGGGAAGGCAGGCCAGTGTTAGTATACATGTAAAAACTGAAGGACTGGAGAATCGGGAGGTATTATGTGGTAGAAAATGAACAGAGCAGGAGAGATGGAAAATATAACCACATTACAAAAGGAAAAAAGAGAAGAGCATGCAATGGATGGCAGAAGAAGAGGGGGATGGAAATAATGAGGAATAATTTTAACATGGTCCATTTATGTTCTACAAATGACACCTGTGTTTTAGAAATCAGACATGAAAAGTATGAAAGGTGAGCTTCTTGGGCAGTGAAAAGTGAATGGTTTGAATAGACGTAGTTCTTTATACTTATTAAATAATCTTTAATAGTTTTAAAGAGTCCTTAAAGAACGGTTAGTAACTAGAGAATCAGGCTTGAAGATTCCATGATTTTCTGCTTAACATTGTATTTCATCTCTGACAAATATACAAAATAATCTGGGAAATAATCTGCTATGTGCATTTGCCGAGGCAACTTGTTTCAGGGCACAATTGGATTTTACATTCAGAGAAGTAGATAGAAGAAATGTTTGCACTTGTGTAAGGACTGGATTAGATGGCCCAAGAAATCCTCTCTAGCACTAATATAGATACATGTTCAGTGACTAGGAGAGGGACATTTATTTTTCTCTTTCAATTTCTTCTGTTGATTGAAATGTCACTTTGATCATCATATTTCAAGCCTCATGGTAGGATTTGAATTCAAAACGATCTTGACAAACTGGAGAAATGGTCTGAATTAAATAGGATGACATTCAATAAGGACAAATGCAAAGTCCTTCTCTTAGGAAGGAATAATCAATTCTCAAACACAGAATGGGGATTAACTGGCTAGGGAGGAGTACTGCAGAAAAGGATATGGGGTTATAGTAGATCACAAACTAAATATGAGTCAACAATGTAATACTGTTGCAAAAAAAGAATACATTATTCTAGAATGTATTAGCCAGAGCATTTTTAAGCAAGACATAAGTAATTCTTCCACTCTATTCAGCACTGAGAAGACCTCAACTGGAGTATTGTGCCCAGTTCTGGGCACCACTCTTTGGGAAAGATGTGATCAAATTGGAGAAAGACCAGAGGAGAGCATCAAAAATGATGAAAGGTCTAGAAAACATGATATACAAGGAAAGACTGGAAAAATTGGGTTAGTTTAGTCTGGAGAAGGGAAGACGGGGCAGAATGATAACAGTTTTCAGGTATGTACAAGGTTGTTAAAGAGGAGAGATGACAAATTGTTCTCCTTAACCACTGAGGACAGAACAAGAAGTAAGGGCTTAAATTGCAGCAAGGTAAATTTAGGTTAGACGTTAGAAAAAACTTCCTTACTGTAAGGGTAGTTAAGTCCTGTAACAAATTACCTAGGGAGGCCATGGAATCTCTGTCATCATAAGTTTTTAAGATCAGGTTAGACAAATGCCTGTCAGGAATGGTCTAGATCAGTGGTTCCCAACCAGGAGTTGGAGGTTTCAGGGGGTCTGTCAAGCAGGGCCAGTGTTAGACTCACTGGGGCCTAGGGCAAAAAAACAAAGCCCTGCCATATGGAGCTAAAGCCTGGGGCCCGGAACCCTGCCATCTGGGGCTGAAGCCAAAGCCTGAGCAACTTAGCTTTGCGGGGCCCCCTGTGGTGTGGGACCCTGGGCAATTGCACTGCTTGCTACCCCCTTATGCTGGCCCTGGCTTTTATATGCTGAAAAACAGTTGTGGCTCAAGTGGGCCATGGAGCATTTATAGGATGTTAGGAGCCTCAGAAATAAAAAAGTTGAGAACCCCAGGGCTAGATAATACTTAGTCCTACCTCAATGCAGAGAACTAGTCCCTTCCATTCTTACATTTCTATGATTCTGTGAAATTTAAGAATATGGTTGACGTGGAGTTAGTGGTACAGTGAGAGAAAATTAAAGCTTGACGGCCAACAGAAGGTGTTAAATTGTGATTAGGATGAGTTGATTTACACTACCAGCCAATAAAATGCACACTAGCTCCATGAATTTTAATCGACTAGCAGAGTTATTGACTAGAGAAGTTTGACAATAGACTAGGAACAGTCCAGGTGTGGAGGTGTTCACCATTTCTGGATTTGTTTTCCATACCCAGGCAAGATGGGTTTTCTCTAATACATCTAGCAAAGTTGATTGTAACTTCTGTATACTTGCACAATAGCTCCATCTATCACCTTGATACAATGAAAGTGGGGAATATACCTATTGTGTACATGTGATTCCCTTTCCCAAAGTATCTGGTGATTACAGAACGCACCATTCTTCTTAACAGTATAAAAAAGGCTGTGAGTATATTTGAAAAATACTTTTCGTTTTAACTGTTACTGTAACTTAGTCTTCATCACATATTTGCTAATGTAATAATTATCATTTTACCTTGCATCCTTCCATATGGTTTTTAATTGTAAAAGCTACCTTATTGCTTAGACTATTTAATGCTTTAACCAGTTTGGTCTCTGTTGCCCTTTTATGTGTTTAGACTTGGCTAGGATGAATGTCAATTAAAGTCTTACAACTACTTCCTAATTATTCCTCATTTCCCTATGATAGGCATCTCTTTTTTATAAAATTCTAATGAAATTTCCATAGAGCATTTTATATTTCCTCATAAAAGGCTTTGTCCAAGAAAAATCAAAAGCATTTATCTTACTTCTTTTAGTGCTTATCCACATATTTCAAATCTAAAGATTTTGTTATCTCTAGTCCTCGATTTTCACTAACTTCATTGATCACATTTGGCACATTTCCTAGGATTAGCTCTAACATAATCTCCAGCCAAGTTGGTTGTTCACAAAATCTTGCACTACCTCTGAAAACATTTTCCTTTCTTAGTTTTTGCATGGCTGTTATCCACTCAGTAGCCAAGTAATTAAAATTCTCCCATAATCAGAATTCTGGCTTTCTTTCAGAGTTCTCATCTCTGAAAACTTTTCCTGATTTATTTTCTCTTGCTATACTGGAGATCTACAGCAACGTCTAAGGAATATCACTTCTCTGACTATTTCTGTTGTCTTTGACTTCTAGACAAATGGCTGTCAGCAAAAATATTTTTATCATCTCTTTTGACAAAAGAATTTATTACTAATACACCTCTGCCCCGGTATAACGCGACCTGATATAACACGAATTCATATATAACGCAGTAAAGCAGCGCTTCGTGGGGGCGGGGCTGTGCGCTCTGGCAGATCAAAGCAAGTTCGATATAAGACGGTTTCACCTATAATGCGGTAAGATTTTTTGTCTCCCGAGGACAGCGTTATATCGGGGTACAGGTGTATTCCCATCCCTCCTTGCTTCCTATTTTATTTCTTTGCCTTTGGTAAATTCTGCATTCTGGTATCTGAAATCCCCTGTCATTTCCCCATTTTAATTATGTCTTGTTAGGACTTCCTTTCTGGAGTTTTAGCTGATGTAAATTTCAGATGACATTTATCTGCAAAATAAATGAAAAACCCATTTTTTACCATTTAATGCTGTTCTTGATCCATGCACTTCTATTAATTTTTTCATTAATGTTTTTATTTTACTGGTAAGTATTGATTTAAATATACAGTCAGAAGCACTGAAAAGTCAGACCTTCAATTTAGCAGTGTAATTATATTTGATTCTAGTATTTCATATATTTTAACTCATACATAAACACTTCAACTGCAGAACAAATTTCCGAACACATTCAAAGACAGCACAAGGGCAACTTGCTTTAGTGTATTTAAGTCTGCATATGCTGTGGAATTGTTTTGTCACTTGAAGTGACATTATCCATCTGTTAATCTTCCTTTTTTAGGGAAGATTATTGCAAAGACTGTAGTGAGACAGCCTTGATATCATGTTGGAGGCCTCAAATTTTCCTTGGTCCTTCTTAGTCTAATTTCAGAGTTAGCAAAGAGGCCACATAGGCTTATTGGCTCAATTCCCCGATGATACACAATTACGAGTTTTTGCTGGTTATTTTAGGTCTGTCAGGCTTAGGTCGTGCAGTTTTTCTGCCTTTTTCCCCTAGTGCCTGGCTGACTTTGGGACATGGATATGAGCTAACTGGTGAAAGCTCAGTCCAGTAACGATGGGGGTAATGTTTGTGGGTCTTGGGTTAGGATTGTGATAGGAGGAGATGGTTTACACCTTCTGTGTCGACAGGTTTCTTCAGCCTTTGTCCAAGATATTTGTAGTTTTTTGATGCTCCTGGAATCCTGATGGCAGCAGTGACCAAGAATTTTTGTTTGGGCCTTGCTAAGGGTTTGTGGCATTTTCTTTTTAATCCTCACTGCAATAATCTGTATCTTGTTAACATTCATTGCATTTTGCATGGGGGTAGTAGATAGTATCCACTGCAGGGAGCAGATATCATCTGGTTGTAAGGGATTGCTCTGGCTTCCCATTCACTTAGCTGACTTTATCTGTAAAACATCAGGTACTATATTTTAGGTGCTTACTGCTTCAGAAATTACCTCTCCCAGTGACTCATCAGGATATTTGAGCTGCTGGGCTCAAGCTTGTTGTCCCTAGATTTTAAATGTTATCAGGCTGATGGCTAGGTGTTCTCTGCAGAGGGCCCTCAGCTCTGGAATTCATTTCTTCCTCTGGTCTCACAGACCAAGCCTTTTGGCATACATATTTGTCCCTGATCCTTTTGTGAATATGTGGGGAAGAACAAGCTTGCAAAGCAGTCACAACCTCTGTGCTTGGGGAGCAGTTGTCTGGGCATAAAGGGTTGATTCATCATTTTAAGTTCATCCATGTATTCAGGGTCTCCAGAAAGCATTTTTCCTGGAGCTCCCATTCCACACCACCCCTAAAGCAGGCCAGCATGGAAAACACAAAGCACTTAAGTATTTAACATGCTTGGCATACGTAAATCCATTCCCCTTCAGCAGAATTCCTAAGCACATGCAGTGTTGCCAGTTCCAACCATTCAAAACTCATGAGACTGGCTTAAAAACCTGAGATTTAAAAAATAAATGGTTTTTCATCTGCCTTCTCAGATTATTTACTGGTAGTCCATGTGTATTTAATACACTGAAGTTTGAACAGTTACTTTTCATTGTTTATTTGTATTCTGATTCCTTTTTCATGCAGTAGAATTAAAGGGTCTGAGTAGCAGTACTGTGGGTCTGATTCTCCTCTTGCTTACATCTGTAGTCATTAACTTCTTTTACACATTTACTCCAAATCTATGGACCTTGATCTGATCTCAGTTACCATGGTGTAAGTCCTGTAATTCTTCTTAAATCAGTTGACACTGTAATAGCTGAAAGCAGAATTTAGAGCATGGACCACAATTAAACAATTCCTGACGTCTAGCGCAGTCCACTAGACCTTACTGCCTCTTATATTAAGAAATCCACCAATAAAGAACAAATAGTATGATTTGAATATATCATTGTATGCTTCTCTATTGTTGCACTTGAAAATATAATTTCATCCATTGTTTGTTTTGTAGAGTTGTTCTGCTTTTAAAATCTGTAGACAAATCTTTGTCAGGTGCTGTCTATTATTGCAGTGATAAAACTACAGTAAAATAAAATGGCTGTTTAAGTCACTTTTGTGTCTAAATAATGGTTAATTATGGAGAGAAGAAAAGAAAAACTTTGTAAAAATGCCTGGAAGTAACACATCCTGTCAGGATTAATGGAAATGTATAACTGATGAAATACAATCACCTGAAGTATAAAAGGACATTGTTCTGAACAGTTATACTTCCATGATCAATAATAGATAGCAAGAGATGCCACAACACATGTATTGAATTCAGTATTTTTGGTCTAGCTAGGAATATCCCTCACAGAGTGTTTGCTAGTGTTACTGCTCCACCATCCCCATGTTACCAGCTCTCTTGATTTTGGGGTTGAATTTGGCTCCAAGATATTCATGCAATTTATACCTGCTTACACAATGTCTGATTTTTCTCACTTTCTCTATATTAAACCAACCACTGTACCTTTAGAATTGTTTGAGATGAATGACACTTGATGTAAGATTTTGCAAATATCTTTGAAATCCTGCCATATCAAAGCAGTTACACTCCTTATGCACTGAGTTGCAATAATATCACAAACATGTCAGCTGCCAGAATTAACATTTTTGTGCATACATATGTGTTTCTATAACTCTTCTACAAAGTCAATTAGAAATACTAAAATGTGTAACTGTTCATTATTGCACTTTTTTTTTTTTTTACAAAAAATAGCGTATCTGTAAAGAAGTTTTACTTATGAAAATCATCTCTTTCCAACCAGGATTTTTAGGATCTTCTTGTGAAGAGGAAGTTGACCCCTGTGCTTCATCTCCCTGCCAGAACAATGGGACCTGTTTCGCAGACAGACTTGATTACTCCTGCAGTTGTAGTCCTGGATTCACGGGACCTACCTGTTCTCAGCTGATTGACTTCTGTGCTCTGAATCCTTGTGCACATGGCATTTGTCGCAGTGTTGGAACCAGTTATAAATGCCTCTGTATCCCTGGTTTGTACCAACCAGTTCCATGTTTTATAAATCTTTAAATACTCCTTACACAGCTTCGGATACATAGTTCAAAATTACTTCCATTTTCTTTTCAGTGTGTAATACACATTGAGCAGATGTTCTATCTGTTTAGAATAATAATAGGAATCTACATATTACATTTGGATAATCAGAAATTGCAGGGTAAGCACTCAAAATACACACTGAGTTCCATATGGGTGGGTTTATATTTACAGCTGTATTATAGAACTGAAGCTTGCAGCGTGAGAATTTTTAAGGTGAGGCATCAAATGTCAATGAAATGAAAAATGAAATAAAGGGATGGGAAGTCTTGAAATTGGCTATTGGGGGAGAGCTGGAAACACGAAGAAATAAATGTAAACCACTCTCAGTTGTTTAGTTAAGTCTAAGAGCCCAATCCTACAGCCTTTATTCACACTCATTGATTTCAGTGGGACTGCTCTGTGAGCAAAGATAGCTGGATCAGGTGGTAAAACTGCATGTGATTATATAGGCAAGAAATAAATAGCTTCTGGATTGCATAGGAAATGAGATTTTTTTTCCCCTTTCTGTAATTTTTTCTCCTCATAATGATAGCTAGTAATCTAGAAGTTGTGGGTAAGCTACCCCCAGCAACCTGTGGGGGTTGTTGGCCCCCTCTGCAGTTTCTGTATACATGGATTTATCATAATAAGAAATTGCTGACAATTCCATATTCCAATAGGGATAACTACATAAACAGAACTGTTCAAGCTAATATAGAGAAGGTTCATCCAGACAAAAATTCAGAAAAGGAAAAAATATCCTCTCTTTCTCATTGCTGCCAACCAACCTTGCAGAGTAGCAAGCAGCAATCCAGGTTTCATGTTTGGAAAATGCATAGAGAATGAACAATTAAGGCAATATCAAGAGAGACAGTATTTTTGTAGTGTTTTAAAGTGAATCTATCCTGAAAAAGTACAGTTTGCAAAACTGTACGCTTGAAGACTGCATCTGCAGAAGAAAAAACATCCACCTCATAATAGGCAAATTAGTGTTGTGTTGACCACTTAGGATCATAATGTTGAAATGTGCAGAGCTACTTTCTTTTGATTCCTTGCAAAGGGATCTTGTTAACAGATATATACACTTGTTTCATTGTTGGTTTATTTATCTAAAGATGAACATATTTCAGGGCAGATGTACTCAGCTTTGCTGGGCTAGAAATCAGTGATGTAATTGAAAAGAGCCAGTGTGACATCTTGGTATGCAGTATGACATTTGCATTGTGGCATCGCCTCACCATATTAATATCATTATATATTGATGTAATCCTATGATGCACAAATGGCAGCAACATAATAGCTGCAGCTCCAGTCAGCTCAATGTCTGTTCTCTCGTCATCCTCTCTTGACTTCTAGGAAAATGGCGAGTTTTTCCTCTTTCACTTTTTTTCCTCCTCCTTTCCTGGTTTCTTGGCCAGATATGGAGGGATCCCATAAGTTGATCTCGTAATGGTCAGTGCACAGCATGATGATGATGAGCTTGTGATGAGGGAGCTGGAACTGAGACTTGCCAATAAATCTTCAACTATTTAGCTCTCCTTGTGGTACTTTGTCTGAAATATGCTAGTGCTCCTGGGAGCAAAGCAAAAGAAAGTGAGCTCAGATCCATAGATTCCATGAGACCACATTCAGCTATTGATCCTCAGTTTGAGTGGTCCCATTTTAGATGTTTTCATGCCCTTCCTCTGGTCTGTGTAAATCATGGAAAGGGCTTTCAGCTTCTCTATCCTGAAGTCTATTGTTATACCACCTTATTGCTCTGCAAATGTGATGAGAGTTGGAATGTTGCAGTTTAGGACAAAAGAAAGGTAAAGGCAATATTTTGGTTTAATTGGCTGACTGGTTATTGGTGTTGTGAGGAAGAAAGATCATGCTTTGCCTGCTGCTTCCAGTTTCAGATAATTTTATGGTGTGGTGAAATTTGGCTAAATGGCCATTTTCCCTGACAAGAGTGAATTGTTGTCAGAGATCCCCAGTCTGCAATACTGGCATTTTGTAAGACTAGTAAAAGTTGTTGAGTGAGGAACCGAGAAATTTCCTAATTTATTAATTCTTTTTGGACAATCACCACTGTATGGACGATACAATTAACTGGCAGTCTCTTGAGGCACTACAAAGAATTTTGAGTAGTTTCTGTGAATGGAGCAAGTGAACAATTGCTTCTAGATACAGTACTGCAGCACTTTTATATAAATTAGAACAAGGGTAGGCAACCTATGGCATACGTGCCAAAGGCAGCACATGAGTTGATTTTCAGTGGCACTCACACTGCCTGGGTCCTGGCTACTGGTCCGGGGGACTTTGCATTTTAATTTAATTTTAAATGAAGCTTCTTAAACATTTTAAAAACCTTATTTACTTTACATACAACAACAGTTTAGTTATATATTATACTTCTAGAAAGAGACCTTCTAAAAATGTAAAAATATATTACTGGCACACAAAACCTTAAATTAGAGTGAATAAATAAAGACTAGGCACACCACTTCTGAAAGGTTGCCGACCCCTGAATTAGAATATGTTGAAATAATCTTCACAGATGAGCAGCAAGAATATGGATTTGAACCATTGCATAAAGTCTTTGAGTATCGCAAAGGTGACACAATTGTTCACAAATCATTGGAAGCCAGTTTAAATCCTGTACCGAGAATTTTGCAGTGTCGTAGTGAAATTACACAATTCCATTCAGAGGGAGGAAAATGGGGATATGAAATGGAAGACGAGGCTATGCCACGCTAGTGCTATGCCCGGGTTCACTTGCTGTCCAGTAGACTTAAGTGTCCAGTGGACACTAGTTGTCTTCCAGCCTGGTGAATGGCATTATATGAGACAAAAACATTGCTATTTCCTAGCATCTGGTATGAATTTCATATTTTAGGAGGTGAAGATAAGTGTCTCAATTTTCCAGTCATAAAGCAATTACATCCTTCAAAGTTTATCATTAGTTTGCATAATAGAGGAATCCCATGAGAATAGGTTAAATTGGGTATATAGCTGAAGAGAAAGAAGCCTAATCATATTTAAATATAGCTAACATATCCTACTTTATAAAGAAGGTGGAAACTAAAACTTATATCAGGTTACTAATTATTTCCACATCTGACAAAAATACCTTTTTTTCATTGCAGATAGGAGAACTTGCCAGGTATTATTTTTCTAACTTCATTGAATAGAACTAGGAAATTGGTGAGATTTTAATATTAACAGCTTCATTCCTGATTTTCCCCCCCCCCCCAGGAATGAATGGGAGTAGGAATCAACTGTGTGGATATGGAGGAGGCACCTGAAAATCCAGTGAGGGAGGGAGCAAGAGTAGTAGAAGGAACTGGACAGGTTGGCAGTGGAAACCTATAAATTGACTGCCTGGCCAGTACTCTGCAGGCTAACAGAAAACCACAGCTTTTCCAGCCAATGCATGCTTCTAACAGGTGGGACAGAGTGAAGAAGCATTCCTGCAGGGAAAGAAAAGCTGGGGGTGGGAGAGCTACAGAACTGACCAAAAAGGAGAGTGGTTCTTTGTGATCAAAGGGTTTCATTGCTTCAATAAACCTTTTGATCTTCCAGTAGTTCCTGATGCATCACTAAAGTGGCATGTCAGAACTAAAGATGTAGGTATTAAAATATCAGTAGTATGTATGCTCTGGAAGGTTTCCTTTCAGCTACTGATAGGAAACAAATATAGGGTTACAATCTGCAACACTAAGTGCCATGTTCTACCTTTGCATGATCCGTGGGCAAACATGGCAAATCAACCCAAACCCCTGCAAGCTAGAGGGCTTGAATACTCTGTGGAAAAAGAAATGAAAAAATCACTACTTTTGAGACTAGCTATGTACATCTATTTGTGGGCTTTTTGTTTCTCATTTCACAGCTCTTTTATCTTGTGGAAACATATTTTTATTTAAACAGTACTCACATGGTTAAAGGTTTGCCGACTGGACCCAAGTAGTAATCCAGGCCCAGAAGTTAAGTAAAGGTCTTTCAGATGAAGTCAGTAGCTCAGATATTTTTTGTAGCTCCATGTACGACATTTTATGCACAGTGTTTAAGGAGCTGGTTTGCATACTTGCAAACAATTTGTATATGGCCATCAACTTCAGGTTTAAAAACTTGAGTGGATTTGGTGTTGATGAAAG
>NC_133776.1:34506343-34698367 GCF_003597395.2 Chelonoidis abingdonii
CACACACACCACACAGTTTGCACAGCAGAGACCTGCTTGGGGTAAAAATAAGCAAAAAGATTGTTTAATAGAAAAATCAGATATTCAAAGGTGAAATAGTAAGGAGGGCAAACCCAGACCAGTTACGCAGAAAATAAACATAAAGATGCTATCTCAGGCTTTGCACTTCCAAGGTAGCTAAATTCCCTTTTCCATCACAAGTGACCTATTGCCTCTGAACAGTTTCACAGCATGCCCTCTGTCCTAGAGGAGATCCAGTGTTTCATGGACAGTACCCCACTTAGATGCTGGCTCTCAATTTATTAAAATCCTTACCCTCAAGCCCTCTTTCCTTTTAACAGGGTTTGCATTTTTTCCTCTTTTTCTCTGACGAGGATAATTCATGGTTACATGGAGTGGGGCAAACTCTCTCCTTTTTTGGTTTTCCAAGTCTGGGGTTTTCTTTTCAGCTTCAGTGTTTTTTCATTAACTTGAATGGTCCATCATTATCTTTCCCTGGGTTGTGCAAGGTTGGGGCTTGGAGTTGGTTTCCTGTAAACAGCTTACCCGGCAGGTGCCTCTCTCTGCTTGATTGCTTCCCCCCACTGGTGTGAGGTAGGGTTGTCAACAGTCCCTTATTTTTTCATCTCTGCACAACATGATTGGGAGTTGCTGAGTGTTGCAAAAAACAAGAAGAAATACCCCTGGTAAATGTAGGTGAGTACTGCTTATTATTATTATTAATGCTAATAATGACATCTGCAGGAGGGGTGGGGCAAGGGTGTAAGTCCCTTATTTTTAAAATACAATGTTGGCAACTCTACTGTGAGGTGATGCTGTAGTTGCACCATAGTTACAATTACAATATTCTACTCATATATGCATGCATACATTCATAGCCATAACTTGTATACCTATTTCCTTATGTTATGTTGCTTATCTGAAACTTAATCTTGTTTTCAGAACTTCAGAGTCCATAAGTTCCACTTAATTTTCTAACGTTTGATCTCAGGAACAAT
Organism: Chelonoidis abingdonii; assembly: GCF_003597395.2. Lineage (NCBI taxonomy): Eukaryota > Metazoa > Chordata > Testudines > Testudinidae > Chelonoidis > Chelonoidis abingdonii. Next base: position 34,507,342 of record NC_133776.1, read on the forward strand.
TCTGGTTTTGAAGTACTTAGGAGGCATTATCATGTCTTAATTACAGAGGCAAAAAAACCACAGAGTTTTGCTCTCATCTGCAACCTCGATGCTATCCTTCCTTTTGCCCTCTCTTTTCACCATCAGGCATACACTGTCAGCTGGGTTTTCATCTCCGTTACTTCTACCTCAGAAATTACACATGAGAGGAATTTTAAACTGCTTCATTTAGCCCAAAGACTGTGAAATGTTTTGTTTTTGCCTTGTAGGCAGCTTAGTTTCCATGTTTTCTGGCCAGTGTGCAACATAGAAGAGTGACAAATGATAGCTATGACACTTGCGTAGCTGCACAATCTGCAGAGCACTCTCAAACCAGCATTTAATATTGATGGGGTTTTTAACGCTGGCTGTCATTATTTTCTCAAGACTGGAACACATAGGGATATCTTACATTATCTAATGCAGAGGTTTTCAAACTATGGGGTGCTCCTCCTAGGGCATGGAGGTATGTTCGGGGAGGGGCGGGAGGCAGCGAGCGACAATGCCAGGCAGTGCAGTGCAGTGCAGTGAGGCTCAAAGAAGGAGCACCACCTCCACCCTGACTCACCTCTTTTTGTTTGGGTTGGAAGGGGCACAACCAATAATTGTAACTCAAAGCAAGGGTAGGCTCAGCTCAAAACATTTGAAAACCACTGATCTAATGGCTTGTTGTTATAGCAGATTTTAATTATAAGTGATGGGATCTTTTTTTTAAAGATACATTAGATTAATGTAAATTTGTAAATTAACTTTTAAAAGCAGTTTGATGCTTTGTAGAAGATTTTTCTCATTTCAGAGGTAAAATAAATGATACATACTTATCCCCAATTTCTAAGTTATATATAGAACTTAAGTATATGTCCCCGATGAGAGCTCCAGATAGCTTCAAGGACTTGCCTGCATGGATCCAATTGCAAGATTGGCCACTATATTTCAGGAAGCACTTACGTTATTTTTAGTTACATCAGGCTTAACAGACAAACACTAAACTGCATGCATGCCCATTGAAACTGTGATAAATCAGAAAGTTGAGCATCAGAGCCAGTGTCCAAATGACTTACACAGAGCCTTTCTATTCTGAGTTGTCAGAAAATCTTACATAAGAACCTCCATAGTGGGTCAGACCAAAGGTCCATCCAGCCCAGTATCCTGTCTGCCGACAGTGGCCAAAGCCAGATATCCCAGAGGGAGTGAACCTAACAAGTAATGATCAAGTGATCTCTCTTCTGCCATCCATCTCCACCCTCTAACAAACAGAGGCTAGGGACACCGTTCCTTACCCATCCTGGCTAGTAGCCATTAATGGACTTAACCTCCATGAATTTATCTAGTTCTCTTTTAAACCCTACTCGAGTCCTAGCCTTCACAACCTCCTCAGGCAAGGACTTCCACAGGTTGACTGTACGCTGTGTGAAGAAGAACTTCCTTTTATTTGTTTTAAACCTGCTGCCTATTAATTTCATTTGGTGGCCCCTAGTTCTTATATTATGGGAACATAACTTTTCCTTATTCACTTTCTCCACACGTCTCATGATTTTATATACCTCTATTATATTCCCCCTTAGTCTCCTCTTTTCCAAGCTGAAAAGTCCTAGCCTCTTTAATCTCTCCTCATATGAGACCTGTCCCAAACCCCTAATCATTTTAGTTGCCCTTCTCTGAACCTTTTCTAATGCCAGTATATCTTTTTTGATCCGTATGCAGTATTCAAGATGTGGGTGTACCATGGATTTATATAAGGGCAATAAGATATTCTCCATCTTATTCTCTATCCCTTTTTAATGATTCCTAACATCCTGTTTGCTTTTTGACTGATACTGCACACTGCTTGGATGTCTTCAGAGAACTATCCACAATGACTCCAAGATCTCTTTCCTGATTAGCTGTAGCTAAATTAGCCCCCATCATATTGTATGTATAGTTGGGGTTATTTTTTCCAATGTGTATTACTTTACATTATCCACATTAAATTTCATTTTGCCATTTTGTTGCCCAATCACTTAGTTTGTGAGATCTTTTTGAAGTTCTTCACAGTCTGCTTTGGTCTTAACTATCTTGAGTAGTTTAGTATCATCTGCAAACTTTGCCACCTCACTTTTTACCCTTTCTCCTAGATCATTTTATGAATAAGTTTAAAATAGGATTGGTCCTAGGACTGGACCCTTGGGAACACACCACTAGTGAACCCTCTCCATTCTGAGAATAATTGACCATTATTCCTACCATTTTGTATCTTTGCTCCCTGTCTTTTAACCAGTTCTCAATCCATGAAAGGACCTTCCCTTTTATCCCATGACAGCTTAATTTACATAAGAACCTTTGATGAGGGACCTTGTCAAAGGCTTTCTGGAAATCTAAGTACACTGTGTCCACTGGATCCCCCTTGTCCACATATTTGTTGACCCCTTCAAAGAACTCTAACAGATTAGTAAGATGTGATTTCCCTTTACAGAAACCATGTTGACTTTTGTCCAACAATCTCTCCTGCCATTACTGACAACGAAAATGTATTGGTTTGGACTTTTGAACACCCTTAGATTTGCTGGGAACAGAAACTGAAGTGGACAAAACTAAGGCTGCAAGTTCAACCCTGACCAAAAAAAACTTTATCATCCAGCTTGAATAGCCCTTGAAATGCCCATGAATATAAGAATTTTCCTATTAAATGAAATATTTCCTTCTCTCTCTTCACCCAAAACCATACACACACACGACCTGTGTTATATGCTCTGTATCAAAAGGAGATGAAAATACAATAATCACAGTACTCATCTATGCTCATCTATGGCCTGATTCAGTCTACTGAAATGAAATGGAGCCTTTCTGTTGACTTCATAGAACATAGGATCGGGCCCTTCATTTCAAAGCTATTTTTTTTTTTCAATTTGTAACGACCTTTTCCAATCTTTTAAAGCCTACTTTCAAACTGAATTATCTTATTGGGTAGCAGTGTCTATTTTGAATGCAAAAGAATTAAAACTATTTGATTTATAAACCATGAATAGCTGAAAGTAGCGTTTCCAATGAAACTTTGACATAAGTTGGCTCGATAGTTGTAGAAATCTTATCTGCTAATTGAACAGCTTTTAGAGCTGTAACAGCAAGATGGGATTGCAGTGAGGGTTGTAGTACCGTGGATGATGTCCTTATATAGTCTGTAAATCTTCTACATGCAGTGGGAGTTTCTACCAATAATTTATTTAAGGAACCTCCATTCTTCTTCTTGTCTCTGCTTTGGAGAAATTATATGAATTATAAGAATTTGGAGTTTGAAATCCAGTTGGAAAATAATGTATATAGATATTAGGGGAAACTAAGTATCAATTCCAAGATGGGTTGTCAAACTGTTAGTGTGAAATCCTGACCCTATTAAAGTCAATGGGTTTTGAGCTTAGTAGAACCAGGATTTCACCCCTGGATAATACATAAAAATAATGTGCCCAGGTAGCACATACATTATAAACCCACGTGTACAGACATGGATATAAGACGCACACACACATTCTCTGAGTCACCAAAATACAGAAGTTATATAATTATTAGAACTTTTTAAAAAAAAAGAGTAAGAGAAAAATGAACTGGGGGCAGCAACTTCATTGGTAATAGCTAGGGGTGTTTCTCTTCTACTCTTTGAGTTTCCTTCCTGCAAGTTTGTAGCTGAGGGCAGGTTGGTCTCAATGCTTCAGTATGGGCAGGTGCAACATTTCCTGTAGTTGCAGCAATTCTTTTCTGTTCTTCTCTCTCCCATCTCTCTGGGGGCAGACCAATCTCAAGAACTTGGCAGTGATGGCTGCAGGTTAATTCCAGCTGCCAGCTATCTCCCAGCACTTTTCGCAGCCTGCTTGGCACAATCTGGCCAGGGCTTGTGAGTATGCCTCTCTCATCTGGAGCAGCTTTCCTGTATCTCTCTGTCTTATTCAATCACTGTTTAATTTCAGAGCTTATCAGACCACTCCACATATCTTGTCTTCCGCAGCTATACCTCTTATTCCCTCTGCAGCTCCTATTGTACATGTAATTCTGGGAACTCTTTTAGGATAACGTTTGTATGAAATGAAACTTTGCCAAGCAAAACAGAGTTTTATTGGATTGTTCCCCATTAGGCCAGCACACAGAGGTGTGGCTCTTGCCCTGAAGTCGCAAAGTGCTTAGGGTCGTTAAGTTGGGGGAAAGGGGTAGTTGTTGAGGACCTGAAGCCTAAGAGAAGCTTCAAGAGCTTTACCCCTTGTCCCTCATCAGCCTCTGAGCGGGAGGCAGAGCTATTTCTCCCCCTTCCTTTCATTGGCCTGTGAGTGCAGAAATTGAGAAGAAGGTGGTAAGAGCTGCTATGTCTTTGGCCCCACCAAGTACTCCTGGAGAGATTGAGAACCAGGCAGCGGCTCCTTCTCAGCAGCCTGCCTGACCCAAACTCTGTATGCCTCCCCAGTCTAGCTCCCATACCCTTCTGAGAATGGTTGTATACAGAGGCAGCTCACCTAGGAAAGGAGCTGCCTGCAGGCCATGGAAAATACATAGGGCAGAGATGCCCCAGCCGTTGCAAGCCAATCTGACTGGACTCCTCTCTGTTTATGAATTATGTAAGGGTCAGTGATCCCAGCCTCTTCTAGGCACTCTGCCTGGACTCCTCACCATTTATGGATCAGGTTAGGGTGGGTGGGGTCCGAGCCCCCAGGGCAGTCTGTGTGAGAGAGCCTAGGAGGTTTGTGAAGGGGAGATGGTATGTGTGAGGAGACCTTGATATGCATGTGGGACTTGACGAATGAAAATGTGTGGGAAGGACTGTGAGTGATCTTGGAAGGAAGAGGGTGTTTGAGAAGGAGAAAGGAGGATTTGGGCATCCTGGGGAAAGAAAGAGATAGGTGTCTGTCTTTGTGAGGGAGGATGGCAGAGGAAGGGGGACTGCCAATAGGGAAAAGGAGGTGTAATGATTGGGTAAAGCTGGTTAGAAAATAATGAATTTCAAATTTTTTAGAAATGAAAATCAGGGACAGATTTTTCCAGAAAGTTTTTCTCATTTTCAACCATCTCCTGAATGGGTGAGGGGAAAGGACACCTCTAACCAGGAGTAGGGGGCACATGCACATCATTATGTCCTACCAGCCCACATGAAGATGTGGCTGTTGAATGCCTGTTCAAGTTCTGCCTTCACCTGGGAAAAATAGAAGTTCAGTTGCCCACTTTGCCTGTAAAACATACTGCATAACTGAAGGTGCTTTTCAGCTGAGGTGGCACTGAAGAACATTGCACTGATGATCCAGCAGTTAGAGTTGCTGGATAATGCAGATATTATTCATTGTTTTTGTCCGGTCACACACAGAGTAAGCTGTGCACTGTACAAGCGCAAAGATGAAATCAGTTTTTTTCATTGATTCTGACACAAAATCAGAAGAATTTTAATAAATAGGCCAGAGACAGATGAAGTTATCAACAAAAGATTCCTCTCAGGTCAATGTATTCATTTAATCTCTTTGACTGCAAAGATAAGTGATTTAGATAAGTGATATGGATTTCAGAGGATACATGTATAAACAGTATAAGCATCCTTAATGCATTCAGAGCGTATTAAGGAATACTAACACAAAACACGACGATTTCCTAAGAATTGTGTGGTGCATCCTAGTTTCATGGGAGGAAAACGAAAATATCACCTTTCCCTGCAGTAGCAATGGCCTGATCCCAATGTAGAATGTTGCTATTCTCTGCAATGTAACTAGAATCAGGCTGTTGGTAACAGGATGAAAACATTATATGCCTTCCCTCTTAAAGATTCAAATAGAGTGTATAGGCACAATCCACCCTCTAGTGGGCAAAAAAGGCATCTTTTCCATATTGTATGTGGTATTTGACAACATAAACTCAGACTTTAAAGCCAGAAGGGTCCATCATGATCAACTTGTCTATTCTCCTGAACCTCACTCACCTGATCATGTAATATGCCCATAACATCTGGCTGAGTTACGTAAGTCTTGATTTAAGTACTTCAAGTTGCAGACAATCCATCATTTACTGTAGTTCAAACCACCAAGTGACCTGTCATATTTAAATAAAAAGGAGGTGAATACTGATTTTCAGAAGTCAATTGTTTAATCATGCAATTCAGAATATTTCCTCCAAGAAAAAAGTAATTACAAACACTTGAAAATATTTATTCTTAAAATGTCTAAGTATATGTATGCTTAGTCTAAGTATGTCCTGCGTACCATTTTTAAAATCTGTTAGATACTTGCCATTTCTGTGATATAGGTATTGGCTAAAGATGTTACTATCTAAAAAATACAATGCATCACAAGTTAGCTGACATGGCTGAGACTAATATAAACAGTGAAAATAGTTAATTCTTCAGTCTTAAAGAGCTGAAATGTATGGAGAACAGGAGTCTCAAAAATTCGTAAGAAGGTAACAGACTGACTGCCTAAATGATTTACTTGAGAGATTACTGCATGCACACAGAAGCACTTGAAGGCACTGCACTCAGTCTCAGGCAACCACAAGATGTAACGGTGGAAAAGGAAGCTTGCTCTGTAGTATCTCAATATATTTTATTTTTTTTAAATTATCCTTGACTTGGCAAGATCTTGGACCAGCAGAGTTACTCTAAATTGAGACCAATTAATTGAGATCAGAATCTTGCGCCTTTTGCATTTCCTTCTTTAGGGGGAAAAAACACACTCCTGCAATGCAGTACTGTTTTCACAACAAGCTAAAGACTCTCTGATGAAATGTAAAATACAGTGGAGAACCCACACATTATGAACTGTTACATGCACACTGATATTTGAGACCCTTTTCCCAGTTATTTCTTTATTCATTGTTTTTATAAATATATGTAACAAACAAGTGATTCAAGACTTTTTAAAGTATACAATCGCTGCTTTAATACTCAGCAGCGGTGCTGAAACCCTTTTAATAGTGGAAGTGCTGAAAGCCTCCTTACCCTGTCCGCCCTCCCCCTGCAGCTGGCGCTGGGACCAATGCTGTGTCTCCAGGAGGGCGGGACCCGGACAGGGGTAAGGAGGCAAAGGCTGGAGGCAGGCATGGGGCTAGTAGCAGAGCCCTGACTGGGGGGCCATCGTCTGGGGCCCCAGGAGTGGGGGACTGAGTGCGGGTTCTCGGGCATGGGGCCAGTGTGCAGGACCCGAGCTCCAGACAGAGGGCCGGGGAGCAGAGGCATAGGTGCAGGGGCCCCAGGATTGGGGCCCCAGGCAAGGGGCTAGAGGCCGGGGAGCATGACCAGCAGCCAGGACCCAAGCCCTGGACTGGAGAGTGGAGGCCTGGCTGCAGGGACAGTGGCCCCGCATACAACCTGGGAGTGCTGCAGCACCCCCTGCACCTCTAGTTACTGTGCCTAGGACACCCAGTACTGTATTATAATTTACAAAACAGTTTTCATAGTGTTGTATCCCAGTTACACATCAGAGCTCAGTGGAAAAGATGCTGTGATACCTCAGAGAGACAATACATTCGAAATTAGAGTGGTTGTGGAGAAAAGATGTGTTTATAATATGTAGTATTAAGTACTGTGGTATATGGCTTTTCCATGCAACTCTACATGCCTTTTGTGAAACAATGATTTTAGTTTCAAAACATGTGTAATTACATGTTTTATGTAAAAATTAGTCTTCGTCAGAATGAAATTTCAATTTGATCTGAGTGAATGAGCCAATTTCCAGTCAAAACTGGTGAAATTTCACCAGGCTATTTTTGTTTCCAAATCTGAACAAATATTTCAAAATTAAAATGAAATGCCAAAATTCTAACTGCCCAGGTTTTTTAATTTGTTCTGAAAACACTCTTCATGGCCAGCGAAACAGCAGAACAGTAGGAAAGATAGACAAAGCTCGAAACAAGTTTCTAAAATAATTTTGTTTATATTGTTACAGAACAGGAACTTTTTGGACTCGTATTGTGTACAGTGTTGAGAACATTCAGTGCTTAATAAATACTAATAAAACCATATGGAAGTGGATGTCCATAAGAAGAATATAGTATACTGCAATATTTGAGAACATGGGCTAAAAAGAGTAGCATTATCATAGTCTCAAAGCCCATTCTGCACTCTTTATTGAGGGAAAAATCCGAGTCAAAGAATGGAGAGTTGGGTGCTCAGGGCTGATCATTAAATTTTGATGGTGTTGAGAATATCACAACCTTTATGGCCCATGTGTGATCCACTTTACCCGCTTGCACAAGAGAGCAGGAGGGCAGAAGGTTCCCTCATTCCCTGCACAAGCTATCTTCATCACCAGTCTGGGAGGGTGAAAAGCAACCTCTGCAAGACCTCTATTCTCCCTCCCATGCAGGTGAGCTGGCAGGGGCAGGGACTGGGTGGAGTTAAGGCTCTACCAAGCTAATGCACTGGCCAGTACAGATGAGGAAGTAATCAGCACTAAGTATCATGATGGAGCAGATTGTTTCCTTCCTGGAGCAAGGTTTCAAGATGGTCTTTGGTCTGCTTTCCTGGGGAAGCACAGCTATGCATTGCTTCTTACTCAGGGCTTGTTGCAGAACGACAGTTGAGTCCTTAGTATTCAGTGTATCAGTCATTTCATAGAACATAGCAAATGGTTTAATGCATGTGGGAAGAAAATACCAAAGTCTGTTCATTCTACAACTTGACTTAATTTCCAAAAGGAATTAGAAATGTTATGAAAGAGAGACACAGTTACAGAAAATGAATTCTTTATCTCTTTCAAAGAAATCAAAAAATCTTCATATAATCTCTTGTACAAAATAAAACCCACCATCATTTGCCCTCCATATTTTCCCCCAAAGGTAAGAAAGCAAGATAATTACATAGTACTAAAAAGAAAACAACTTGAGTTCAGTAAATTAGCTGTTGCTTTTTTCATTGTAGAGAATATAATTTCAATTCAGTAAAAAGTCAAACACAGCTGGGGTATTTAAATTTTTCTGACCTAAAGCTTGATTCATAGGGAGAGAACAAATGTAAATTTTCATCTTATCACTGCCTTTAAATAATTCTTTTTGCTTATTAAACATCAATAATAATAGGAGAATGACTATATCAGTTCTATCTTGCATACGTCTTAATTGGCTATAAAATTAGATATGACTACTGAATTGGGAGAAAAGTAGAAATACGTTTAATAAATAAAATATACTGAAGATGAGGGCCCTGCATTTTAAATACAGATTGTAATACGTAGCTGGAAGAGAGGAAAGGGGGAACTCTTCTTTAATGACTAAATACCATGGGTCAAAAAAGAAGAAATTTAAACAATTAAAAAAATAATTTAAAGAGTTTCTTTGCATTGAATAGACTTATGTGTAAAGTACTGCACACTCTTGTAGCTCTATGTAAGTAATATAGGATACAGAAGTGCACTGGTTCTCAAACAGGGGTACGTGGACCCTTGGGAGTAGGCAGAGGTCTTCCAGGGGATACTTCAACTCATCTAAATATTTGCCTAGTTTTACAACAGGCTGCATGAAAAGCACTAACTGAGTCAGTACAAACTAAAATTTCATACAGACAGCGACTTGTTTATATTGCTCTATATATTATACACTGAAATGTAAGTACAGTATTTGTATTCTAACTGATTTATTTCATAATTATATGGTAATAAAAAAAGAAGCAATTTTCTAGTAATAGTGTGCTGTGACACTTTTGTATGTCTGATTTTGTAAGCAAGTAGTTTTTAAGTGAGGTGAAACTTGGTGTACACAAGACAAACCAGACCCCTGCAAGGAGTACAGTAGTCTGGAAAGGTTGAGAGCCACTGCAGTAGTAAATTGGCCAGAAGAATCAAGAAACAGGAGTTACAATGTATACCCTTCTGTTCTTTGTATACAAATCGTATTATGAATTATGTACATAGATCCAGAAGCAAATATAGTGGTCAGGGAGGAAGCTGTGATACTGCTTTTGTAATCAGTCTTATAAAACAAAACTCTTGTAACTCTGTATTATGGCTAGTCAATCCCCACACTACCCCAAACTACACTAATGGTCTTATTTATCTTGTTACCTGATATGAAAAAATGCTGCTTTGACCTAATGCAGTATGTTGAAATAGACATTTCAACTACTACAGTAACTTCTCACTTAAAGTCATCCCAGTTAACTTTGTTTCGTTGCTGATCAGTTAGGGAACATGCTAGTTTAAAGCTGTGCAATGCTCCCTTCTAACTTTGTTTGGCAGCCGCCTGCTTTGTCCACTGCTTGCAGGAAGAGCAGTCCGTTGCAGCTAGATGGTGGAGACTTGGAAACAGGGTGGACCAGCAGCCCCCCTATCAGATCCCCCTGTCAGCCCCCCATTCCCCTAAGTTCCATGTGCAGCAGCTGCCCAGCAGACTAGCAATTGCAGCTGTCCCTCCCCCCACTGCCATGTGCTGCTCCTGCCCTATGTCTTGAAGCTGCTCCCCAAGATTTCTGCTTGCTGGGGGGGGTAATGTCAGGGTATCCCCCTCCCCCTGCCCCTGCACCTCACTTACCCCATCTTCCATAGTGCAGGGGGGACACATGACAGGGCTCAGGATAGAGGGAGCTTCCAGGCAGCAGCTGCACTCTCAGCAAGCTGATCTAATTAACAAGGCAGTGTACTTAAAGGGGAAATGTGCATCTCTCTCTCGCGCAACACACGGTGTGTGTCGCTGTCCGTGATGCTGTCTCGTCTCCCTCCATTCGTGCTCCCTTGTAGAATGTGTCAGTTAATCTTTGAGGGCTCAGCCAATTGCTAGTTCATCATTTAGCCATAAGGCATTCCCTGGGAAATAGCCCATCCTCTGACTCCTCCACCTCAACCAAACTTCACAATCATCATCACTGTGTACCAGTATTAAATTGCTTGTTTAAAACTTATACTCTGTGTGTGTGTGTCTGTATGTCTCTCTCTCTCTCTGTGTATATATATAATATTTATATAATATAGTATTTTGTACGGTGAACAAAAATTCCCTGGAACCTAACCCCCTCATTTACATTAATTCTTATGGGGAAATTGGATGCACTTAAAACCATTTCGCTTAAAGTCACTTTTTTCAGGAACATAACTACAACGTTAAGTGAGGAGTTACGGTATTAAGACAGATGATGACATGATCCACTAGACCATGCAAAATGCTGGATGGTCAAGTGGATTACATAACTCATGATTTCTCATCCTGTTGTGCCACTAGCAAGTTGCATAGCCTTTCTATGCTTCCATTTGCTCCGTGTGCAGAATCAGACTATAATACTTGCCTACCTCCCATGAGTACTGTGAAAATTGAATTGTTAGATGTTTGTGCTGCACTTTGAATTTGCAGAGTGTTAAGAATAAGAAGACACAGCATAAATGCTAACTGTAGTATTACATGATCCCCATCACTCCAAGCCAGTGAAATAGCTGCAGGGCAAAGCTAATCATGCAAATTGGTGACTATGTATTTATTGGATTATTTCACTGCTACAATAAAACACATTTTCTTCAGAGTCTCAGTAATGGTCTTGGTCATCTGTCTTTGTAGTTTAGGAAATGTTGTTGATATAATAAATGTACAGTGTTCCATCTATCAGACTCACTACCCTTTTTTATACATTTTATTTGTGTAATAGCCTGTGGCCTTAAAGACACAATACCTTTTCAATTAATGACCATCTACCCACAATCCAAGATAGCTAAATTGTTACCTTTTATCAGGAAGCATTTCATAGCTTATTCAGTTTTCTCCCACATGTGCTTTAGGTTACCATGGCCTTTATTGTGAAGAGGAATATAATGAATGCCTTTCTGCACCCTGCCAGAATGCTGCCACCTGCAGAGACCTTGTCAATAGCTATGAATGTGTATGCCTTGCTGAATATGAAGGTAAAATATGTTTTTGCCTCTTGTTGTATAAGTATCGCTTACTCCACATGCTTTTTAATGCTTTCTTTCAGGATAACAAAAGTTAAGATGTGGTATGCCACTGAATAAGGTAGGAAAATTAATTTAAAGTAGGTCCTGATCCCGCAACCCTTACTCACCTGCGTAATTCTTACTTACATAAGTAGATCCACTGAAGTCAATGGTATTACTCATATGAACAAAATTAACTTGGGTAAGGATTTCCCTTGTTCAGGTCATTACTTTGTAGGCATACTAGATTATTCTGTTCCCGTTAAAGATGTGAGTTATAGTGAGTTGGCTGTTGGATATAGTTTGTAATTGATTATTGCTGGGAACCATTGCCTAGAGGACTTTCTAGATTTCTGTTGAATTTTCTCTAGTGTAATGAGATAAAAACACAGAAACAAATATTTAAAACTGTCTGCAGTGAAAAAATAAAAATGTAACCAGTTATCTGGAAGTTTATTTGCAAATCATAAAATTCGCAAGTAATGATAATTCAGTGAACACTCCTCCATATTGACTGAAATCAATGTCATACCTGATTCAACAGATTCTGCTTTCATATAACATTTCCTACGAATTTTGTAAAATAAATATAGAAAAAATTGTTTACTTTTTGTTCATCCAGAATATTTTAAGAATAGACTTATTTTGTTTTCATTAAAAAAGAGTAAACCATATATGTTTTGTTTTTACACCCACACAAACATGCACACAGAGAGAGAGCAAGAACAGTGTTTTAAGGAACATTAAACATCTCCTCAAACAAGCAAAAAATCCTTATCTCTTTTCACTGAAGCTCAGTCAGCTGCTGCTTGAGGCTAAGTATATGTTTCATATTGGTGTGTGCTCTGTTCTTTGCCACTGGATGAAGAATACATAATTCCAGTGGCCAAGTATGAGAAATTAACCATCAGTTTTTCAGTGACAATGGGAACAGTGGTCTTTTTGACTTAGACTTCGTGTTAAACTGTTAATACAACAAGTGTATCTCGCCAACAAAAAAAAAAAAAATCCAAAGTTTTAACCCCTAAAATTATAGGAAGTTAATTTTGTGCATTTGATTGAAATGCCAGCATGGGGCTCAATCCTATAAACACTTTTTATAAGACATTGTGCTTTCTACTTTGAGTCGTTCCATTGGGCCTGATTCTCCATTGCCTTGCACTTTGTGTAGTCACCTACACCACTGTAAAGTGGATATAGAACATTACTATTACCTGGTTTGGTAGCATTTCACACCTACTTTGCACTGTTGTACGTGACTCTACAAAGTGCAGAGCAGTAGAGAATCAGACTCATTTATTTTAATAGGACTACTCAAAAGAGTCAAATTATTCAAATGCATAAGTGTTTGCACAACTGGGACCGTAAGATGGACACTAAAAATATTTGCTCATTAATTTCTAGGGAAACTCTTGGGTACAAGGGAGAATTGTCAGGCAACACTGAATGCTTTGTTTGTAAATTTCTGAGACCTTTGTCTGATTTGGAGTCTATGTAAAAGTCTGATTGGAACAGAATAATGTGATAGCCTCTTTCTCTGTGCTGGTTAACATAATACACTGATGTTGAAATGTGCTCTTCTCTGGTCAGATGGCCATAAAAGAGCTCATAACTGACTTACAGAATTTTGCCAAGTATCCTGACATAAAGAATACTGTTTGAATGGGCAAGGATAAAGCACAAGCTGAAAAGGACATTGTAAAACAAGACTAAGTGTATGCATAAAACAAATGCATTACCAGTTAAATTATGTAAATCCCTCTTCTTCTCATTTAGGCCTGCAGAATATTATTATTATTTATAATTTGTATTACAGCACCCAAAGACATAAAACATGAGAGGTCCATAACTGAAGAAATTACCATCTGAATAGATCAAAAACAAAAAAAATACACAGACAAGAGATAGGGGAACAGATATAAGCATAGAAGTGATAGAGGTGAAATGTGTCATGTTTCTATAAGGGTAGTTAAGCTCTTCCCACACTTCTCGATCAAGTCAGACTCTTGTACCCATGAAAAAACTCACTGAATCTGAAGCTATTCATTGCTGGGGTTATAAAAATACTATAAAGATACCTGTACTCCTGATATATCCATCATTTTTGTAGCATGTCAGGTGAAAATAACCATTTGATATATCATTTCCATAAATATATATTAGTAATACAAATAAGAAAATAACTGACAGAAATTTCACAAAACACTTTTTCTGTATACATTGCATCTAATCAAAGTAGTTCTTTTAGATTAATTTCACTTCAGCCATATCATTATTGAAACGGGAAACCTGTAATATTTATCATGAATGGACAGAAGGCTAAAGTGTTTTCCTTAAAATTCATTTTAAGTATGTTGTAGTGAATGGGAATGGTTTGTAATTTAGTAAATTTCTTAATGTCCTTTCATAAAATAGCTGATGCCAGAGAGTTCAAATCTAACATTGACTGTAATTCCTGACAAATATCCTAAGTGAAATAAATTTGTGTCTTGTTGAGGCTATTATTTCTGAGAAATATAATGTTACCATACATATAATCATAGTTAGCAAAGTGTGGCACAATCTGTTGATATGGAGCTGATGTTAAAGGGACATCATTAACTTAAAATTTCTCTCTCAATATTTTCGCCTTCTACTCTTACAAGTGAAACATAAGATGAAAACGTACAAATAACTGAAAGAGACTAGGTATAATTGCTCTTCTAATTTTTCCAGTTTATTTTTTGCATTTCACAGGACTTTCAGTATCACTGTTTTCCTTCGTATGTTCAATCTGTTTTACCTATTTCTTTGTGCAACCAAGAAGAAAGAAAAAAAAAAAGGGAGAAATGTGCCTATAAAACCACAGTACTGTACTGGCAGGGAGATTCAGATGAAGATGTAGTATCTGAAACAAATAATTATTTATTTTGTTGTTTTGTTAACTGATTAGATTTCAAGTTGGTGGTGCATTTGTAAAGCACATAATCTTCGGGAAAATGAAAGGCAATACCAACAAAAATCTATGAGCATAGCTCACAAAATTACCCACAGAAATAAATTAATTATAGTTACTTAGAAGTACTCATTTAGATTTTGACTCTACAGTAGGATCAGTGAAGTTGTACCCTTATGGCTGCAGGGAGTATTCAGCATTTCAGCATAAACTATTGTATATATAGTGGATCACAAAGTAAAGGGGATGAATTATGCAAGCAAAAGCAACCAACAGATCAAAGGTCAGCCTTGAAATACACTACTCAGTTTTTACATAGAACAACCACCAATGCATGCCTAAACTTACCCTGAACAAGTTTATATCATTCCACCTGTAGGACTCTGTAAACACTTACGAAAATGAGTAACTTTATGAATGAAAACAGCCCCATTGAGCTCAGTGAGTCTACTTGTGTGGTAGGGTTTTCAGAGCTGATACGATACAATATATGATACCATTGTGGCAGCTGACCTTTCTCCTCAATCCCGTTGGGAATCTACCATCCTTTCCTGCCTTGTGCCCAATAAGGGTCTCACAAACTGTTGCAGAGTGAAACCACTGAGTTCACACAGATCAAGTTCTGAGGCAGGAGATCAAAGAAAGAGGGATGGGGCTTGCCAGTCAAATAAAATCATATCATGTTAACCTATATGTTTGAATAAGTTGATTTCTATTTCTAATGCCGTGACAAACCATAGTCCATCTGAGCCAACTGGAAAAGGAGAAAATAGGCTTAATAATGTGTACATATTATATATTAAGTTTCATATTAATTGGAACTGTTACTGAAGATAGTAGCTGTTATTTTCATTGAAAAATATTCAACAGCTGGCCAACCTGCTTCTTTATCACACCCTTGTATAGACATAGAAACTCCACCGCTGCCATTGTCCGAGAACAGGAACTGGCCCGCTATGCTTGAAGAGGTGACATAGCCTTGATGAGAAGGAGAGTCCTACGCTTTAAGACCAAATCACTATAAAAACATACGATCTGAGTCTGATCTTGCATTGGCTTTACAATTGTCTTACTTGTGAATTACACTGGTGTCTGAGAGAAGAACAGTCATTGCCCTCATTCCATATGGCAGATAGCCCACATTCTGATTTCTGACTAACCATAAGTACAAATAATGTTAATAACACTAATTTATCATTCCTAGGACGGCACTGTGAATTATACAAAGATCCTTGCATTAACATTAGCTGTCAAAATGGTGGCACTTGTGACAGTGAAGGTCTAAATGCTACATGTATCTGTGCACCTGGATTTACAGGCAAGTAATTTGCAAATTACACAAAAAGTATAATTGTTAATCCCAGTGTCCGAAAGAAGGCAAATGTCAAATATATAACATCTGAATCTGTGTATCTCAATATTCTTTCATATAATGAACAAGTTAAAAGGGACATTTTGGAGGACAGAAATGATATAGCAGTAGTATCTTGCATTGTACTTCTAGCAAATATAGTAAGTACAGCTGAAACTAAGTTTTTAGTGCAGTACTGCTTTGGAATTATTGTACCAATACAAAAACAATGAGGAGTCTGGTGGTACCTTAAAGACTAACAAATTTATTTGGGGATAAGCTTTCATTGGTAAAGAACCCACTTCTTCAGATGCATGGAGTGAAAATTACAGATGCAGGCATTGTTATACTGACACATGAAGAGAAGGGAGTTACCTTACAAGTGGAGAGCCAGTGCTGATAGGGCCAATTCAATCAGGATGGATGTAGTCCACTCCCAATAACTGATGAGGAGGTGTCAATGCCAGGAGAAGGAAAGTTGCTCACTACAAAAAAAAATCTGTTAGTCTTTAAGGTGCCACCGGACTCCTCGTTGTTTTTGTGGGTACAGACTAACACGGCTACCCCCTGATACTTGTACCAACACAGGGGCACATCTTTAACATTAGTTATTACTGGCTTTAGTTGTCAGAATAGCATGTTTTTTAAGGGAAAAGTACTTCATTCTATATTGAGTTTATATTTTATATTCCCCTTATGATGCCAATAAGGGTAGTCATTTGACTTGTAACTGCACAGTATTTTGATTAAAAAACTAAGCACGCTGTAAAATTAATATGACATACATTAAATGGATTAAAAACTATTAGGACTCAAAATGTAAATAGGGAATCATCACCGAGAGGGTCTGTTTCCAGTGGTCCCATGGGGATTGGTTCTTGGACCTACACCATTTAACATTTTTATCAGTGACCTGGTGGAAAACATAAAGTCATCACTGATAAAGTTGGCAGATGAGACAAAAATTGGCGAAATGGTAAATAATGAAGAGGACAGGTCACTGGGATTGCTTGATAACCTGGGCACAAGCAAATGTGCATTTTAATATGGCTAAATGTGAATGTATACATCTAGGAACAAAGAATGTAGGCCATACTTACAGAATGGGGGATTCTATTCTGGGAAGCGGTGACTGTCAAGATGTTTCGGAGGCTGTGGTGGACAGTGAGCTGAACATGAGTTCCCAATGTGACACTGTGGTCAAAAGAGCTAATGTGATCCTGAGATGCATAAACCAGGGAATCTCAAGTAGGAATAGAGAAATTATTTTACCTCTATATTTGGCATTGGTGCAGCTGCTCTGGCACTACTGTGTCCAGTTCTAGTGCCCATAGTTCAAGAAGGATGTTGATAAATTGGAGAGGGCCTGGAGAAGTGCCATGAGAATGACTAAACATGAGAAAACATGCTTTGTAGTGATAGACTCAGAGCTCAATCTATTCTGCAACACTGACAATTTTTAAATCAAGACTGGATGTTTGTCTAATTATTTTGGGGAAGTTCTATGGCCTGTGTCATAGAAGAGGTCAGACTTAGATGATCCAAGCTTGAAATCTATGAAACTATGAAATGCTGGAAGGTCTGGGTTACTAATGATACAGGCACCTATTGATAAGAGAATTAATTTCTCTCTTCTGTATTACTGATGCTATGGTGAAGTTTGAGTATTGAAGTTACTTAATATTGGTCCTCATATTCTTTTTATACATTTACCTCTGAGGCCACATTTACCTCTGAGGTACTCTCCAGAATAACTCTATTTCAGTCAATTTCAGCTTTACACTGATGTGACTGAGTTGCAATTGGTTAATGCTTGTAAATGCTGGTGTAAATAAATCTATTTTATGTTTGATGTTACCCAGAAGGTGTAGTGCTTGTAAGTAGTATAAAAGTAATCGATATTCTAATTAGGTGCGTCTTTGAGACATGCTACATTAAAGAAAAAAGCATGAAAGGAAATTTATGGAATCATATACCATGAGGCAATTCAAAGTGGTGAAAAAATGATTAATCATTCAAAACACACTTGTTACAATTCCCATAATGGTGTCCCTTTAATAAAATCTCATGTTAAAAGTTTTAAGTAAAGATGTATGCTTCGGGCTTTTTAGGAAATGAAGTTGAGCAATAGAGGTAAAATTTTAGCTATTACAATGAAATAGCTAAAAAATTCAATTCTCATAAAATGTGCTAGTATTTCCTGACAACAAAATGCCATCATCTACCATATAATATTTTACCCAATACTTCATTATTCTCAGTATTATTGATATTTGAAATTCATATTAAAACATTGCAAAACCAAGGGCTTTTTGGCCTGATTCTCTCCTCAGTCTAGTTTTATGTATAATGTAACTGATGTCAGTAGAGTTGTCACAGCATTCCTTCTCAGATCTGAACCTTAGAGTTCAGAAAATGAGATACTTAGCATAAATCCTCTAAGCTTAATTCAGCTTAGATTGGCTGTAGCTGGTACAATCGCCTGTAGTACCCGGCCAAGCCTAAGAAGGATTGGACCTGTTTCTTTGACTTTGGACAGGCCACTTTTGGATAGCATCCACCTGGCCTGTAGGGGTTTATGGTATCCTCGACCCACCTGTGTCCCAGGTAAGTCACTTTGTTTTGGCCTATTTGAACTTTTTGGCCTTAACAGTTACTCCGGCCTGCCTGATGCCTCAAAGACCTGTTCAGGTCCTAGGTGTTCGGGCCAGGAGTCAGAAAAAATGGCCAATCATCGAGTAGGTAATTGCATATGCGCCCAGTCCTGCTAGTAGAACATCGTCACCAGCCTCTGAAGGTGGCGGGCTGCATTTCGCAGGCCCGAAAGGAAGTACATTAAATTTCATACCCCCGCATGGGTGATGAATGCTGACCTTTCCTTGGCAGGTTCATCTAGCGGTACTTGCCAGTACCCCTTGGTTAGTCTATTGTAGAGATGAACTGGGCACGTCCCAACTTTTCAATAGCTCATCGGTGCGTGGCATTGGATAGTTGTCCTGGGACGAGTTAGCCGTGTTTAGCTACGGTAGTCCACGCAAAAGTGTATTCTCGCAAAAGAAAAAAAGCGTATTTCCCCATCTGGTTGGGTACCAGAACACTGGAGATGCCCATGCTGGATGGTAGATGAGCGGATTATACCCATTTGTAGCATGTCTGGATCTCCCTTCTATAGTAAGCTTGGGCGTGAGGAGACACCCCGGTTAAATGGTGGGTTCTAAATTGGGTGAGCATTACCTGTATCAATGGAGTGGTATGCCTGTTCAGTCCATCCTGGAGTGGCTGAGAACAATGGGGCGAAGCTAGTGCCACAGCTCCTTGATTTGTCGGCCGCTGCGGGGCAGACATTCCAGGGTTGTGGAGAGGTTCACCTCTTCCACTCCACTTGTCCTTTTTCCTTCGTAGTAGACACCTGTCAGGCACTCAGCGTCATCATCTCCCTCGGACTGTAAACTGACAAACCTGTAAGTCTCTGGAATAGAAAGGCTTGAGAGAATTAACATGGTACAAACTTTGGGGTTTAGGGAGGAATTGGACAATGCTATGAGGTAGTTAACAGCTCCCAGGCGCTCTTGGACCGTGAATGGCCCTTATTCCCAGGATGCTTCCATCTTATGGGCCTGCTGCGCCTTCAAGACCAATAACCTGGTCTCCTGCTTATTGAAGGAACGCTCTCTGGTATGTTTATCATAACAGGCCTTTTGCTCTTCCTGAGCATCCTTTAGGTTTTCTTTAGCAAGGGCTAAAGAGTGTCGGAGGGTTTTGTAGGTTGCTTACAAAGTCCAGAATATTAGTTCCCTGGAGAAGGTGTAAACCCCTCCCATTGTTGCTGCTTCACCAACTGTAATGGCCCTTACCTCGTGGCCCATACACCAGTTCAAATGGTGAAAAACCCTAAACTGGGGATTGGTACAGCCCTGTAGCAAAGAGCAACTGCTGCAACACTAGGTCCCATCATTGGAGTGTTGGTTGACGAATTTACGGATCATGGCCCCCAAAGTTCCATTAAACCTTTCGACCAGGCCATTGGTTTGATGGTGGTAACGGTTGGTGGCAAGGAGTGATTCACCCCATGAGTTTCCCACAGTCTTTCATGGTTCCCTGCCAGGAAATTAGATCCTGAATCCGTAAGGATATCAGGGCCAACCTACCCTGGCAAAAATGTCTGTTAGGGCCTGGCACACAGCTTTAGCCCTGGTGTTGCCTAGAGCTACTGCTTCCGGCCATCGGGTAGCAAAGTCACGAAAGTCAGTACGTACTGCTTTCCTCTGGGCGTCTTTCTTGGGAAAGGACCCAGAAAATCCACAGCTACTCGCTGAAATGGGATCTCAATTATGGGAGTGGCTGGAGAGGGGCCTTGACCTGGTCTTGGGCTTTCCCACTCTTTGGCACACCTCACAAGACCGGACATACTTGGCAACGTCCTTGCCCATCCCCTCCCAGTGGAAGGACTTCCCCAACTGTCTTTGGTTCTGTTCACCCCAGCATGGCCACTGGGATGATCATGGGCTAAGCTTAGAGCTTCCCCCAGTACTTAGTTGGAACCACCAACCTGTTTTTGCGGCTGCCATTCTTCCTGGTGCCACCAGAAGAATCTCCTTGTATAAAAGTCCTTGGTCTATAACAAACCGGGATCGGTTAGAAGAGCTGAGAGGTGGTGGGGTGCTCCGATGCCGCCGGCCAAGTTTTCTGAAGGCTGTCATCTGCTTCCTGCTCAGTCTGGAACTGTTCCTTGAGGCTGGGGACACGCAAGTTCTTCCTCGTAGACTGTCGACTTGGGCTTGGTCCCTCTTGAAGCGATGTAGGTGATGGGGTTGTTTCGTTGCTGGTGAACCGCTCTCCGCTGGTGCACCTGGTTGGTATTTCAGGCTCTGGCTGAGCCTCTTCGATATGGTTGTCTGTTGCTTCTGCCAGTTCAGGCTCGTTGGCCCCTCTGGCATTGAGGTTGAAGATGTGGTTTGCAATTGCTGGTGCTGGTGCTGGTTGCTTTCCAGTTCCGGCCTGGGACTGGAGGTGCTGTGGTGGTTTCAGCCGTTGGCAGGGAATCCGGGTCCACTACCTCTGTCTGGGTCTCTGGTAATACAGACGGGCTTCTGTGGACGGCTCAGGAACAGGAATGGGTCTGGAAGCTTGCCTGGTTTGGCTGCTTGTGTAACCATTCCCACTCTCTTTTGCCCGCTTCACCTGGTTGGCAAGTCTTCTCCCAGTAGCATGGGATGGAATAATTGTCATAGACTGCAAAAGTCCACATTCCTGACCAGCCTTTGTACTGGACAGGCAGTTCAGCTGTAGGCAAGTCTACAGCTTGTGACATGAAGGGGTAAATGGTCACTTTGGCCTTTGGGTTGATGAGTTTGGATCCACGAAGGATTGGTGGATAGCTGACACTTGTGCCCCCGTGTCTCTCCACGCTGGTAACCTTTTCTTCCGCCCACTCTCAAATTTTTCCTTCGCTCCAAAGGGATTTGAGAGGTATCTGGGCCTGGGGATCTTTGGTGTGATGGTGGTGTAATGACTTGCACCGGGTGGGGTTCTTTGGGCAGTTGGCCTTTATATGTCCCAGTTCATTACACTTATAGCATCTTCCAGCTGACGGGTCACTGGGTCGAGGTGAGTTACTGGAGACTGGTGAGGTGGAAGAATAGGGTGTCTGTGGCTTTCCTTGGGTTGTAGGTGGGGTTTTGGGTTTGCCCTCGGTTGTAGGTTATTGTCGGTGTGCCCCCTGGGGTTTTCATTCCCCTTTACAGTAGCTTTCTTGCTTTCTGCACTTCCATCCATTTGGCTCCATCTCCCCCACTTGGTGAGATGTTTTGCGGTTTCCCCATCTAAGGATGTACCTCTCTATTTCCTCAGGAACACCATCAAGAACATGCTCCATTTGTATTGAGGAGGTGCAGCTCGTCATATTGATTGAACATTGTTCCTGATATCCAGGCTTCATAATTCTTTGCAATAGTGGTAGGCGTGTTTGGGGAATGACCATCTGGTTTCCATTTTGGTTTCTGAACGCCGAGGGCATGTTCCGGGGTTATCCCCATTCTGTATCTGGCCTTGGTTTGAAAAGTTTATAATCATTCATTTTCTCCTTTGGCATTTCAGCTGCCACCTCTGCTAAGGTCCACTGAGCAGTTGACCTCAGCTCTACCATGTACTGGTCTTCAGAGATGCTGTACCCAATGGCAGGCCTCTTTCAAAATTTTCTAAGAAGGCTCAGTGTCATCACCTGCCTTGTAGGTGGGAATTTCTTGGTGCTCGGTTTTGAACAACAACTGGCGACGGTGGTTAGGATTGTTGGTTCCGTTGCTTAGCCTGTTCTAATTCCAGGGCCTGCCGGTGGGCCTTCCCTCTGGTTTTCATTCCATCTCTCGTTGGGGCTGCATCTTCTTGGCTGCTTGTTCTCTTTTGTGCGGCCCCTTCCTCTTTGATTTCTTCTGTGGGCTTCTCTTTCTCTCAATGCTCCACTCTCTTCTCTTGTTTATTTCTATTCTTGGTAGTTCTTCTTTTCCATGTCTCGCTTGTGGTTCTGCGTTCTTTGATTGTGCCTCTGCTCGTCTGCCATTCCTGTTTTCCAGGTCCTTGGAAGTCATGGTTCCTGTTTTCTTGTGTTGGGGTGCCCTCTTGGTTTTTAGCCTGAAATGTGCTGGCTCTCTCTGTTGCTTCCTCGGATCTGCTAGCAACAGTCCTTTATAACTTACTAGCCTCTCCCGAAGCAGTTAAAAAGCAAAAGAAAACCTCTTTTATTTACAAATGTCTGTTCCTGGCTGGAGTGCTTTTTGCTGACACTTAGACCTGCTTTGTTTAACAATACGACCGTCGTTAAACCTTTAATAGCCCTCCTATGCACAGCTCGAACAGGCAAGCAAAGAAAAAAAATCTCTGGCTTGCAGTTTTAAAAAATAAACCTTCCCTCTGCTTATAACCAGCTAGCAGAGAAGCAATTATAATCTTACTGGCTTTTGGTTTTCTTATCTATCCCACTCAGCTGCCGACCATATCATAGTATTCCTTCTCAGATCTGAACCTTAGAGTTCAGAAAATGAGATACTAGATAAATCCTCTAAGCTTAATTACAGCTTTCAGATCTGATATAGCACGTGCCACACCCAAAAATATAGTGTTTTGGAGCACTCTGACCTCACCCAACCTCCCTGGGACCCCAAGAACCAAATCCCCTTGGTTCCTTAAACAAGGAGAAATAAACCATTCCTTTCCCCCTCGCCAGATCTTTCCCTCCCTGGGCTACTCCGAGAGACTACTGATGCAAACTCTTAAATCACAATTACAGAGAAGCCATGTCCCTTCCTCCACAAAGAGGCAAACAGATTCAAGGCAGAAACAGAGAGAGATACTTCTTCTACCTTCCCCCTCCCGTCTCCCCCACCCGTCCTGGTGAGTTAGTCCCCATCCTCTGAGATAAAACAGAGGAAACAAAGAAAAAAATCAATCAGGTTCTCTTAAAAGAAATCTTTTAATAAAAGAAGGAAAAACGTAAAGAATTATCTCTGTAACTTTAAGATGTACAAATTACAGGTCCTTCCTATAGCTTACAGACATCCAGAAAGAAAACTCCCCCTCCCCGCATTCACTAATACAAAATCAAAATATTCCCGCAGCTACACATATAAAGTAACCAGCCAGATCCACATTTGCACAATAGAGATCAAGACAAAAAAAGACTAAATCGCCTGTTCTTACTTACTTACTATTTGAGGAGAAACGTTAGAGAGCCTGTGATTAATGTACTGGCTCTCTCAGACGCCAAGAGAAGACCACAACACCGACAAGAACCCACAACAAAAAGTTTCCCTCCACCCAGAATTTAAAAAAATCTTGTCTCCTCCTGATTGGTCCTCTGGTCAGGTGTTTGGTTCCCTGTTTGTTAACCCTTTACAGGTAAAAGAGACATTAACCCTTAACAATCTGTTTATGACAAGAGTTATTCCTGGATAAGTGGGAAGAGAAAACCTGGCCCTTGACTCAACCTTTCTCCGTAGTTAAATTCACATCCAGTGATTGTATGATGTTTTAAATACTGTTTGGAGCAGTCCTGATAAAATGTCTGTATAACACAGCAGAAATGCAAATACAATACTAAATGTTGTTACCTGGCATCAGGTGCTCACTGTCTTTTTGTGCCAAACACAAATAATTCCTAAATGACTTATAACTTCATTAAAACTTTTTGCTAACAGGTTTCCTTTCAGCTGAGAGCCTAACAATCTCAGGGCATGATGTCTTTTGGCTCATGTTCTTTTTCATCTAATAGCCCATTTCCATTGGACATGCATGCCTATCGTACATTAAGATGATTAATATAATAATGCTGTATATTGTCAATCCTAACTTTGTTTTTCATACCACATCTGTATCAAATTGTTTTTTCCCTTTCTGTGAAAGTTGTTATGGCTTAAAATCAGTTACATTTTGTAACATTTTTGTAATCTAATGACATTTGAGAACATGCTGTTAAAAGATTTTTGATGCTGGACTGGGATCTTTAAATAATAGGTATGATGTTTTGAAATCTCTTATGATTTCTCTTTCAGATATGACCTTCTCTTTATTAGATGTTTTTAAATGGAAAAACC
Organism: Chelonoidis abingdonii; assembly: GCF_003597395.2. Taxonomy (NCBI): domain Eukaryota; kingdom Metazoa; phylum Chordata; order Testudines; family Testudinidae; genus Chelonoidis; species Chelonoidis abingdonii. The sequence continues at coordinate 34,532,074 of NC_133776.1, forward strand.
ATCTATTGCAGGGGTGGCCACCCTGTGGCTCCAGAGCCGCATGTGACTCTTCAGAAGTTAATATGTGGCTCCTTGTATAAGCACTGACTCCGGGGCTGGAGCTACAAGCACCAACTATTCAGTGTGCCGGGGGGAGCTCACTGCTCAACCCCTGACTCTGCCACAGGCCTTGCCCCTACTCCACCGCTTTCTGCCTCCTCTCCAGAGCCTCCTGCATGCCATGAAACAGCTGATCGGGAGATGTGAGGAGGGATAGGGGAGGCGCTGATTGGTGGGGCTGCCAGTGGGTGGGAGACGCTGGGAGCAGGGTCGGGGAGAGCTGATGCAGGACTGCTGACGTATTACTGTGGCTCTTTGGCAATGTACATTGGTAAATTCTAGCTCTTTCTCAGACTCAGGTTGGCCACCTCTGATCTATTGTGTATACTTTAACGAACACATAGAAAAGCTGCAGACCTAGAAACAGGACCTGTATGCATTCAGAGTAGGCACTGAACTAATGGAGAAGCAGAAAATAGCTGCTACAAGCTGAGTCTTTAAAACATGGGCCCAACACTAGCCAGTGTTATCTGACTAGTACTACTGACCTCACCATGGTGGCAACCTCCCCATTCATTACTAAGGTTTCCATTATTATTCCCATAGTTTCCAGCAAAGAGACATCTTACAACTAAGAAGCACTGTGGAGGAGCACTGTGCTCTTCCACCATCTCCATTATAGATTGGAAGAGAGGCAGGTGATCTGCTGGTCTACTCGGGATGCACTGTCATGGAGAAGACTGGAGTCCTGCACCATCTTGTAGCCCAGTTCTGTGCTTATAACCTCATAATATCAAATTCTTCTGTCTTACACCAGTGTGAGAGAGCAGAATGTAGTCCATTGACTTCAGGGGAAGGTTGCACAGGGTGTAAGTCACTGCAGAATTTGGCCACTGATCTTTCGCTTCATAGCTTGGAATGGGCTGGTATGTTACAGAGGTGGTGTACTTAGCTCCTGGAGAGAGCACAAGAGTGACCTCCTTGGACAACTAAGGAATGGTAATGGTAAATATAATTTTGCAGTCCTAGACAAATAAATGGGAGCCATGTGTATTATATACATCCAAGAGCTGACTTTGGCTCTAAACCTCTAAAAATGTCTTTGCACTTATTAGTTCTTTTATGCTGAGCTTTGGTAAATTTATTGCACAGTTCTGTAGTTTGTAGTAGTTTTATATCACAGTCTCTTTTCCCCAGAAACTGATTGCCCAATTAATAAAGAGACAGTTTTTCAAATGATCTAGTTAATAGGCAATCAACTCCAAGTCTTCTACACAGACATAAAGGATTATATTTGTTCCAGGAAACTAATTCATTTGGACATTGCTGAGTTATAATCAACCTTGAAAGACTGAAAGTTGTTAATATTGCATAGAATTGGTGTAGCTTTAAAAATTTAGCAGCAAAATGTAGCTGCTACTAGACAATTCACTAAGATAAACAGCTGTTCAACATTATGTGTAACATAGAATCATAGAATATTAGGGGTGGAAGAGACCTCACGAGGTCACCTAGTCCAACCCCTGCTCAAAGCAGGACCAACACCAACTAAATCATCCCAGTTAGTGCTTTGTCAAGCCTGACCTTAAAAACCTTTAAGGATGGAGATTCCACTACCTCCCTAGGTAACCCATTCCAGTGCTTCACCACTCTCTTACTGAAATAGTGTTTCCTAATATCCAACCTAGATCTCCTCCCACTGCAACTTGAGACCATTGCTTCTTGTTCTGTCATCTGCTACCACTCAGAACAGCCTAGCTACATCCTCTTTGGAACCCACCTTCAGGTAGTTGAAGGCTGTTATCAAATCCCCACTCACTCTTCTCTTCTGCAGACTAAATAACCCTAGTTCCCTCAGCCTCTCCTCTTAAGTCATGTGCCTCAGCCCCCTAATCATTTTTGTTGCCCTCTGCTAGAATCTCTCCAATTTGTCCACATCCCTTCTGTAGTGGGGGGACCAAAACTGGACTACCCTAGGTGCGGCCTAACCAGTGCCAAATAGAGGGGAATAATCACTTCCCTCGATCTGCTGGCAGTGCTCCTACTAATACAGCCCAATATGCCATTGGCCTTCACATCTGTTTGAAACTAGATTTTAAAAATAACAGTTTGAAAACGACCGGGAAAGCAAATATACTAATTGGATGGTATTGAAAATGGCAAATCTGTCTACTTTGAACAGTTATTGGGAGCTAAAAAGGACTTCATTTTGTCACATAGTATGTGTTTGTTGTAAGCTCTGAAGTGCTTATATTCATCAATTTGCACAACCAGAGCAAAGGTATGCAGCCAGTTTAGTCATTTTGCCTCATTTTCAAATTAATATGATTGTCATAATCCAAACACACTGCTTTTAAGCTAATTTACATCTCTCTTGATGTTCAGTCAGTTATGTAAAAGATAATTGTCAATTTGTCAGTAATATATAAACAAATACTTATTATTTTATATCATATGCTGCTTTCTGTTAGATTAATAGGAGAATATTATTTAAGGCTTGATCCTGTGTGGTACTTCCACAAAGTTAAATAGCATTGGAGTCTTCCACTTCATGGTAGCCCTTAATAGCTAATGAATTGATTGTATTAGCTGATCTTAGTGTACTGACTAGAATAGCACATGGGGTAATATATGATAAACTGTTCTATCATATTTGACTGGGGAAGAAGAATGGTCTTGTGTTTCAAGTAAAGGCTGGGATGACAGGTGAACAGAGTGAACTTAGTGAAATCAGTTAGTGGTATCCGAGTTCTTTGACAGTTGTAAAGCATGTTGAGATTCTGAGACAGAAAGTGATAGATAAACTGCAAAATATTATTCACCAAAGAAAATTATAGGTGTTCAGCTAATTCAACAGAAAAATGTCACAAAGGTGGTCTTTATTTTTTCAGTAAATGTTTGATATGTGAGGATGAAATAACTACTATTAATGACATTGCGAATCTAGCTAACTTTTGCTTTTAGTGACTGAAATGACACAACTGGCTTGATACATGATACATCCACAAGCATCTTTCTTTTTTACTTTAAGGTGAAGAGTGTGAATTTGATATAAATGACTGTGACAGCAATCCGTGTCATCATGCTGGGACTTGCATAGACCAACCCAATGGTTACACGTGCCATTGTCCACACGGCTGGGTTGGAGCGAATTGTGAAATACGTAAGTGTTATGAAGATTGATTATGTTGCTTTTAATAGCCTTTTGATATATGTATAGGTCATTGTCCTGGAAATGTCTAATCATGGACCGAAATTATACTAAAAGAATTTAGGCAGTTCTTAAACAATACCTCAGCATGCACAGAATGAAGGAAAATGCACTCTAAAAAGAACTATAATGTAGCAAAGTTGCATAAAATCCTGGAATTAGTCTTTTAAGCCAAACTTTCTAAAGTGTCCACTGATTTTTAGGTGCTTCTGTTTCTGGGTGTTCAAGTTTGAAACACCATAGGCCTGATTTTCAGAAGTGCTGAGCACCCATCACTCCAGCAGAAGTCAGTGTGAGCTGTTGGTGCTCAGCACCTCTGTAAATTGGACCCGAAGTGTCTCAAGGCAAGCAACTAAAATTGATGGCCACTTCTGAAAATTTTCGCTGGTGCATCCAGTGATCACAAAGTTTAATTTCACAATTGTGATTATACCTTAACTTGGTAAATGTAAAGCTTGTGGGCTTGACTTCAGAGACTTTCATTGACTTCAGCTGGAGCTGCAGATGAACAGCACTTCTAAAAAGCGGGCACTATGTTCATGCTTCACTGAGGCCTTGTTTTTGTCTTTGACAGCAGTTCTGTCTCCTTTACTGGGGAACTTAACGGTATATTTGACCATTTCACTGTTCACATACTACAGTGAAGGATCCCCTCCAAATATTAGATAGTTACTCAGAGTGATTTAAGGGTTTGAAGCTGCCCAGTGCAGTTACAGACTGTTCCATGAATAAGTGCAAGATAAAAAGTAATGAACAGAAGATACTCAGGAGAATCCCATCTTGTATTACTGAGAACCTGGCAGAATGTCACAAAGTTACTCCTACATAACAACTGGAGTAAAGCCAAAGAACTACATGTGTAGTTAAGCTCCTTTATAATAGAGGGATCATATTTTGGACCATGTCTCCTAAGATATGCCCACTCTCCACTCAAATCTTTCCTTTTTGAATCCTGTGCTCTTGAGACTGATTTCAATGCAGACAATGCCTAAAGCTCAACCTTACTACTTCTCACGTCACCTCTGCTCACCCTTCTGTCGGAGCACAACCACTCCATACTTTTTATCATGCAAGCATTTGCTAGATTAAGGCCTAAGTCTGTGCATTTGTTGTTCGTGAATTCAGTTTCATTGATCAAGCATAGGACAGCACAAATACAAACCACGAAAGGCACAGTGTTGATGATATCAACCACTTCAAGGGCTAAATTATGCCTAGTGCCTGTGCAAAGTTTTCCTTGCCAGCTTGAGTCATTTGCAGGGCAGCTTGAGTCCTATCGCAATCTCTTGATTTTTGCTTCTGAATAGCACTGCTGGCCACTCCCAAGACAGTGAATCCATTGTGTGTGTCACCCTTTGATTTGCAGACAGTGCATGCGGCAGTCTGGGGAGCTCTTAGGTGCAGTGTCTTCTACAACTCCGCTTATAGAGTTGCTTCTGCAAGCCAGAGATGAGCCTTCAATAGGTCTGGGAGGCCTGCTCAGGCATAGTGATACCTGAACCGAACACATCTACCTAATCAGTAAGGCAATGTCATTCTAAGTGACTGCAGCTTAGTCATGTAGTGACAGAAAAATTATTTTAATTCCTTGAGACATGCAATAATCCTCTAGAAATGCATTCCCTGGAGTACCTTGATATAATAATTGCATTACTATTATGGAATGGAATGAAAACACATAAAAGGAAGACAGGCAGAGCTATGTACTTACTGGGCACTGCAAAGCTGAACTGTGAAATTAGCAGCATCTGTTCAGGAATCTTCTTTGTATCCAGACTTCTATATCCACTGAAGGCTTGGTCCTCAGTAGAGTCCTGCATGTATAAGCACAAGGGGAAAAATGATGAGCAGGACAGAGAGCAAAGGAAGCCGCCTCTGCTGCACATCTGAAAAATTACTCCTGCCTGGTCAGAGGAGTAAAGCTTTTGAGGAGAATTTATTGCTAAGGGTATATAACTACACAGCAAAAAAAGGTGTATTCTTAACTCAGGGTACCTAACTCAGGTTAAAATAGCAGTAAAGACACAGCAACTCAGCGTTTAACTTGCATTAGTAGCTTGAGTTCAACCCAGGTTCTTCTATAGGCTTTAACTCGAGGTGCTAATCCAAGTTAAAAGCACAGTTGATTTGTCTTCACTGCTATCTTAACTAGATCCAACTTAAGAACACACCTGTTTTGCAGTGTAGACATACATTATGTGCCTGATTAGCAAGATGAGATTCATGCTTAAGCCCATGACTTTAAGACATCCACTCTACTCATTTACCCATTTGTAAATTTGTAAGTAAGGGCTCAGGTGCACACAGAACTTAAGATCCCATTCTGCTCAGTGGGGAGAACTATCTGTCTCTTGGCTTAACCCTGCTTGCACTCAGACATGGAAATCAATGGGAGTTTTGTCATTGCCTTTAGTGGGTTGCGCATTTCACCCCAGTTGTATCCTGGATTGTCAAGGACTGCTCTTCACATTATATCCCTGCTTCCTTAAGCATCGCCTTCACCAGCAGTAACCCCTCATTGGATCTCTTCTATAGCAGCTACAGGCACTGATGAAGCTTACTGCTGCTGTATAGTGAACTTACTGTGTCAGTGTGTTTCATAGTCCCACTGACAGGGCCTAGGCCAACAGCCGTCTTCCACCCCATTCTCACCAGTGGTGGCCCTATAACCGTCTGTATGTTAATGACTTGGATAATATCACCTGCTGTTGCTGCAATCAGGAGCCTATAGCTATTTACTTGCCATGTTAATGTTTAGAAAATATATATTATTAGGAATTGTAAACCCTCCATTCTGATCTTCAAACAACTCCTCCAAGCTTGCCAACTCCATCGTCGGAACCAAGCTCCCCAGTGACCAAGACCCACCAACACCAAGCCATAACAACAGTCTGCAGGTTTTGCATCTTTCTCCACATTTACAGTGATAAATACCTCCCACAACACACCTTTTAAGATCCCTGGGTCCTACACATGCCCATCACATGTGGTGTACCTCATCCAGTGCACTAAATGCCTCTTAGCAACTACATGGGTGAAACAAGATAATGACTACAATCTCAAATGAACTCACACAGAAAAAATGATAAATGACAAAAACACCCTATAGGCAGCAGTCAAACATTTTTCACGAAAAGATCACTCCATATCTAACCTCTTAGTCCTTGTGCTCAAAGAAAACTTGCACACCACCTTCAAGAGATGAGCCTGGGAGCTTAAATTTGTAGACTCTAAAAATCACTAGAGACACTTGATTTGTGGCTCATTGCAACAATCTATAACACACTAACCATTCTTTGTCCTATGACTGCAGAGGTATGGCCTCTTATAACATGTTAAAGCCTCATGCTAAACGGTCTGTTCCATCTTGTATTTAGCTGTGACACTCTGACTACCTTTCCCAGACCAGAAGAAGAGCCCTTGTAAGTTTGAAAGCTCATGTCTTTTACTAACATCAGTTGGTCGAATAAAAGATATTACCTCACCCACCTTGCCTCTGCAAATAATATGTCATTTATAGGGAACCTGCCTAGAAAATCCTACTGTGGCACTTTACAACACTCAAAGATAATTATAATACAGACCAAAAAAGTTCAGCACTTGTTGTAAATCTACAGAATTAAATTTAAACCTTAAAAAGACTTAACACTTTTTTTTTAAAGGGGTAGGGAGGCAGGATTTCAGCTTGTCTGTAAAGGATTACCAAAATAAATCTGGATGGATTTCTGAAGAAATCTCTTTTCAGAATAGGATTGAAAACACTTGATCTTCAACAGACTTTTCAAAAGAGCCATGTACCTCAGGGAACTCCCTTCTCTGTCTTTGCATTGTCATGGCTAAATTGTTAGAGGCCAAGTGCAATTCTTAGTATGCCTACAAAAGAAAAGGGTCATATTCAAACCTGGTATAAATGGTCATGACTCAGGGCTTGTGTACATTTAAAACACTACAGTGACATCACTGCAGTGCTTCAGGATAGACACTGCCTACACTGTCTGCATAGATAATCCACCTCCCTAAGAGGTAGTAGCTAGGTTAATGGAAGAATGTTTCCATTGACCTAGTGCTGTCTACATGGGGAATTAGGCTGGCTTAATTATGCTGCTCAGGAGTGTGGATTTTTCATACCCTTGACCAGTGTAATTAAACCAACCTAATTTTCTAGTGTAGACCAGGCCTCAATGGACTTGACTGGAGTTGATCCTATTGTGCATTGTCTCAGTTTGGCTCATTGATTTCATATCTCAACTAACCTGCATCCATTTCAGCAGCACATCCCTCATTGTCAGAGCCATGCAGACCATCCATCAGACAGCCTCAGCAGTTTCTATATACTGACACACTGGAAATTAAATTCACCATTGAAGCGCTAGCTTCATGTGATTGATCCACCCTCCTGACTTGACTGACTCAAATTTGTGATGAAGTCGAGTTCCAGACTTTCACAGGAGATGGAGTGTGGTGGTGTAACTCTGCCACATTCCTAAACTGATCCAGCTTTGCCTTTTATGATGATCTGCTTTAGTCAGAAAGGAGGCTGGTGAGATGGTGCATTACTTCATCCCTTTGCAGAGAAACTGTCTGTCTAAAATTGGCAGCTCCACATCCTGTGCAGCTTTTTCACAACTGACCCAACTATCTATTTCACTGGGGTTATTGTTTTTACAAGTATTTCAGGGTTAAGGTTCTTCAACTACCTGTTAAACTATATTCTTTAACTACTTTCCAATTATTTTCCAGACTGTCCATTCAGCATAAAATAAATTGCCTGCCAATGAAACCCACATTTATTATATCAGTTTGTGGTCTTTCCCAGTGACAGCAGTGTCTACTGAAAAACAATGGAATTAAAAATAAATCCTAGAGGGACACTGCAACCAACCTGAGTTACACAAGAGAAAAAATTTCCCACTAAAATGAAATACTCTTGGCCAATGAGGATAATGTAAGATTTAAGTTTGCAACTATGTATAAAATTGCCTGTTTATAAACCACTTAGTGCCTGCACATTATCTTTCAGCACTATCTTTTCAGACTCTACAGATATGGATAATATAATCAGCAAGGAAAGTTAAACGATAGTATTACTCAGAGAAAATCATTTACAGGATAATCCTAGAAGTATATATGTATATGTCATAATCTACAATCTTACTGAATCTTATCATGGTTGCTGTGGCAACTGAGAAGATCATAAATTTGAGTCACCACTACTTTCTTCTTAACCTGCGAAATATGTGCCATGCATCTTTTGGTTTTTATCTATGGAAAAAGAACAGAAGAAATTCCTCACATCCTTATCATCCAGAGATTGAAGACAGTGGGCCAGAATCAGGTTTTCTGTGCCTCCAGTGAAATTGTATCAGCTAATATTAGGTCTGAATTTGGCTGAATATATTTCACAACAGAACAGCATGTCTGATAGATGTGCTATGGAGCAAAAACAGAGGCTCTTCCAAAACTGAAATAACTTCACGCAGCTGGGCCATTTCATTCACTAGCAAGCAGAGAACATGACAATATTAAACCCTTAAAAACATTAAATCATTAAATGCTTTGTGGTTCAGATTGATCAGAATTTCAGGGTTTTGTGCAAAAGCAAATATAAACAAGCCTATGCATGCTCAGTACTGCAACCCCTTTATTAGGTCCAGGGTGCTCCCTGCAATGTGATCAGCTAGTTCCGTATGTGTGGGGGGTTAAAGCCAGGATCTCACCTACTTATCCCTTTGAGGCACCATGCACCCCAGGGGAGTAAGGAAGGGAGCAGTTTTTCCCCTTGAGCACAGGGACTTCAATTGTGGTGGGTCCTTCTGCCACTTCATCCTCATGTACCTCCTGTAAGGGTTAGGAACAGTCTGGCTCTAAATGAATCTTTGACTGTATTATAAAACAAAATCTATTTATTTAGAGTCCAGTCACCCAACATAAAACATGCAGAGACTCAGTCATGTTTATGTGATTTTCCTGATGATTAAATAGCTGAAATGAAGTGGAAATATTTTGATGCAAAAATAATAGGCTTGTGTTGAAAGGCATCAGTCAAATGTGGGATACACTAGGGCTATGCTACCTCCTTATCTGGATCTCACACAGGGAGTACTGAAATGCTTTCTTTTCAAGTGAATCCTGCTTAGTTTATCAGGGTAGACAACTGTAGTCTCCCGGGATGTGTATCTGAGATTTAAGAACTATTCTTTTTTGCTTCTTTGGGTAGAAAGTATGGGATGCTCAGGACTTGGATTGCCTGTAATCAAGTACAGTCTACTTACTTATAGCTGTATATTGCACTGCTTGAATGACTTAATAGTTTAATAGTCTTTAATTTTTTGCAAACCCTTTGGGATATATGCTCGCAAATCAATGAAAAAGTTACTCCACACAGGAACCTCTTTTACCAGTATTTCCAACTGTTTTGCCCTACAGGAGTCCTTTAAATTATTTAATTGTGTTCAAGGGTGATTTTTTATTTTTTATTTTTTTTTGCAAGTGAAGTAACAGTGACAACTGTCTGTTTTAAAGTGCTACATTAAAGTGAGTGTCTCACAGCTCTTTAGCAAGAATCTCCATCATTGGAGATTTTTGTGGGATCTCTGTCACTAAAGATTTTTTAGGGCAGGTTAGACAAACACCTGTCAGAGTTGATCTAGATAATACTTAGTCCTGCCTTGAGCACAAGGGCTCTTGAGATCCCTTCCAATCCTACAATTCTCTGATCCCAAGAAGATCTGGAGCATGATCTGGTATTAAATATACATCACTGTTGATAATACTTGGTGATGAGACAAATGTTGGCAGAATGGTAAATAATGATGAGGACAGGGCAAGTCATATAAAGTTATCTGGTAAGCTGGACCCATTCAAACAAAATGTATTTTGACACAGTCACATGCAAAGTCATAAATCTAAGAGTGCAAGTCATACTTACAGAATAGGGAACTGTATCCTGGAAAACAGTGACTCTGAAAAGGATTTTAGGGGTCATAGTGGACAAGCAACTCAATATGCGTCCCCCCCCCCCATGAACTGATGTGGCAAAAAGGGCAAATGCAATCTTTGGATGTATAAACAAGGGGAATAGTGAATAGAAGTAGAGAGGTGATTTTGCCTTTGATGACACCAATACTGGATACAGTTCTGGTGTACACATTTTTTTAAACAGCTGTTGAAAAATTAATGAGGATGCAGAAAAGAGCCACAAAAATTATTCAAGAGTGAGAGAAAATGCCTTACAGCAAAAGACTTACAGGAACTCAATCTGTTTGAGAGATGATTTGATTATGGTGTAGAAGTACATTCATAAGGAGAAAATATCAGGTACTACAGGGCTTTAATTTAGCCGAGAAAGGCAGAAGAAGTTAAAGGCAGACAAATTCAAATTAGAAGTCAGGCATCAATTTTTAACAGTGAGGGTGATAAACCATTAGACAAACTATCAAGGGAAGTGGTGTATTCTCTATCTCTTCGATCTTCAGATCAAGACTGGATGCCTTTCTGGAAGACATGATTCAGTCAAACACAAGTTATTAGACTCAGTGCCAGGGTAGCTATGTGGAATTCTGTGACCTTTGTTTTATACAGCGGAACAAACTAGAAGATGTAATGCTCCCTTCGGACTTTGAAAGCTATGAATAAACTATGAAAGTACAGATGGGAAAATGGAGGTACAGAGAGGTTAAGTGATTTGCTCAAGGTTATAGAGCAAATCAGTGGCAGAGCTGGTCATTAGAACCCTGTTCTTGTATCCATTGCAACTGATGGTCATCAATCAGCAGTTACATGGCCAACCAAAATCAAAACCTTCTTTCAGATTTTGTGATACTGGTATTTACAGCATGGTAAAAACAGCTATGTCCATGCTGACCCTCAAATGTAAAATATAATTTTCAAGTAGAATATCTTTAAAACAGAAGGCTATATAGAAATGTTGGAAATGAATGCACTCAATTTCTATTCAGCAGGAAGGAAATAAAATAATAATTTCATTTTTGTATTTATTTATGTATTATTGCCAGATCTGCAGTGGAAGTCTGGGCACATGGCAGAGAGTCTAACAAACATGCCTCGTCATTCCCTCTACATCATAATTGGAGCCCTCTGTGTCGCATTTGTCCTTATGCTGATCATTCTGATTGTGGGGATATGTCGCATCAGCCGCATTGAATACCAAGGCTCTTCCAGGCCAGCCTATGAGGAGTTCTACAACTGTAGAAGCATTGACAGTGAATTTAGTAGTGCAATTGCTTCTATCCGACATGCCAGGTTTGTTGTGGGGAAAGGGAAAGTAAATGGAATCTCTTTGCTATATCTACTTCAAATTCATGTGTAATAGCACAGCATCAGCTAATTGCTATTGACAAATATAAAGGCTGTACTGCTTCCAAATTAGAATACAGTATTATTTTAATTGCTCATCATTATATCTGGGCTACACTCTGGTCTCAGTTCAACAGTGTCGCTCCACTGAAGGCAGTAGAGTTTTGGATTTACACAGTGTAACTGAGAGTTCAATCTGTCCCTTTACACTAGTCAATAAGATGTTTCAGTTTGGGAACTGTGCAAGTATTTTTTTTTGGTAAGTTTTTATTCTTGTTATACTTACATATTTCTAAATCTACATATCAAAATTCCATACTTTATCATGCATGTACTTTGGATAATAATGAATAATGCAGTTGGAAACATTTTTATTTGTTTTGTTGAGTATATTTTTCAAAATTATTTTCACACCTAGCAAAACAAAACAAAGTTCCTAAATAATTCATCAAAATGCCAGGGGTTGATATCTGGTTTTGTGATTAAATCATTGGACCAGGACTCAGGCAGTCTGGGTTCAGTGCCCATCTCTGCCACAGATTCCTGGTGTGACCCTGTTCTGTGCCTCTGTTTTTTCCATCCACGAAATGGGTATAAATCTTATCTGCCTCGCAAGAATATTGTGAGGATAAATCCTTGAATAGTTGTGAGACAGTCACATACCATTGCGCTAGATGCTTGAGAAGAAGATAGATTAATCTGAAAAGGTTTTTAAAAGAAAGTTGCATGCATTTTGTTCAACGCAGCAGTCGAAATATAATTAAAACATTTCACACCAACTACGATGAGTAAAATGCACTTGAGATTAAAATGTGTAGTTTAGAACTGCTATTTGCGAGATAGTAATGGCAGGTATCTTGCTGATACCATCAGCATGGGAGGCCATTGTATTAGTCTATAAATCAGTTTCCATCCTGCTCCTAGGCCAGGGCTGGGCAAACTTTTTGGCCCAAAGGCCACATCTTGGTGTGGAAATGGCATGCAGGGCCATGAATGTAGAGCTGGGGCAGGGGATTGGGGTGTGGGAGGGAGTGCAGAGTGTGCAAGTGAGTGTCGTGTGCAGGAAGAGACTCTAGGCAAGGGATTGGGATGCAGGATGAGTGCGGGGTGCAGAAGGGGGCTCAGCAGGGGTTGGGGTGCAGAGTGTGGGAGGGGGTTCAGGGCAGGGGACTGGGATGTGGGGACAGGAGAGGTGTGGGGTGCGGGCTCCGGCCCGGTTCCATTTACCTCAAGCGTCTCTGGGGTGGTAGCGGTGTGCAGCAGGGCTAACACAGGCTCCCTGTCTGCCCTGGCCCCGCACCACTCCCAGAAGTGGCCAATATATCTGGAAGTGGCTCTGGGGAGTGGGGTGGAGAAGGCGGCTCCATCGCACCCTGCCCTTGCCTGCAGGTACCACCCCCGAAGCTCCCATTGGTTGCAGTTCCCTGCCGCACCATGAGGCTGGCAATCCCATGGGCCAGTTTGATAGCCCTGCTGGGCCAAATCTGGCCCACGGGCCATAGTTTGCCCTCCCTTGTCCTATGCTGATATAACAAACAGCTGTTTAAAGTAGGTGTGATAAACTGAATATAACTGAGTAGGCAGCCAAATAAGAACTGGAAATGGTGTTTGCCTGCAGCTAAAATGGAAGCCAAATAATGGACAGAACAGTTAATGATACAGTTACATGTATCGGTTGTGATCATTTACTGCAGCAGTGCCAGTAATCACAAGTCATTGCCAGTAATCACAGATTAAAGTAGACAGGAGCTCATTACCTCGTTTGCTCACCATGGCTATTTCTTGGCTCCTGGCTTTCCAGAGAACCCCACCTTTCCTTTCACAGTCACTTATCCTGCCTGGGGCCTGGGCTTTCCTCAGCAGTTTTCTAGAACTGTGCCCTTCCTGTTGAAAATGCTCCAACTATGCCTGCTGTCTACTACCTGCTAGGAGCCATACACCAGTCAAGGATTGCTGAAGTGAAGCCTTTGGTTTTGGAACAAACTGATAAATTAAACAGCAATATGTCAACAGGACCAGATGGTGTTCATCCAAGAGTTCTGAAGGAACTCAGATGTGAAATTGCAGAAATACTAACTGTAGTCTGTATTCTATCATTTAAATCAGCTTCTGTACCAGATGACCGGAGGATAGCTAATGTGACGCCAATTTTTAAAAAAGGCTCCAGAGGTGATCCTGGTAATTACAGGCCTGTAAGCCTGACTTCAGTACCAGGCAAACTGGTTGAAACTATAATAAAGAAAAATAGTGTTAGACATATAGATGAACATCATTTGCTGAGGAAGAGTCAACATGGTTTTAATCAAGGGAAATCATGCCTCACCAGTCAGCTAGAATTCTTTGAGGGGGTCAGCAAGCATGTGGACGAAGGGGATCCAGTGGATATAGTGTACTTAGATTGTCAGAAATCCTTTGACAAGGTCCATCGCCAAAGGTTCTTATGCAAAGTAAGCTGCCACAGGATAAGAGGGAAAGTGCTCTCATGGATTGGTAACTGGTTAAAAGATAGGAAACAAAGGGTAGGTATAAATGGTCAGTTTTCAGAATTGAGAGAGGTAAATAGTGGTATCCCCCAGGGATCTGTTCTGGGACCAGTCCTATTCAACATATTCGTAAACGATCTGGAAAAAGGGGTAAACAGTGAGGTGGCAAAATTTGCAGATGATACAAAATTACTAAAGATAGTTAAGATCCAGGCAGAGGGCAAAGAGCTACAAAAGGATCTCTCAAAAGTGGATGATTGGGCAACAAAATGGCAGATGAAATTAAATGTTGATAAATGCAAAGTAATGCACATTGGAAAGCGTAATCTCAACTATACGTATAAAATGATGGGGTCTAAATGAGCTGTTACCACTCAAGAAAAAGATCTTGGAGCCATAGTGGATAGTTCTCTGAAAACTGCAGCAGCTGTCAAAAAGCAAACAGAATGCTGGGAATAATTAAGAAAGGGATAGATAATAGGACAGAAAATATCATGTTGCCTCTCTATAAATCCATGGTACACCCACATCTTGAATACTGTGTGCAGATGTGGTTGGCCCATCTCAAAAAAGATATATTGGAATTGGAAAAGGTTCAGAAAAGGACAACAAAAATTATTAGGGGTATGAAATGGCTTCCGTATGAGGAGAGATTAATAAGACTGGGACTTTTCAGCTTGGAAAAGAGATGACTAAAGGAGTTATGATTCAGTTCTATAACATCATGACTGATGTAGAGAAAATAGATTAATGTTTACTACTTCTCATAACACAAGAACTAGGAGTCACCAAATGATATTAATAGGCATCAGGTTTAAAACAAATAAAAGGAAGTATTTCTTCACACAACACACAGTCAACCTGTGGAACTCCTTGCCAGAGGATGTTGTGAAGGCCAAGACCATAACAGGGTTCAAAGAAGAACTAGATAAATTCATGGAGGATAGATCCATCAATGGCTATTAGCCAGGATAGACAGGAATGGTGTCCCTAGCCTCTGCTTGCCAGAATCTGGGAATGAACAATGGGATGGATCACTTGATGATTACTGTCCTGTTCATTCCCTCTGGGGCACCTGCCATTGGCTACTGTCGGAAGAGAGGATACTGGGCTAGATGGACCTTTGGTCTGACCCAGTAAGGCCATTCTTATGTTATGTTCTTATGTACTCTGGCTATGCCCCTTTCCTGCCCCTGGTTAGAGAATGGAAAGAGTATTTACTCTCATCCACCTTCCTTGGATAAGTGGAACCATTAGTATGCCAGGCAAAAGGATGATTTAGCAGTGGTGTGGTTAGTGGCCATATTTTTTGCATTGTTCATTTTTTGTGCCACAGTGTTTTCCCAGATATAAGAAGCAGCGGGCATTGGTGACATTTAAAGAGAATCCTGAGGCCTTGTACACAGCAGGGATATGCGACCCACATAAAAATTGCTCCAGCTGTTTGGTGCTGTTCTTAGCAGCTGAATGTTTAAGAACAGTGTTTGGAGTGTCCCAAGTATTGCTCATCCCCTTTCTTGGGGCTTTCTTCCCTACCCTGGCTAGCATCTCCTGCACTGGAAGCCTAGGGACTCCAGGTTGTAGGGCCTCCTCTTCCTTTGATCTTATCTTGGGTGGGGAGGGGGTTGCATGGTGGCTGCAATCTTTCTTCTTCTCCTTTATCTTCAAGGGATACTGGATGTTCACTCCCCCACCACCATCTTTAGGGGTAGAGAGGAAGGTGCCTGGTGAGGTAACTGCTTCTCCAGCCCCAGGAGTGGGCCGAGGGCACTTTATGGTTCAGTGCCCCTGTCTAAAGGCTTTTTTATAAGCTCATTCACCTTGACAAACTATTTTCACTGCAAGTTGTTGATTGATGTGATAGAAACGGTGAAACAGTGCTGCTGTCAGACTTTTCAAATCTTGAGACCTGGACTCTTTGTTGGAGGTCTTTCCTTTACCTATGTGGCCTGCTCTGAATTAATCTCTGCATAATGCCAAGGAAGGCCTTTTAGTAAAACCAGTGAGAGTCAAGGTGAATGAGCTCATAAAAAAGCCTTTAGATTGGGGCTGAGTTCATACCGCTTTTTGAAGCCCGCATTCAGTGGTTAAGAAAAAGAGAGAATGCCAGAAACTGTAAATAAAAAGGATTTTTATTTGCACCTTTGTGAAATATATTCTAGTTAATGTCAATGAAAAGAAATGTTGGATTACAAATAATATTTGTGTGCTGCCAAAAAACGAAAATGAGAAATAAATCATTTGATGCTATATAAAAATCTACTCTATAGCTGCCAAGCTGGTATTTTTCTAAGATTTAGTGTACAGACTTCAGTCTTTATTTCTGTTTCAGAAGGACAGAAAGCAGTATAAATTGGTGCACTCAGCACAGGGGAGGAATCACCATTTCACAGTTGTCTTTTACACAGACATGTACATAGAGACCACCAAGGCCTACGTTTTCAAAAGTGACTTATTTTAGGTGTTCAACTTGAGACACATTAAAGGGGCCTGTTTTTAAAGAACAGGTTCTCAGCGCTTTCTGAAAATCAGGTCCTCCTTAACGTGTCACAGTTTGGACACACAATCACTACTCACTTTGGAATATGTAGGCCTTGATATTCTTTATATATATGTGTGGGTGAATGTCAAATGAAGGGTGTATTTTTACAGTGTGTAATTTTTTTTAGAATCAATAGCAGGTATGTGTACAGGGAATAGTAGACTCCTGTCACATAAAATAGTCAATAGAAATTTTTGTACTCAAGATTCTTTTCATTTTTCCCATCTACTGTGTCAGGGTCTTTCATCTGGTTTTGTCCCAGCCCTTACACGTGTCTATTAGGTTGTGACTGATTGGTAAAGATCAAGTACAAGAGGGACAGATCACATTTAATGATCCCCTTTAGTAGGGGATGAACAATTCTAAGTGCAAATATCCAGATCAGCGTATCAGATCTAGTCCTATGCTGCACAGGTGTGCTAAGTGGGGAAAGGGATTTAGAACGCATCTCTTGACCATTCTGTGCATAGGTGCTGGAACTAGGTGTGCTGGCTTGAAATGGTTTCTCTTATATACAAGCTTTACAGTTTACAGTTCAATGGCTCTCAGCATCCCCACTATACAAATTGTTCCAGCACCCCTGATTCAGTGTGCAAAAAGTGGGGAACTATTACTATAACATTATAGTTCTTCGAGTGCTTGCTCATATCCATTCCAATTAGGTATGCGTGCCGAATGCACAATCATCAGAGAATTTTTACCCTAGAAATACCCAGTGGGTCAGCCGTGGAACCCCCTGGAGTGGCGCCCTTATGGCACTGGATATATACTCCATCTGAACCAGTGCCCCCTCAGTTTCTTCTTACCGCCTGTGATGGTCGTTGGAACTGTGGAGCTCAGCTTTGCCGCTTTCCAATCTCCCTAGCGTTTTTCCTCTTAACAGTGTGAGTAGTTTATAGTTAGTGTAGTTATAGAGTTTTATATAGTTTTTCATATAGTTATAATGTAAATAGTTCTAGTGGATTGGTAGGGATCTTCCCTCCTTCCCACTGGTAGCTTGGGCCCATGCCCAAGACTCCGGGCTTTAAACCCTGCACATACTGCTCCAAGCCCATGCCTACGGGCGACCCTCACACCCCTTGCGTGAAGTGTCTGGGGGAATCTCCTCAGACCGAGAAGTGGAGGATCTGCAAGGGTTTCCAGCCCTAGACTAAAAAGGAGCAAGACTTTCATCTGCAACAGCTCCTCACGGAGGCATCTTTTAGCCCTCAACCTCCAGCGCCGCACCAAGACCCAGCACCGAGCACTTCGGCGCACAGCGTCCCGGCGACACCTGTAGGAAGTACACTGCAGTTGGACTCTGATAGAGACCTGTGTCACCAGTGTTCCCCAGCACCACAGCCGCCATCAGTCCGGCACTGCTCCCACTCGCCTGGTCAAAAGCGGCACCATAGACCGGAAAAGGTTGGCCCATCTCAACAGCCACCAGCCTCCCTGGACCTGCCGTCAGCGCCACATCCCATAGAGGAGCAACCAGGAGGGTAAATGCCGATTTCAACACCGTTGACTCTGGCACCAAGGGTGGAGCCATTGAGTCCGGTGCACCTGGACTCCCCACATCGCAGCGTGGTCGAGGTCCAGCTTCCTTCTACACCAGATACCTTTGCAGCCGCAAGAGATCTGATTGCCATGACTGTCTCAGCATCGCCTCAACAGCCCAAGTCTTCAGCACCGATCCGAGTGATACCTTCAAGAGGCAAACCAGCCCTTATCCATCCACCAGCACCATCAACCAAGCCACAGCACCGCTCCCGTTCTCGGCGTTGCTTGCAGTCCTCACACCACTATCCTCTGCAGCGCAGGTTGTACTCACGTCACCGGTCGTACTTGTGGCACTGTTAGAACTCCCGGCACAGCTCCTGTTTTGAATACCAGTTTCCATCAAGGAGCAGGTCCAGGTCCAGGTCCAGGTCCAGATGCTGTTCCCGTCGGTGGTCGTTGTCACCGACAAGGTCCAGATCCCAACACCAGTCTAGACCTCAGCATCGATCTTGGTCCTGGCACCACTCCCCGACATTACAGTGCCACTCTCTACCCTCACAGCACCGATCCTTATCACATTGTTGTGAACCAGCACATTCTGCCTCTCATTCGACGGGATCGGACGCAGGGTCCCATATCTCGGACCACCGTCGTTTGGACCACGTCTACCTGGACCCTGGGGCTGGCCACTGGCAGATGCAGTGACAAGGTCCTGTGCAAGTATCTACTCAATGGCTCTTTTGGACTCTTTGGGCATACCAGCAGGCCCAAGGTATTCCTTCCAGGGCATCTTGCTCAGCCCCTTCTGAGCTGCGAGTGCCAGAGGCCACAGTCAGCCGCCCTATTCCTGGTGGTATGGAGGACACAAGGATGTCCTTCCTGTCCCTGGAACCCCTCCCAACGCCCGTGTCTGGCCCTGCCACAGAGGCAGCTGGTCCTGATCCACAAGTCACAACTGAGCAAGAGGCCCTACACAATCCTCTTCCTCCCATGGCCTCTTCCTCGCCGGATGAGGCAGTAGCGGGAACAGTCACTTCAGGTCCACCTCCAATAGACCTCCATGCCCACCAGGACCTCTTATGTAGGATGGCACATAACATGAACCTCTCAGTGGAGGAAGTTATAGAGGTGGAGGACCCAGTGGTTGACATCTTGTCAACAGAGGCTCCATCCAGGGTAGCCTACTGATCATTCGAACAATTGAAAACACAGCCAGAACAATCTGGCAGACGCCCGCGTCCATTCCGCTGACAGCTAAAGGGATGGAACGAAAGTACTATATCCCCTCTAAGGAGTATGACTATTTGTTCAACCATCCACAGCCATGTTCACTGGTAGTGGCCTCAGTGAATGAAAAGGAGCGTCATGGACAACAGGCACCTGCGCCCAGATCAAAGGCGGCCACATGCCTTGATCTATTCAGACGCAAAGTCTACTCTGCGGGAGGACTCCAGCTCAGGATCGCAAACCAGCAGGTGCTTCAGAGCCATTACAACTATAATTCTTGGAGCTCCATGCAGAAGTTCAAGGAGCTGGTTCCACCAGAGTCCCGCGAGGAGTTTGGAGCCCTACTGGAAAAGGGCAAAACGGTGGCGTGGACCTCATTGCAGGCTTCGTTAGACACCGCAGACTCCGCCACTTGCACCCTTTCTTCAGGGATTGCAATGTGGCATATTGCCTAGCTGCAAGGGACTGTCCTTCCACCAGAGCTTCAGCAGACATTACAGGACCTTCCATTCTAGGGTGAAGGCCTGTTTTCTCAGAAGACAGATTCAAGGCTCTGAAGGCTTAAAGATTCAAGGGCCATAATGAAGTCATTAGGCATGCACACACCAGCTACCCAGCAAAAACCATTTAAGCCCCAGCCTCAATGACCGTATTCCACCCCCCTCGACTGAGGCAGGATTTTTATAGGAGGCAGGGCCATGGTGGCAGAAGGAGGTCCTCTAACCCCCAGCCCAGGCAGAACCAGGGCCAATCCAAACCCTTGGCAGTCCCTAAGCAAAACTTTTGAAGGGTCACTTATAACTATGGATCGTTGGGTTTTCTCACAGTGGAAAGGGGATATTCTCTCCAATTTTCTTTGTCCCTTCCCTCCCTCTCCGTCCCTCTTCAGGGACCCTTCTCATGAGCAACTCCTTATACGAGAACTGCAGATGCTCTTAACCATGGGAGAGATTGAGGAGGTTCCAAGGGAACTAAGCGGCAGGGGGTTTTACTCCTGTTACTTCCTAATCCCCAAGCCAAAGAGTGGGCTACGACCTATCCTAGACTGTGCGGACTCAACAAATTCGTGGTAAAGTTGAAGTTCCGCATGGTCACCTTGGCCATCATTATTCCCTCCCTGGATCCTGGAGACATGAAGGATGCCTACTTTCACATCGCAATTCTTCCGGCACAAAGACATTTTCTTTGCTTTGTGGTCAACCAAGAACACTGTCAGTTCATGGTCCTTCCTTTCAGTCTGTCTGCAGCCCCTTCGGGTATTTAGAAAATGTGTGGCTGTTGTGGCAGCCTTCCTCTGTCAACAGCGGATTCAAGTATTCCCGTATCTCGATGATTGCTTGCTTGCACCCAGTTTACCAACTGATTCAGATCACTCTGTTTGAGACCCGTTTTCTTCATTATTTACCACTCCCCCAATCTTTTTTGTCATCTGCAAACTTCGTTGGTGATGATTTTGTTTTCTTCCAAATCATTGATAAAAATGTTAAATGGCATAGAACCAAAAGCTGATCCCTGCAGGACTCCACTAGAAGCACACCTGCTCCATGATGATTCCCCATTTATAGTTACATTTTGAGACCTCTAAGTAATGCATTAACTAGCTATAGCGTTATAAGCAGAAACTGGTGTCTGAACTGGATGATCAAAGGCATGTGGTCTATAAGCTAGAAGGCTCATCCAGGCCATAAACAATTAGTATAGGTGGTGTGGTCTTGTCTTAGCATGTGCTAGTCAACCGTGGCCCGCCCTGACCTTCACAAGAGAATGGATCTTGTATTGTACAAGGTGTGCAACCGGGAGTATGTTCTCAGCACCCGCAGTGTGCTTCTATCAAAAAAGGATAGGATGTCACCATAAATTGCCAGAGAGTTTTCATCTTCTTTCATACCTATGAAGAGATTTGCATCTTTAACTCCCCCTGAAAATGAAAGAGAAACGGATGGTTCAGAAATTCATCTTTAGCGTACTGATCAGTAACGTGCCATAAGAGTGCTTCATCCCACGGATCTTCGAATATCAACTAAAGCATAGATTCATCCTTGATGAAGTTAGTGGCCTAAATATGTTTAACTTTGTATACAGTATGGAAGAAAGCTGTCAATCATAAAGTCAAAACAAGTTTTTTGGTCTAGGCTTGCTGAGAGTTGGAGTATTTTCCTTGCATGAGATTTGCATCATTCAAATTATAGGATTTCCACCCATCTTGGTTGGTGCAATTCACCAAAAACAGCCATGAAGTAATTTGTATACAATTCTTTAAACAATACAGGATTGGTTTTTGTTTTAGCCTAAATAATTTCTGCAAAATATCACAATTTCTAAGTCACAAACTTAGACTAGCATGACTAGCTTAGGTTAGTGAAGACAGACTGAAGGAAGAACTCTGTGAAGCTTGAAAGTTTGCCCCTTCCACCAATAGAAGTTGGTCCAATAAAAAATAATATCTCTACCACCTTGTTTTTTTCAGTAGAGCTAACATTTCGTATGCATGAAGGGAACTAAATGGGAATCTAAAATTAGAGGAATTCCTTGTATATTAATTGAGAGGCCTTCTAGTTCACTGTCAGAGTCTTATGTGGTGGAGCCGTGTAAGGAAAATAGACTTGAGGTCTTTTCTATCACTTTATCCCTATGATTCTATTTGTTTATTTAAAGCTCCTACAGTTACTTGCAACTATTTCTGAAGGCATTTTTTCTAGGATCACGTCATATCTACAGCACATTTTTTGCCTAACATTTTAATAAGTGTTTGTGAGAGTGATGCCCTAAAAGGCATTAATGTTTATCGGCATTCCAATTTTTTATAGAATCTTTGCAGTTTCAACCTGCCTCTCTAATGGATATAGCTAGTCAGCAAAACTGTATCAGCTGAATTATTTGACACTTGGTCTGCCAGCTCACAAGTCAACCTGACTATATAGTTTGATCTATAGATGGCAAGTATGAAGAAAAAATAACAATGAACAATGTGTGATAACTGTGTCAAATGACATCAGGGAACCTCAATGTTGTTTGGAAGGGCTACTCTCTTAAAGTGAAATTCTGGGCCCATTGTAGTCAGTGGGTGCTTCTCCGCTGATTTCACCAGAGCTAGGATTTCACTTTTAGTATCTGACTTTGATTCTGTTGAATTCAGTGGTAAAACCTCCAGTGACTTGGGGTGCAGAATCTGTTCCTTCCTCTCTTTAGGGTTTGGTTTCTGGAATCCATATAGTTCAAACATTCCTTCTGTGTTTTTACTGTTGATTGCAAGAAATATTGCAATATGGTTTAGAATCTACAGTTTTCCCCTAAAGATTTTTCTGACAGGGAGCCATGAATCAGTGGATTATTACAATTAACATGTATGTACTTCTGTTTATCACCAAAGCCTTTTGTTTTATTCTTTTAGGTTTGGAAAGAAATCACGACCTGCAATGTATGATGCAACTCCCATTGCTTATGAAGATTACAGCCCCGATGACAAACCTTTGGTCACGCTAATTAAAACAAAAGATTTGTAATCAACTGTATCTTTTTCGGATTATTTTTCCAAAGGATGAGCTACTAAATTAATTTAAATATTTTTAAGAAGAAGGAAGTGTGAGAAATTTAAAATGTTAGATGTTCCAGAATTTTCTGTAGAATATTTAAGAACGAATTTTCTGCAGCTTTTAGTCTGAAAAAATATTTTAAAACTGAGTGTTTGAAATTCATGGATTACATTTTAATGTACCTTCAACTCTATAAATTGTTAGTTTATAATAGTGTGTGCTTTTTCATGGTAGACACTATTAATAAAACCAGATGAAATTCTGTGGTTGTTACAGAACAGAATACAGTAAGCTTAATCAATGAACAGTTCCTTTTTGACATCTCAGTGCCAGCTTTCTCAGTAGAGATAGGGAAAAGTGAAAATAATATGATGCATAATATATCCATTAATTTAAAAAAAAAGTCTAAAATGTTTGTGTTGTGAAAAAGAAATTAGTAAAATTTATTATTCCTAACCTGAATGAATTAGCTTTTGCCTTATTCTGTGCATGGATAGATAACTTATTTCTGCATTATTTTTCTGGAAGTTGCTGACACATACTTTTGAGTTGATGTTTTTGTCATTTTTGTAACAGTATTCAAGCTAGGCCTTGTAAAAATAATATATAATTAAAGTGCCTGTGGAGGCAAACTAAGGACCTGATCGTGAACTCATTGAAATCAGTGGCAAAACTGCCATCGACTTCAGTGGGTACAGGCTCTGGCCCTAGGATTGGATTGAATCTATATTTTTCTTTAAAAGTCAAGGTTTTTATATAGTGAGTAAACTAAGCCTATAGTTTGAGTTGTTTGTTTCTCAAAGGTTATTAATGTACAGTACTGTTTCATTCAATATTGTGTATTTCTCATAGTGCATCTTATTTATACACAGTATGGTTTTTCTGTGGCTGCATTTGATTGCTTATGTGCTTCTTCCAATTCTTGCATATTTCAGAGAATATTAAATAAATGTTATCAAGTCAAGGTTGCATCTGATCTGGTCATTTTCCTACATTTCAGGTTACACAAAGTCTCTAAATTTGGAAGGACCTGAGTCAGGTTCATTCTCTCTCTTTCTCTGCTCTCAGTCAGGGACTTGAACTTAGATATCCCATATCCCGGGCCAGTGCATGAATACACATAATTGAATTTTGAAACTTCAAAAGCTACTGTGAAATAGACTTGTCACTTCTAGAAATTAAAATTTAACATTTCAAAAGCAAAATGAATACAATGCATAATCTAGGCCCCAGTCCTCCAATTCATTCCACACGGGTACTCACAGAAACGTGTAGTTATAGGACTCAGCATGATTTTCATTCTGCATTTAAGAGAAGCCTATTATTGGCATGGCAACGTATCCACATCAGGATTGAGAGGGATTGGCATAACTGCCTGGAGAAAGGTGCTGTGTACAATGCCGGTTCAATGTCTGCCTTCAGCCAGTGCTGTTAGTTTCTCACTTCTGTGAACAGTGAGAAAAAAAATCACTGGCCTCCAAATTATGTTCAGGTAAATCAAGAGAAAATTCTGCCCTCTGCTAACTGGGTGCTGCATGGGAGCATAGAATGTAGGTGAATCTCTATCCCAACTCCCCCTTGCAAGGAAGGAAGACTCTGGGGAATTGTCAGTGCTCTTGCACCAGCTAGTAGGTTCATCCAAGAGGGTATGGCCCGCTGACTAGTAGGCGTATCCCACAAAGGGACAGCACCACTGGTTGTGTGTGGGCAACTGCAGCCCAGGGGATTTTTTCACCCACCTCAACTAACACAGAGATCCCCAGAGCTCAGCAGCTGAGGCTGGTTCCAGAATTTGCCCTTAAAGACAAATAAAATATAAAGAATCGAGAAGGCAGATGTAACTGACCCTTGTTAATATCTTTACTAGTGGTTGGAGCACATCTGGTATGTTACTCTTAATTGTAAATTCCTTGCTATTACTGTTTACAGTTGCAACTATTGGAAGAGATCCAAGCTATTTTATGCATCTTACACTAATGTACAGGCAGAACATGGTGAGTCAGGCTGGAAATGTTATTAAAATGCAAGGGGTTTTGTGATTTAAATGTACAAATTACATTTTAGTCCAAAAATTAAAAATGGCAAAGAGTAAATACAGCAGAAGCAAGTCACATTTTTAAGGCTGTTGTATCCAGCCTTTAAGGCTGTTGTATCCACTTCCAATAGCAAAACAAAACAGCATGTTGTGAGTGTCAGTTCTCTCTGCTAAAATGAAACAGCATAACTTGTATTCTAAATGAACTAAGTAGGTAGTCATTGTTAGGAGCAACTAAACTGTAAATCTGCATGTTAATAAACCAAAACTATTTGAGTTATATAAATGCCAAACATCTTAAAAATCCAAACTCCTCTGTAATAAAATAGATTTTACTGAATTTTGGCCAAGCCAGTAACTTTCAGAAAGAGACCTAATGACCCTAATCTAAAACCAACTTCTGAGTTTGGAAGTGAAATTGTGCATGCACAATTATATATTGCAAATAACAGTTTGCACATAAGAACTGGGCAGATGTTTGGCTACCTTTTTTTGCATACGTACAGAGTCTCCAATTCCTTGTTTGTCTCCTCCCTGCATGGTTTGGAGGTCCTCTTCGATGGGGAGTTCCAAGTGGAAGACGCTGGCAGAAGCAGTGCTCTCCAAAGGCTAGTGGAGAGGCAGCTTTTATGTTCCATTCCCCTAAAATTATCTAGTGAACCATCAGACCCTTTTAGAGGGTATTTGATTTTTAGATGATTTACTAAACAAATATAAAGGAAATAATAGTTCTTAGCCAATATTTTATTATTTCAGGAATTAAGATACTATCTGAGAATCTATATGAGAGTATGGAAACAAGCAACTTTCTATTATTTAAGTAGCATGATCCCTCAATCATCTGTATTTTACAAGGGAGATGTTGCAATGAGGAATAGCCTCTATGCATGCAAATCATTCCTTGGTAATGATTCTAAACGATTCCGTATCTCTCTCGAGTGACTGATCTGAAAGATAAATAATTTGCGAGGCGCTATCTTTCTGTGAACATGGAGCCTCTCGCTTCTGTAAATCATCCTGTGCTGTTCATGATATGCTTTGGAAATTGCTTCTTTCCATTTATTTTATTAAACTCCAACAGCATATTATAGTTGTGCTGTACACATCTCTGCATTTCAGAAACATTTGTGAGGGGCTGCACAGCCTTCCAAACTGACCAGAGACCTAGAGAGCAGAAACCCTTCCAGAATTCTCATCCAAACTCTGGTGCTGATATGGGCTTGTGACTTAACCACTCTGTATGCCTGGTCATGCTCTTCTGAGGAAAAACATGAGGCTGGGGAAGTGCGCTGGTAATATCCACAAAGCAAGAGCAGGTTAATGCTACTCTGAAGAAGTGGTAACTTTTCCACAGGTTTCCTATTGCAAATCCACCATGTACAGAGGGAAACATACTGTATGTGCTGCTCCAGGCCATCTCAACATGCAGATCCTTGAGTGTACTCTGAACCCGCTCCCCTTACTTTGACACACACTCTGAATTCTGCCCACATTTGTTTTCCACTTGCATAAATAAAGGGAAATATACCTGGGCTTGTTTTTCCCCCAACTGTATCATTTTTACCCACTTCATTGGGTGTTGAGACATTTGTATTCAGTACATAGCTTAATACATACACACTGACACAGGCTCAAGTCCAGTTTGACTGTTTACACTACAGCCTTTATTGGCATAATTTGTGTCACTTGGTTGTGAACCCCCCCCAAGGGACATAAGTTACACCAACATAGGTGCTTGTGTGCACAGTGCTATGTCAGTGGGAGAACTTCTCTCACCAACATAGCTTCTGCTGCTTGTGGAGGTGGTTTTATTATGCTTAACATATACACGGAGATATGCCTATCTTATAGAACTAGAAGGGACCTTGAAAGGTCATTGAGTCCAGTCCCCTGCCTTCACTAGCAGGACCAAGTACTATGTGGGGGTGGGGTTTTTATTGTTTTTTCTTTCCCCTCCCCTCAAAGGATTGAATTCACAACCCTGGGCTTAGCAAGCCAAGGCTCAAACCACTGAGCTATCCCTTCCCCCCATGGTGCTTTCCCATTGGCATAGGGCATCTTCACCAGACACTCACAGCTGCATCGGTACAGCTACACCACTGCAGTGATGTACGTATAGACATGACCTTAGTCTTTATACTGCGTATGACCAACCACAATACACAGGGAGGAATGCAGTATGTAGCCTCATCCCTGTGGGTGGAATAATTGCAGCAGATGTTATCCAGGAATACACTCTACTTATATTTTGTAAGTAGTTAACTGGATGTGCCCTAAGTTCCACACCTTAAAGTCCCACTCAGCAGATTCGTTTCCCCCAACCTGCAACTATCATTGAGAAACTACAGACAGGCTTAACTATGAAACTGATTGATTTATTTAACAACCTGTACCTGAATACCCCAGTAAACAAAGGATATTCAGATACAGGTTGGCTTAACAAAGTGACATGAAGTCAAGGTCCTGAACCCACAGAACAAAAATTTGCCACAGGTAAGGTACAGATACACTACACCAGGTTCAGAGGAACGGACCCACGACAATGGACTTCATGGACCAGGTACAACAAATCCTCGGACGCAGGTGAAACAGGAGTTTGAATCTTCTGTAGATCCCTCAAAGTCTTGGCTAGGACATGCATTGTGCTGCCACCAGGAATGATAGCCCCTCCTCTCAGGTGCTGCAGTCTTTTTGTTCTCTTGGTACTAGGCTGAACATGCACCAAGTGACCCTCGCTCTTTTCCCACCTCGGAGGGAGAAAGGCACCAATAGTCTCAAAAAGAAGGGCACCAACGTGATGGACAAACAACTATTCACAAACAAAATGGTGAAGTGCCTAAACAAAATGGAACTTGTAGATTTTCTCCTATGCAGAATGCAAGTGAAAAAAGAGGAGGTGCAGGCAAAACAGATGAGCACACTGGCCATATACTAGCTGTGATACTTAAACACAGTTCTAAAGGACCCACATTAAAATAAACGGCGGTGGCCCCTGTTCATGCCCCAGTTTTGCCTAAAGTAAATAAATGAGATTATCTCCATAGCCGCAGTCTGCCCTGGCACAGGTCTGTATTTACTACAGGAAATACTTTGGCTGTTTAAATACTGAGGTTATCTAACTGTATGTACTGAATTATGGTATGAGACATAAGGAGCCTTTGCCCTTCCCTTGCATGGGCCATGTGAGGGCCAGCTGCAGTTGCAACCCTTGCACGATTCTGGGACTACTCCCAGGGGTGGGGAGTAAACAGCCCTTGAAGGGCCAAGCGCACCCCCCCGACCCCAAAATGAGGAAGAATGCTGCCTCCCTGAGGCAAACTATCTCACTGAGCATTTCCAAGGGGAGGTGTAGCTTGCCATTGTCCCTTACTCTGAGCTGCATGCGGTATGCACAGACTAGCCATTACCTGTCCAAGGTAGTTGACATGCTAAGAGCTACCTCTCACCCTTGCTTTTATATTAAATGAGGGGTGTTTTCAAAACATGTTGCAATATTAAAAAGAGTAGAGCATGTACATGTAACTGAAAATGTGCAGTAACAGCCTGTGAGCAGCAGGATATAGCACTGCTGTGAGTAGAACACAAATAATGCCTGTTTACATTTCTATCTACATTGCTATCAAATAGCAATTTGCCTCAGCCCAGCCACTGTTCTGGGGGACACTAACTAAGCGGAAGGGTGGTGGGTGCTGTGGAATTGCTTCAGAACTTACTGGGACTCTAGAGAAGTATCTGGGTGAGATAAAAGTCTCTGTAAATGCTGTTCATTTCTCTTAACGTTTCCTTATTATTAGACTAACCAACAGGCTCTGAGTGGCCTCAGGCTTAAGGATTTTTACTCCAGGGTGATTTGCGAGTGATTGGAATCAGGTCCTGACCACTCCCCGCCAAGATTAGACCTGAAGAAGAGCTCTATGTAACTTGGAAGTTTGTCTCTTTCACCAATAGAAGTTGGGCCAATAAAAGATACTACTTCACCCACCTTGTTTCTCCAAGATTAGTCAAATCTAATCAGAATCCGTGTCTGAGTTAACACATGGAAATGCTACAAGTTTGATTCTTCTGCCATTGACACTGGTGTAAATTGTAGGTAACTCCAGTGACACCCATGGAGCTACTACATGGAGTTTCCACTGGCTGTTGTGAGTAGGCACCTAACTCCCATTGAAATCAGTGGGAGTAAGGTACTTTTGAAAATCCCCCTAGGCACCTCTCTGCATCTTTAGGTGCCTAAATGCCTTTAAAAATCTGGTCCTAAGATACACCAGGAAGGAGTCAGTTCAGTTCAGTAAGATCACTCTCAGAGATTACAGGTGCGAGGTTTTACTGCTGTCTCATCTTCATTTATGGAAAAACCTTGGCCTTTCTCCAGCAGGTCTTTGCTGAGAAATGCCTGCGCAGACAACATAGCTCAGGCAACACAAATTTTTTTCTTTCAATAACATTGGGACCTTGATGGAGACTAAATCCAGCACATCTGAATGTTGCTCCATTAGGGCATGTTTCAGTGAAATGAAATAGCCACTCCTTGCTTGTGTTATTGTATCAGCCTTAAGTGTGAGGGGAGCTATTTTGCCACCTTTTTAGACTGTCCCGTGTCATTCAGAGTGCCTTTGAGATTCTGGTCTGTCTTAGACATAGTCCTGTTCATCCTCAGATTTCTTTGTATCATGGAACCAGGGCTGGCTCCGGCTTTTTTGCCACCCCAAGAGACAGTGAAGGAAAAAAAGAAAAGAAAAGAAAAACGTGATTGAGCGGTCTCTGAAGTGCCGCAGAAGAGGAAACAAAGGATTGAAGGACCCACCACCGAATTGCTGCCGCTGATCTGGACGTGCTACCCCAATAACGGGGAGAGTGCCGCCCCTTTCTATTGGCTGCTCCAGGCACCTGCTTCCTTCGCTGGTACCTGGAGCCGGCCCTGCATGGAACAGCTTTACTGGTTGCAGAAATGCCCCCCTTCCCCCAATAAAGATGGGCAGACCAAGGCTAGCTTCCTTTTAGGATTCTCCAGCACACCAACAGGCCTTCTTCAAGTGTTTGTTATAGTGATGCTTGTTGCTACTGTGATGGGGCAAGGCCAGATGGCTACAGTAAAGTACTGAGGAACAGGTATGTTAGCCCCAGGCTAAATAAATCCTTAGTACCATGGTAACCAAATGGCAGTTGCTCTAGGTTAATCAAGGCACCAGGGCCAATTAAGATCTTTCTAGAAGGCAGTGGAGATAGCTACATGGATTAGAACACCTGCAGCCAATCAAGGCAGGCTAATCAGGGCACCTGGGTTTAAAAAGGAGCTCACTCCAGTCAGGTGGGAGGGAGCCAGAAGAGAGGAAGTGCATATGAGGAGCTGGAAGCAAGAAGTGCAAGGAGCTGAGACTGAGAGGGTGTGCTACTAGAGGATTGAGGAATTATCAGACAATCAAGCATTATCAGGCACCAGGAGGAAGGTCCTGTGGTGAGGATAAAGAAGGTGTTTGGAGGAGGCCATGGGGAAGTAGCCCAGGGAGTTGTAGCTGTCATGCAGCTGTTACAGGAGGCACTATAGACAGCTGCAATCCACAGGGCCCTGGGCTGGAGTAGAGGGTGGGCCTGGGTTCCCCTCAAACCTCGCAACTCCTGATCAGACACAGGATGAGTTGACCCAGACTGTGGGTTCTGCCAGAGGGGAAGATCACTGAGGTGAGCAAATCCACCAATAAGCACAAGACCCACCAAGGTAAAGGAGGAACTTTGTCACACTACATTAAATATTTTGCTAGTTCTGCCATGTTGCAAAACTCCACAAACTGCTCAGTACTGGTTGCCCAACTGACCCTGGGTGCAATTCTCTTCTCTGAGTTGTACACCACCCTCCTATTGTTGACTTTGGTGGGAGCTTTGCACAATATTGGGCCCAGTATTATCAGCATCTCTTGATGCACAGTTTCTTTCTCAGAGAGCTCAGGGTTCAAATGAAAATCATAAGGGGCTGGGTTCAGTCTCTGTGGTCCCTCCCTGTGTGTATAATATTTTCATAGACTATCAGGATTTGAAGGGACCTCAGAAGGTCATCTAGTCCAACCCCCTGCTCAAAGCAAGACCAATCCCCAGACAGATTTTTGCCCCAGATCCCTAAAGGATCCCCTCAAGGATTGAACTCATAATCATGGGTTTAGCAGGCCAATGCTCAAACCACTGAGCTATCCCTCCCCTCCAAGAGGAAGTGTGTTCACCTAGCTCAAGGACCCCACCCCTCTTTGCTGGCAGAGTGCTGTGGGTTTGTACTGGATCTTCTAGGCTTCTCAAATGTAAGTTTTGCCCAGTGTGATTTTACCTAATTTGCACAATGGGGCCAATTAAATCCCTGTCATGCTCTCCACAGAGTAAATAAGCAGCCATAGAGGAAAAAGCAACATAGAAAAATGGACCTGATTCTCCTCCTTAGCCCATGCTCTTGTTAGCGAGTTCCAACCTCCATTCCCTAAGCCCTTGAGCTAAACACCTACGGCGCACAGCTTAGTGCAGGTGTATGGGGTCTGCCTCTGAGTCACCTTTATGTCCAAACCCAGGGCCTTAGCATGGGGCTGGCTGAGGATCAGCTGTGTTTCAGAGGGGTCGCTGTGTTAGTCTATATCAGCAATAACAACGAGGAGTCCTTGTGGCACTTCAGAGACTAACAAATTTTTTGGGGCACAAGCTTTCATAGGCGAAAACCCACTTCATCAGATGCATGGAATGAAAAATACTGTAAGTAGGTATAACTATACAGCACATGAAAAGATGGGAGTTGCCTTACCAAGTGGGGGTTCAGGGCTAACAAGGCCAATTCAATGAGGGTGGATGTGGCCCATTCCCAACAGTTGAAAAGAATGGGCAAATATCAGAAAGAAAATTATTTTGTAGTGACCCAGCCACTCCCAGTCTTCATTCAGGCCTAACTTGATGACTGTGATTGCTTATGCTGGCTTGTAAGGACATCCTAGGGTTTATTATGCTTATGAGGCTTACTAGAGTGCAGTGTGCTCCAGCTGGGGGCCCTGAATTGTCCCCTCTAATTCCTGATACACTTCCCTTGCCAATGGGCAGGGGGAAGGCTCAGAAGGAGTTGACAGAGTCAGCTGAACATTCCCCTACTCCTTGGCTGCCCTTCAGGGCAGCTCTAAGGCCTTTATGCAGCTTACAGGGACTTTCATGTGAGCCATAAGCTGACCTCTCAGTCTTACATCCCTTCTCCTTTTACTGTTGTTCATTTTCTTAGGGTTTGGAGTAGCTACAATCAGGCACACTGGAGCAGATTAACCAATGCAAATAAACACTATCCCATAAACTAGCTCTGTGTGGGCTCATTCTCCTATATCATGTCTGCAGTGCAGAATGGGGGACAGAAATTAGCTTACTGCAAAAGTCTGCTTTCCAGGCTGCTGGGTACCTAGGGGGATTCCAGTTTTAAACTCCTTTTAATGATTTTATAATAAGACAATTATTGTAAATCTTCCTCCTTAGGGAAAAATAAACCACCAAACAGGCTCTGGTTGGGAAGATCTTTTGGGAAAGAATATAAATAAACAAACTTGTTGAACAAACATATTAATCTGAAGAGCTGAGGAGAGCAGGCAGCAAAATTAATCATTTAGGAAAATAAGCTGGTCGGCTGTGCTTTGCTGCAATAGCAGGCCAGGAATATTCTAACAAAAACAATCTGCTGGGGCTCACTGACCTCAGACTTTCTGCTACAGGTTCCCACATGGTCAGAGGGTGCTCCTTTTGATCAGTCTGAAGTTGAATGAGACTATCCAGGAAGATGCCCATCCCCCAGTTTGTTCTGTGTATCTGTAGCCAGTGCTGGCCTTTGTTCTCATCTTATTTATTTCTTTGCAGAAGCACACACAGTGCCCTTGCTGTTACAACAGCAGTTCAGGCTGTGGAGTCTCTTCCACCTTCCTGGAGCAATGCATCCTGGGAGAGTCAGTCCAAAACTACAGCAGCCCACAGAGCAAGATTCTACAGAAAGCCAGGCTTTGGAATTCTCTCTGGTCTACCCTGTTAGCAAAGCTGACAGCCTCATTCTGAGCTCACAGTGATGAGCATCACAATTAATTCTAGCCATCAGTATAAATCCAAGTGGGTAGGGTCTGGTGTTCATCTCAATTACACTTATTTAATTGACTTCTGTACACTTAGTCTGAATTTATGCCAGCACAACACACATCAGTATCTGGGCCTTTGAGCCAAATTCAGGACTGATGTGACTTGTGGTGTAAATTACCCCTGTTTTCTAACCAGTGTAGACCCAATGTGTACATGGAAAGTAGTACAGTGTAACTAGGTGGATCTGGCATTGTAAGCATGCAGACTCACCCCTGGGGTGCCTTCTGCTGGTCTCTGTCAGGAATTAGCTCATCCAGCTTCTAGAACACCCTCTGCAGGCTGGCGATCTGCCTTACTGCTGGCCCCCATGTCTCTCCCAGGACCCCAGTGCCCCTTTCTCTGGGGTGCTGCCCCTCTGGCAGAAACCTCTGTCTTGGAGTCTCCCCGCCCAGGGGAACTCCCACCCCCTATCCCCACCTTACCTCAGTGTAAGGCTACTGCCAGTCACCAGCTAACCCCCATTCCCTGGGGCAGACTGCAGTGTATGCCACTCATCAGTGGTAAGGGGGTGGGGGTTGGACCTGCTGCCTTCCTCTACTACCCTGTACCTTTTTAGACCTTAAACCAGACCTTGCAACCTGGGGAGTTGCCAGCCAAGAGCTCCTTTAGCTTTCCTCAGCCCTGCTTCACTCCTAGTACCCTTTCTGCTACGCAGCCAGGCCCTGCTCCCTCTCAGACTAGAGAGATCCTCCAAACTTCTGTCTGCCCTGACCTTTCTAGGGCCAGCTGGGTCTGTTTGGGGCATGGCCACAGCTGAGGCTGTTTCCCTCAATCAGCCTAGCTTTTCTTCTCCCACAGCCCTCCTCCAGGGCTGGTTTAAACCCCTCAGGGGAGGAGTGAGTAACCACCCCGTTACAGGCATATAGCTGAGTGGGTTTCTGAGGTCCTGTGGATCCTCCCCTTAGGCTGGGGGGGGATCCTTTAGCAGTGGGTGGGCTTCTGCCCACCCACTTCCCAGACACCCAATAGATACAGGCATGTAGCTGAGTGGGGTTCTGAGGTCCCGTAGATCTTCCCCTTAGGTGGGAGGGGGGCGCTCTGTTAGCAATGGGTGAGTTTCTGCTTGCCGAGTTCCCAGAAACCCAATAGATACAGGCATGTAGCTCAGTTGGGTTCTGAGGTCCTGTAGATTCTCCGTTTAGGCTGTGGGGGGGGGGGATCCTTTAGCATTGGGAGGGCTTCTGCCCACCCAGTTCCCAGAAATCTAATGGGTACAGGCATGTAGCTCAGTTGGGTTCTGAGGTCCTATAGATCCTCCCCTTAGGCTGGGGAGGGAGGGATCCTTTAGCAGTGGACAGGTTTCTGCCCGCCCACTTCCCGGAACCCAATAGGTACAGGCATGTAGCAAGTGCAATTTAGATTGATTGGAGGCACAGGAAATGACAAGTGTTCCTGCTCCAAATGCTAGTTAATGGTAAATCCTATAGGACTCTATTCTTTCTTCTCTCTCCAGTTGTATTCAAGTGACTGGGGTCCTATGAGGTCAAGGAAAGACTTTCTTCCTCTGCACCCCTCCAAGATACTACCATCTTATGGAAAAGATGCAGCTATATGCAGGATGAGGACCTCTGGAGGTTCAGACAAGGACAAGGACTCACTCCTGGCTGTGAAACTCTACCACAGGAGTTCAGGATGAAACTATGCCTGGCCTTGTGACAGGTCTGTTTCTATATAAGGTTTAGCACAATTGAATCTCTTCTCACACTTGCTCCCATAAACATTTCCCTAGAGAAAGACACTTGATGGAATGCAACCTGACAAGGGAACAGAAAAAAACTTCCCAGCAGAACATTGCTGAGAGCTGGATCACGGTCTCCACTGCTTAAGTATCATGGTGACCAATGCCCTAAAATACATTGGTGGAACATGACGCTTTCTCTGTAAATTGACCTCATGTTATTTTGCTGCCCTCAAAATATGGCTTCACATTTTTGCCTCTGTTTCACTGAGTCTTTATTTCATCACAACCATCTTTTAGATCTGGGGAGTTTAGAAAGAGAATAATTCTATTCAGGAACATTTTGAATGCTTTTCTTGAAGAAAAAGATGCAAACCTTATAACAGGGACAGAATATGTTCATGCTGAACTATTATGACAGAAAGTTTCTGGTGAAATGTTCGGGCAGTGACTGAAATGAAACGGAGCTGGCATGTGAATGTATCCATATGAGGGGAAAAGGAGAAGCAGCATTTCTCAAAACACAACAGCTGAGACAGTTCCACGGTTAAAGTGAAAAGGCTTTGTGAAATCCCACCCTTTGCACTGAACATTAATCTGCGCCTTTCATTCTAAATATTTTTTGCTGCAACAATAAAGTACATGGGGCAGGCTTCAGACTCTTCTGAAGAAGGTTTGCCTAGAGCAGTGGTTTTTAATCTTCTCTCAGTTGTGGACCCCAACAAATTTCAGTGGAAATCTTACACACATCCTGCGGCCCCCATGCAGGTCCATGGATCACAGGTTGAAAACCATTAGTCTAGAGTTATAGCTGTAAAAGGAGGAGGAAGCCACAACTTGGTTTCTATTCCTAGATCTACCACTGAGTTGATAAGTGTCTTTCTGCAAGTCACCTAACCTTTTAGTGTCTGGGTTTATTATAAATGCAAATTCTGCATAGTAACACTTACCTTCCTTGCTATGTGAGGACTAATGAACGGCTCTAGAGATTCTTACATGAAAGGCACTATACATAAATATAGATAACTATGAAAGAACATTCCTTGCACAGTTCCTTTTAGCTGACACCCATATTCACTGTATTTTAGTGCATGTGGACTTTAGGGACATCATATTAAAAACTTGTACAGAAAATATCAGCCCAGAGATGCTGCATGATTCATGCCTTTTGAGCTGCTAGAACACTGTTGATTATAGAAGTTCACTGCATACTCAGTTGCATAAATTTGGTTGAACATTCCTTCCCACTTCTTTTGGGCCAGATTTTAGTTTGTGCATACTCGTCACTTCTTGAAATAGTCTGCCTGTCTAATGTCTTAAAACAAGTTTCTTATATTAAGTGAGTTGAAATGTCTACTGCAGGTATCATTAAAAAAAAAAGACAATGTAGTTACTAGCAACTGCATGAAACCCCACTTGGGGTTTCTCCTGGGCATGAAACAAGATGCAGAATCTCTGAGCCCTTATTCAGCATTATCTGCAAATCTGATCACCTACAAATGTCAAGAAAAGAAATAGGTGATGAGTATTAGGGCTGTGGGGCTATTTCATACCAGGTCGAGCTCCATTAATTTCAGCAAATTTCCCCCTGACATTGCTTTGTCTCTTGATGTAGAAATTCATGAACACATCATGCTATTTCTTAAATCTTTTTAAAATGGCAGTGTGCCAACTAAACTGCACTGAGAAGATGAGAGCACATGGTGTAGCTTTCAGTTCTGGTTTTGTTTAATTTTAAATTAAAATAAATTCTTAAAAAAGAAAAAAGTGGCACACAGCCAAAAAAACCATAACAGAAACCCAAAACCAAAACAACCTCCCTCCCTGAGTTCTAACATTCACCTCAGACCTGCCCCAAGAGCATGGTGTTGCTTAATTCAATGATAAATAAAGCATTTTGGGCTCCTCTGGGGAAAGCTGTTACCAAAGTGCAAAGTTTTGTCACTTTTATTAGCATATCCTGGAGCCTCCTGCAGGTACCATAAAAGAAACAACATGAACACACATGGAACTAACCAGGATCCAAATAGGATTTCTTTAGTCTAGAAGTTCCATCTCAACTAACCACCTTTGGGGCCTAATTCTTCCCCTCTGAAGATATTCTGAAGTTAATATTATGGCCCTGATCCTTAGCAATGGCCAAGCAGTTTGCACTATGGGAAAAGGCAACTCTGAACCAGTTGGGTGCTACTCTGAGCCTCACCTGGAGGTAATGAAGTTACCCATTTAAGAGAGAGGGGAATACAGACAGATTGGGAGCTAAATATGGAGATCCATAAATGCATCACTTATCCCAAACACTATAGCTAGGAATGGGAAAGCAGACTTGCACAGCCCTCAGGCAGCTATTAAAGATTTTCTTAGTTTCCAAATTTAACCCCCATTGTATTTCTTAATTTATTAAAACAGGAAATAAGTCAGCCAGCTGGGCGTCTTCATTTCCTGACGGAGTGACAGGAAGGAAGAGTCCCATAAGCATATTTCTGTGTACTTCTGCTTTATGCAATCTCGTTAAAAAGGAGCTACCGTGTCACCAGAGCATGATTTGGAATGTGATGCATTGCTGCTGTGCTAGGGTGTTCTCTTCCAGATGTTGCTTTAACTGGGTCTTTCCATTCCAATCTACTTGGCTTAAACCTCCATTTCTTACTGCTCTTGGTCTCAGCCTTACATGTTCATACATGGTAGGAATAGTTGAGCTGATTATTCATGGCTAAACATTTAATGTCCAGGTGCCTCTGTCTGAAAAGGAATGGGTGAGGCTGTCAGTGAACAGAAAATTAATTATTTTCTTATGTAATCCCTGCTTGGAGCTTGTTAGCCCCTGGAGCTGCAGGCTGAGCCTAGTTCCAACAGGAACTACAACTAAGATGGCTTCCAAACCTATCTGACCCCCACCCCACTTCCAGCATGCTTGGAGTCAGGGTTGGGGACAGAGGGAACTAGAACCCCCTGTTGGGGCCAATAAGAGGCTTCCACATGGCTAGCGAAAGGACAGCCTAACTTTACACAGGGATAGGCAGAAAGAGAGGGAGGGAGGGACGGAGGGAATGTACTTTCAGTTTCAATTTGGAAGTTGTGAGAGGGAGAGTGCAGTTCAGGGAATCCTTGCTAACCCCTGCCCTCAGCCCCTACCATCAAGGAAGTTTTTCAGTGTTCTGAGATGCCAGATGCATGAATCAGGCAGCTCCAGCCCTGTCATGACCAGCCACAGAGAGTGAGGGTCCAACCCAATTCGCTACTGAGAGCCAGTTGAGACCCCAGAGGAATCCCAGTCAGGGAACCAGCAATCCCAATTGAAGTCAAGAGATGATCTGCCCACCCAGGGGTGAAGATAAAGTAAGGGGCCTTTTTTTAAAGCCGGCCAACACTATAGTGCTGCAACACTCCACCTGAGGAGGCAACCTGGGTCTTACCAGCTGCCTCAAGAAGAAGATGGGCAGGGAGCTGAGGCTGGAGGAGTTTGTAAGTGTTAGGAGGTGGGGAATGGTCTTATATATTCATGTTTGTTTATTATTACTAAACCTTAACCCTTTCCTTCTCCAGCTCCTGTTTTTCTTTCCCAACAAAGTCACGCCCCCCAATTTAGCAGTTGTGCTGTTATTTTTGGTGTGTCATTCCTTTGCAGAGGTTTGTTTTACGTACTTTATTGTCCCCTATGTACTGGGCTTTACACGCCTTGCCAGCTAACAGTGTTATCATTGATTTTCTCAAGGGACATCATCCCTGGGCATATGGCACTGCAAGGAGTCACTATGAGTGGAGGCATCAGGCACCAGATTCCGCCCCCCGCCCCATACAAGGAGGTGGGAGATGCTGCCCCAAATATGGACAATAGCAAGCACCAAGGTGAGAAAAGGGAGGAGGAGGTTGTTGATGTTGCAGTACACTTGCTCTGTATTTCTAATTCCGATTTAAGTAGGATGAAGAATGACCATTAACTTTTTCTCTCTGCTGCAGACATGACTAAAGATTTCACATATCACACTCTATGGGCTGGAGTTTGAAAGAGGTTCCAACCCAGCCTACATTTACTGAATCTCACCTAGAGGTTTTGCCAGTCACTCCAACTCTATGGATAGGCCTCATGAACATAAGCCAGTGAGATACGTGTATAAATCTGGGTAGGTAGGGGTTTGACTTCAAATCCATGCATGTGCTATTTACCTATCTGCTGAGGGTGTGGGTGGACATGGGTTGTTCTTCATGGTGGTCTCATTGTGTGTCATTGGTGAGGCTAAAGCCTGTGTCACTTATGCAATGGGCCTTGGGGCCTAGCAAAAGATTCAAGTATATGGTGCAAACTAGGGTGCTTTGCAGCACTCTGAAAAAGTATTAGTTTGGCAAGGGTGCAGAAAGGATTAACCTCACCAGGAGGCAGTGGAGAAGAGTCCTCTGAGTGGCCCAGAGATGCTGTGTGAATTGCAATCAATAGGAGAGACGATGCAAGAAGCAGCCAGTCAGGGCCCAGCAGGATGGCATAAAAGGAGCTGCAGAGAAGAGCTGAATTGAGTTGTTGCTGGGAGTTCAAGGGGTAAGGACTCTGTCTCTAGTAGGCTGGGACCTGCGGCACCTTGGACAGAGAAACTATTGGCAGCGACAGGGAGAGCAAGAGGGAGCTCCTGTCTGGCCACTGGGACTGGGTAGTGACATGCCCTGAGGAAAGGGTGAAGAAGATGCTGGGGGATGGGGAAGTGGCCCAGGGAGACATAGCAGCATGATGAGAAGCTAAAGAGTCACAGCAAGAGGCTGTGGTCAATAGGGTCCCTGGGTTGGGACCTGGAATAGTCGGCGAGCCCAGGTCCCCTCCCCGACCCATTCACCACTGGACTATTGGATTGTGATACTAATCTCCTCCCCCTTCTCCCCAGGGGTAAACACAGATAATGACATGGCCAGAAAACTGAGCCACGGAGAGGACACTGCAGTTCCTGAGGCTGTGGGAGGGGCTGCAGTGACAATGTGCAGACCACGGACAGGTTGTGTTGACCTCAAGCTAGTCACGAGAGTGACCAGTGGGAAGTACCAGCCCTGCAGTGAGTGATGCACCCAGTGACAAAGGGCTATAGATTTGTTCATATATGTATGGCTCCAGTACTTATAACAGAGCAGACTGTTGCCTTTTGACTTACTACAGTGCCTCTGAAGAATGCAAGCAGACAGTAATAATCATGATGCAGAATAATTGCCTCCTAAGGCATATATATAGGCTGTAGCACTGTAACACCACTTATTTTTGTGTGTATATAATTCTGTTACTTTAATTTGCTCTTTTCTGTCACATGACACAATAGTGATCCATCACATTCAAAACTTGATGAGAAACTTCTTATAAATAAGGATCAATCTGATTTCAGCACATCAGTCTATAACTTTCATTCTACTTTTATCTTGTTATGTATTTTACATTTAAATTGTTTTACATTTGAAAGATGGTGACAAGTTAATTTATCTCAGTTACTCAGCATGTTGCTTTCCCACAAAACACAGATTACATTTAATTTGATAAGGATAATGCTGGGAGTGGATTTTGAAGTGCTAAATTAGGTGTGCAATTTATCAGTTTTGCTTCCATCTTTTACTGCCACCAATTTCATTTCCCCATAGAGAATGTCTGCTGGTTCCACTGCGATGGCATAACTCCTGATCGTTTTGAAGGGTTATTATTTTTTAATGTGTGTGAGATTCAAAATGGGGTGGTAAACTAGCAGTGAAAAGATGCACGTTAGTTTTAAATCAAAATGCCTCCTGGCTGTGATTTACTTATTCTAAGATATGTGCTGCTGAATTTAGAAAGGAAGAGCTTATTGGATCTTTTAGATGGTAAATACTGTAATACTTTGATGACAGTTTTAGGTTTGTGAAATACATTACAAGTTTCCTATGTTAATTGGATCACATTTTCTACTTATGCTACAAACTAGGAGATGATTCATTTATCAAGGGAAAAAAACGATCACTTATCACAGTTATTGCCACAGACAGAACTGGCAATGAGACTTTATTGTACTCATTAGAGTTGGGCGGATATTATTTTGATGAAACTGTTTTTGCCAAAAAATGCTGATTTCTCTAAACTGAAACTATTCATGCATAAACGTGAGTTTTGCTTCATTTCCCAATTTGGCAAAATATTTTTTTAGAAGTGTTAAAAGTATCAAAACATCTTGTTTTGATGTCTTTGTTTCTCAGTTTAAAAAAAAGTTTTTTGTTTTGAAATTTAATTTAATTTATAAGAAAAGTTTGAAAAGGTTGACATCAAAACAGTTTGAAATTATTGAAACAAAGTATTTTGATTGACCTGAACAAAACATTTTTTATTTCAGTGTGTTGATTTGTGAAAAACTTAGAGATTTTGATTTTTATCACAGGATAGGAGAATTTTTTTAAATCTTGAAAATTCTCAGGGGATGAGAAAACTGTTTCCAGGCCAGCCTTCATACACATACCTTTCAACTGTTTTTCCACAAAAGTCTCCAATTTTGCATGAAAAATACTCTCCCTCTTTAATTGGTGTTGACCTTAAAAGCAGAAATTTAAAAAGCAGAAATAATGTCAGATTCTAAATGACCAGCTAAGTTTCTGTTAAATTTATGCTTTATTCACAACTAGTTCAGCCTAGATATTTCTGAGAATTTATTTATCCTGCTCACTCGCT
Source organism: Chelonoidis abingdonii (assembly GCF_003597395.2). Taxonomy (NCBI): domain Eukaryota; kingdom Metazoa; phylum Chordata; order Testudines; family Testudinidae; genus Chelonoidis; species Chelonoidis abingdonii. The sequence goes on from NC_133776.1 coordinate 34,573,405, forward strand.
TTTTTTTTTTTTTTAACAGAATGTCTATGATTTAAGCCCCAAACTTTGTTCCCAAATTTCAGTATCGGGGTGAGAAGTACAAATGCAATGTTCTGCATAAAATATCCCATTGTGAGATTTATTAAACCATTTCCCTCTGCATTCAAATGCTCCCCTTTTTGTTATACACCAAAGGAGATACATCACAGAGACAAATAACGTGAGACACAAGGTGTAGAAAAATCTTTACACAGCAATTCTTTAGCATGTTTTTAACATTAAAAAAATCCAATTGTTTCCCCAAAGTGGATGAGTAACTTACATTCTTGTCACAACACTTAAACCTACAGAAATTGCCTTGGACACACGTGGACTGTATTCTCTATCCTGAAAACAGCAGAAAGTCGTGGCTCAGGATATTTAACTTGGCCAAACTACAGTACGCGTTATCTTGGATTTAATCTCTGTAAGGTGTTGCGTGAGCATTTCATCCCTGATTGAACAAAGCACTTGAACGTGAGCTTTGCTGGAGCATTTACTTCAGTGGTCCTATGCATTGCTTTTATTTATTTATTATTATTTATTCTGAAAGTTAAGCATGTGGTGAAGTGATTTGCTGTATCAGGGCCAGAGCACTCAGCACCTTTCAGGATTAAGTATCTTGAAACTTTATAGTCAGTATTTTATAATATGTATCTTCAGTCCCCACAGAGCCCAAAAACTTACTTTATATGGTCATAGAGTTCATTCTTCAATTAAGTAAGCCAGGCAAAATCTAATGCAGAATGTTAATGAGACGTCTTCAAGCACTGCAGCTTTGTGTTGACTGTTGTTTCAACACACTTGGTGGGGTCTCCATTCCTATTATATAAATTTGAATTGCATGCTGATTCTTAGGCATTCTTAGTGCTTGATGATTTGTAAATGCTTTAATACCTATTTACAAGTTAATTAGATCAAACCATGGGGACAGCTTATATCTAAGAAACTCTTATTGGGAACCAATTCCAAGACAGGGTGTTAGACTATAAGCAGACACTTCATGTTTTATGAATCTTACATCTTGTCTCAAGTTGGCGAATACTTAGCCTTTGCTCTCAGGGGCCTCTGTATGTGGAGCTATTGCTCCATGAAATCTGTCCATGCTTACAAAAATCTAAAACCAGTACATTGTCCAGAGGTGAGGTTAGTTCTTTATAGAATGACCACTATTGCGTCCCATGTTTAATAATGTTCCCTCTCTTCCTTTGTTTTCTGTTGGACTCTCCTTGTTTGCTTTGATCTGTTAGAACATTCAGAGCATTGTATTTTCATTCGTCTTTGTTATATATGACGGCAGCTGGAGTTGCACACCACAAATAACATTATAATTATTTTATACCTCATGACATGTCTTCTATCTGCCCTCAGCCTTTCCACTTTACAACAATGCAATTTCTAATTACTCTGTTTTACCAATGTGAGAGTCTTTATATAATTTATTTTTCTTTTATGCTTTCAAAACAGTTCTAGCCTGTTAACATACAGTGGTGTTTTGCAAGTCCGGGGCCAAAGTGATGAAATAATTCAAGTCTGCAAAAATACTCAGAGATACAGTAATTAGAAACTCTCTGCGTGCCTGTGAATAATTAGCATGTGCCTGGGTTTAAAATAGGAAGTCTGACTTCCAACGCACTTCCTAGTTTCACAATAAATCATACTCATTGGACATAGTTTATGGAGCTCCAAACTTTTTCTTTCTCAGAAATAATGTGCTGAAAATATTTTTGACCCTGCAGAGTTCTAAGTCTTCTCTTGGTATGTTCCATTGTCTCAGGCCAACATCCATGTGCTGGTATAATTGCCCAAACGTTATCCCACCTTCTGGCATACTAGACCAAATTCACCCCAGTTGTCCCTCCATTGAATCCAAGGCTGTATCCAGGATCTGTTTCCATAAATATGCCTACAAAGCCTGATTCTTCACTCGCTTATGTTGCTGCCAAGCAGGAAAGATTTCACTGAAGTTATTAGAGTTACACCAGCTGTAAGTGGGAGGAGACTCAAGTACTGTAACTGTAAAGAAGTTAGTGGAATTATTATTGTGTGAGATCAGAATCTGGCCTCTCTGCACATTCTGGGCAGGGCAGCTATAAAACAGTCACAAGAGCAGCAGGGTTAAATTCATAAATAAGGATTCAGGAGTCTGATTGCACGGATCCTTTTTTGAAAATCTTAGCTCTTGTCTGTGATATTCTGCAGTGCCTACTTCTGCTAAACTTCCACCTGCAGAGCAGAATGCTGGACTTGCGCCTCTACTATGGCTGTGTGGGCTGAATTTGCCCCCAAGACCTTAATTGTCTATGACAAGTCATTCATCACTGAAAAGACACTTCAGCCCAGTGGTTTTCTCTGTTAACAAAGACACACAAAGAACATGTGACAGTGAAAAGTGAGAGCCTCTCCTCCGCTCACCTCTGTCTCTCCGCTGCCTTCTACATAGTGTGTCACTCTCTCATGAACTTATACATCCTTTGGCTTCCATGAGTCTGTTTCCCCTCTGCCATCTGTTTCCCCTCTGCCCTCTACTTTGCTGCTTCCTAGTAGTGTTCCCCAAGGGTCAGTCCTAGGACCAATCCTATTCAACCTACTCATAAATCATCCGGAGAAAAGGTTAAACAGTGAGGTGGCAAAGTTTGCAGATGATACTAAACTGCTCAAGATAGTTAAGACTAAAGCAGACTGTGAAGAACTTCAAAAAGATCTCACAAAACTAAGTGATTGGCAGGGCCAGCTCCAGGCACCAGCCCAGCAAGCAGGTGCTTGGGATGGCCAACGGTAAGGGGCGGCACGTCTGGCTCTTTGGTGGCAATTCAGTGGCGGGTCCCACACTCCCTCTCGGAGCGAAAGACCAATCACTGAATTGCTGACGAAGACTGAATCAGTGGCAGTAGAGCTGAAGATTGCGATCGTGGCTTTTTTTTTTCTTTTTTTCTTTTTGCTGCTTGGAGTGGCAAAAACCCTGGAGCCGGCCCTGGTGATTGGGCAACAAAACGGCAAATGAAATTTAACGTGGATAAATGTAAAGTAATGCACATTGGAAAAAATAACCCCAACTATACGTACAATATGATGGGGGCTAATCTAGCTACTCAGGAAAGAGATCTTGGAGTCTTTGTGCATAGTTCTCTGAAGATGTCCATGCAGTGTGCAGTGGCAGTCAAAAAGGCAAACCGGATGTTAGGAGTCATTAAAAAAGGGATGGAGAATATCTTATTGCCCTTATATAAATCCATGGTACGCCCACATCTTGAATACTGCATACGGATGTGGTCTCCTCCTCTCAAAAAAGATATACCGGCATTAGAAAAGGTTCAGAGATAAATTCATGGAGGTTAAGTCCATTAATGGCTATTAGCCAGGATGGGTAAGGAATGGTGTCCCTAGCCTCTGCAAGTCAGAAAGTGGAGATGGTCTGACCCAGTATGGCCATTCTTATGTTCTTATGTTCCATTCTTTTTATTGGGATGTCTCAGATTCTGCCGTTGTTATCTTCTTCTCTTCCCTCTATATAATTTCCTGGGAGAACTCATCTGTTCACATTGCTCAACTCTCACCAGTATGGTGATAACTGCGAAATCCACTCACTCTCTCTGACGTGCCCCACTTGCTTCAATTTCCAGCCACCTTTCTGCCTTTTATGCTCTGTGGCCTGCTGCAGACCCAAACTCAGCATGGCTAAAATTAGACATTTCCCCTTTCCTCCCAACACTCTTCCCTTGTTAATGTATGACAGCTTTCTCTTTGCTAGCACACCCTCAGTGTCTCTCTCCCTCCTCCCACATCTAGGCTGTTGATAAAGCCTATTGGTTCTTCCCCTAATCTATCCCTTCCTTTCCATTCAAAACTAAAGATGGTCAGAAAAATGGAAAATAAAGTGGAAGAACAGCACTACAGACTTGAGTGGCCTCACTCCAGATAGAGAGCAGGATGGGATCCAGGCCTTTTTCTTCACAACTTTGGTTGATCCCTATTTTATTTCCTTCAAGGCTAAAGACCCTGGTTGGTCCTCTAGTATCAGTTACACTGACATAACTCTATTCATGGCCATGGAATTACTCTTGACATAGACGGGTATAGATGAGAGGTGAATCAGGGATAAAATATTCTTCGTAGTTTATTACCATAGATTTTTCTGCACTGAACTGCAGGAGCCTGTTACACCAAATCCATCCAAAGCTTGTAAAATATACTCTAATCTATATTTGTTGATCTACCACAATGTTTTGTGTCACTGACGATTATTGTTTGTATTGCAGGAGCACAGACATTGGTTTAGTTGCTCTGCAAAGCTATAGGAAGAGACAATCCTTGTCTACAGAGCTTGCACCCTGAAAGGATGATAAACAAAGGGTGGGAGGAAAGTGGCTACCACCTACAGTACAAGCAAACTGGTCACTTCTTGTTAGTTTAATGGATTTGTTTTTTTATTTTGTTTATTTACAAAACTATCCAGCTTTGAAATTATCCTCCTCAAGGTTATTTTATAAAGAAGGAGAACAAAAGTAGCCCCATGGCACTTCATGAATGCACTGCAATGATTACAGCTGAATGGATAATCATAAATGTAAACTCTTTTGGCACCAAGGCAGGTCATTAAGGGATACCTGGTTACTGTAGTAACCCAGGCTGTAACCTCATGAATAAATGGACAAACAGGATTTCAATCTATTTTGACGAACCTCTTTTCGATCTTGTAGAGAAGGTATCAGTATAGTGACTAAATTATTCCAGTTCTCTGGGATATTTACTTCTGCATCAATTTCAGAAATCATTTAAGAACCCATTGCTTCAGGTCTGGAACAGCCACTGTTTCCATTTGAAGTCACTTGTAATGTAGATACTAGGCCAGATTCACAGCTGGCATAAGTGGGCGCAGTTCCACTGACTTCAGTAGAAGTTGCACACACTTATAACAGCTGCCAACTTGGCCTAATGCATCTAAATCACCTTCGGAACAAAAAGTAAGACAAACGTATCTCTAAAGCCCAGCTATTTATCTGTTGTGATTGTTCAGTAAGTAGGTATCTAAGCAACTCTCTTTCATCTGATCTAAAGAAAATATTGAAAGGAAATACAGAATCTTTGGAGAAATGAGACCTTTGTATTGTCAGTATTTGAATAAATTTCTAGCAGTTGAATTGCTGGTACTTTAACAGAGATCATAGTAATTATGGTGTAAGCAATGATTGGGAAAGGAATATAGTGTCTAGATTGCTGGTATTTTCAGTAAGAAAAATATAGTATATGAAATGCTGATGTTCTGGGGTGGAGGGGAATCAATAAAATCATCTCAAAGCCTGTGAAGTTGCTAATACCTGTTCTCATTACTTTGCCTGCAGTACACCCTATAATACTCATTGCTAGGATGAGTAAGGTAAGCAGCATTTGCCCCATTGCTGGCATCAGACTCAAGTCCTGGTAGAAGATGCGATAATAAATAAGAAACATTTGGCAACAAGAATAATCAGCAGAATATTGAAATGCAAAAGAAACTTGCACAAAACAAGTTGCTCATCTAGGGATCGATCTAGTCAGCGGTTATCAAGCTGTGAGTCAGGACCCCATTTTAATGGGGTTGCCAGGGCTAGCTTAGACTTGCTGGGGCCTCATCTGGGCAGATCCAAAGCGCAAGCCTCCCGCCCGGGGCCGAAGCCAGAGAGCTTCAGCCCTGGGTGGTGGGGCTCAGGTTACAGGCCTCCCTGTCACTGGAACTAGAGGTGTGGGGAGTGCTGCAGCAGCCCCTGGCTTGAAGTGGTTTCCATTATATATGGGGTTTACAGTTTGGTTCAACAGCTCTCAGAACCCACACTATGCAAATTGTTCCAGTAGCCCTGCCCCTGCCTGGAGCTGAAACCCTTGGGCTTCGCATCCCAGCCCCCCCACCCCACCTGGCTGGTGGGGCTTTGGCTTTCGCCCTCCCCCACCTGGGGCAGCAGGGCTCAGGCAGGCTCAGGCTTCAATTCCCCCTCCTTGGGCAGTGTAGTAATTTTTGTTGTCAAAAGGGGATCACGGTGCAATGAAGTCTGAGAACTCCTGGTTTAGATCCTATTTAAATCAGTGGAAAGATTACCATTTACTTCACTGATCACTGACCCAGATCTCTAGAGTACAGTAAAAAAATAAGCTATTACCAAATATTTACCCATACATATAATGAGCAGAAGGATGATCTTGTTGATAAGGCACTAGATTGGGACTCAGGAGATGTGCATTTAATTCTTGACTCTGCCACTATTTGCTGTGTGACTTTGGCTCCAATCCAGCAAAGCACTTAAGAAGATGCTTTAAGTAATCTAGTTGATTTAAATGATCTTGAGTTAAGCATATGGTTAAGGAATTTACTTGATTGGGGCCTTAATCTGTCCAAACCTCAGTACTCCATCAGAAAATGGGAATAATAATCCTTCTCGTCTGCCACTCTTTATTTGTCTTGTCTATTGAGACAGTAAGGTCTTTGGGGCAGAGACTGTCTCTATTTCTATGTACAACACCTAGCACTATGAAGCTCTGATCTCAGTTGGAGCCTCTGTGCTACTGTAATATAAAGAATAAATAATATGTAGGTCTCCCTTTGCCTCCTAGTGGATGGAAATGTAACTGCTCAAGGAGTAAAGAAGATTTGATTAACTCAAGTGAAAGAGGCAGAGGAGGAGGTTCTGAGTTATGTTTCCAAGAGGCCATGGTGAGCAACTTCATGAACACTGGGAAGTCACAGATCTAGTATAGATTGATACTGTAAATTATGCCTATGTCAGTAAGAAATTAAATAGATATGTCTGTTCCATCTAGTTTTGCTTTCTCCTACCAGAAAAGGAAGTTCCACATTTAAAAATATTTGTTGTTAAACTACTTTTGAGAAGTCTAAAGTCACTAATTAAAATTAGTGGAACCATGAAAAGCTATTTTGAGACAAGGAACTTGATTAATGAAACTCAGCATGAATAGAGGAAACTGTGCTTTTCCTTTCAAACATCTGTCTTGGGGGGACCGTGCTTACTGCAGAGCAAAGAAATGACAATGTAGCATGCATTTTGAAAGGAGGTCCACATTTCAGTGGACCAGAGCAAACATGACACAGGTGCCTAATCTTTTAATGTAATTGCAGGGCAAGATTATTTTCTTGCTTGAGCCTGTGCAATTCTATAGAAGGCAGTAATGTTGTATGGATTTATCTGAGAGCAAAATTTAGCTGTCTCTATTAATGTTTTTTTACAGACAGATTTTAAAGCCAGGAGGCGCCATTATATTGATCTAGTCTGACTTCCCGCATAATACAGGCCATAGAATTTTACCAGTTGGGTCCTGTATCGAGCCCAGTACCTTGGCATAGAACCAGTACATCTTTTTTTAAATACTCAACTTGATGGAAAATTTGCCACCTCTCTTGGTAATCTGTTCCTGTGGTCAATTACCATCACTAATAACAGTGTGTATTTTATTTCCACTTTTAAGTTTTTCTGACTTGACCTTCCAGTTGTTGGATCTTGTTATGCTTTTGTTTTCTAGATTAAAGTGCCTTCTAGTTGTCTCTATACATAAAAAAGTTTAAAATAAAACTTTTAGGTCCAAATTCTGTTTTGAGTTATACCCATGTAACCACACTAAGTTCAGTGTAGATAAGAGAAGAATTTTGGCCTTTATTGGTTGTTGTTGAAGATATTGTAGAAAGATAGATACAGAATTATGATCTGGTGTATACAGAGTCATAGTCAAATATGTTTAGACTGAAGAATGTACCTTCCTTTAGAGTAAGGACAAATCCCCTGGCAGAAGCAATATACTGTCCGGATAGCTTTTCTATACACAGATGTCTTAGAGGCGAAGTCCTTACTCAAGCATAGTTCCCACTGATTTCTGTGGGAAGTTTGCTAGAGTATGAAATTTCAGATTTACCCATGAACATTTTTTAAAATGAGGTAATAATTTATAAGTAAATATTTCTTGATTCCTCAGTGATTCTGTGTTTGTTTGGTTTGCTCAGGAGCAAAAAATGGCTTTAAAAACACATCTGCTAATGTTTTTTTCTCCATTGAAGAAACTACATATGGCATCCTCCATCTATGGAAGGAGAATGCATTTGTGTATAACAGGTTGACGGTGTACCTTTAACAGTAACAATTGTTTTTGGAAGGACACTATTAGCTAAAATACTTCACAAAACATTTAATTTGCTAAGTAGGCCTATTACACTGCAGAAAAACAACCAGATAAACTGAATTCTTGATGAACAAGCTATGTTTAATGAAGCATAGGTGAGCTTGCATAAGGGAAATAGGGATCTTAGAAATGAGAATTGCTAAGTGCTTACAATATTCAGAGAAGCACTGTTTAAATAACAGAACTGATTTTTTTAAACAATATTTGGTAGTGATGGTTTGGAGTGCCCTTGAGGCAAGGGAATGCTGTGAAGCTCAACAATTCAGCAAAGTCCAGCAATTAGACAATTCTAGTGTACTTAAAAAGACATGAGCCATGTCTATGCTACAAATTTTGGTTGACACAATTTACATCAGCATAAAACTGCTGCAGTTAGTATATTGTGTGTGCATGTGTATACTTGGCTTTCTGTGTTGTCACCAAGTGTGCATGTATTGATGCTCAATGCGGTGCACCATGGGTTGGTACCAACATCCAGCACACTGTCTTTCGGGAAATTTTGGCAATGCATTGTGGGCAGAAATGAGTTGTGCAGGGTGACTGGGAACAAGGGGTCAATTTCCCAGTGTGCAACTGTTTCCATCCCATAATGTTTTATATATATTCCATAATTTTCATGCCTTTCTTTAAAAAATCCCACAAACCTGTGCAGCCCTCCATACTATCTATGACAGATTGCCCCCTCATTAAGATGCCACCTGATGTGCTGGGATATCACTGAGCCCACCTGTTCTGCCAGCCAGGGCACCTTTTTTACCTGTCTTGCTGAGCCAGGCTATTAAGCCTCCTCTGGCACACACAGGCAGGGCCACACACAACTGTAGAAAGACGCAGATACTGAGATCAGCTCTAGGAAGCCTCAGCTTAAGGGACTTGCCCCAGCACTCAGGTATCCACCTCCCTTGGAGTGAAGACCCAAAGGTATATTATGAAATCTGCCTCCTCCCTCAATAGCAGGAAGATATGCACTTCTTTTTGACCATCCCCCAGTTAGAAATTACAGAAACTGGGTTTTATAATAAACAAAACAATTTTAACAACTATAAAAGGCAGATTTTAAGTGGTTAAAGGGATAGCAAACAGAACAAAGCAGATTACTACGCAAATAGAACATGCAAACTAAGCTTGTTTCACTAAAGAAACTGGTTACAAATAGTAATATCTCACCATAGATATTGTTGCAGACAGATTATAGAGTCCTGAAAGACAGCTGCACTGGTCTCCAGCTTGAGACCTCAGGTATTATTCCTCACAAGCTGGATGCCCTTCCAGCTTGGGTTCAACCCTTCTTCCCTCAGTTCAGTTCTTGCTTCCAGATGTTTTTCAGTGTCTCTTTGGGTGGGGAGGCAGAGGAGAACCATGATGGTGTCACTCCGCTGCCTTATATAGCTTTTGTGTGTGGTGGGAACCCTTTGTCATCCAGAGGAAAACACTGGCATTACAAGGGGTGGCTCCAGTACCAGGTGACACAGACCCATGTCTCCACAGGGCTGTGGCAGCCATTAATCATAAGCTGTCTGGAGTGTCCACAGGAAGACAAAGCTCTTTCACAGTCCATTGTCTCTGCTAATGGGCCATCAGTCCTGTCTTGCTTTTCCATTTTTGTACCTGAAGGGCTGGTTGGAGGGGTCACACCCAAAGTAACACATTTGAAAAACAGATACATCGTTAATATTCCTAACTTCAGATACAGAAATGATACAGGCATACAAATTGTATAATCACATTCAGTAAATCATAACTTTTCCAATGTTATCTTACATGAGCCATCTTGCATAAAGTATATCTCAGTTATGTCATATTCATATCAAGCATATTTTCATGAAGAATACAGGGTGAAACATCACACTGTCCATCATCTCTGACAGAAGCATGGAGCCTACACAGCTCTTCACTATTGGCATAACATTGCAAGCACAAGATGCATAAGCTGCAGGCATTTGCAGAGCTGTAAGAAAAACCAAGTATGTGGGGACCATGACAAGTTCTTGGAGGACAGACTGCTGTGGGACATAGCGAGAACTGGTTCAAGAAGGAGCTGCAGATGGTGGAGTGCCACCTTTGAGCCTGAGACACAAGCACTTCCTGGTGGGATTGCATCATAATGCAGACCTGGGATGATGGGTGGCACTGTAGATCTCTCAGATGTGCAAGGCCACAGTCCTGGATCTGTGTACCTAGCTCACCCTAGCCCTCCAGTGCAGGGCCATCAAAATAAGAGCTCCACTGACAGTGGAAAAGTGAGTAGTGATCACACTGTGAAAAGTTGCAATGCTAGATTGCTACTGGGTAGTGGGAAATCATGTGGGAGTTGGAGGCAGAGGCCACTGTCATGCCAGTGCTATTAATCATCTCCTGCTATGCTGGACTGTGATTTTCAGCAATATGCAGCACATAATGGATGTCTGTGCAGCAATGGGATACCTGAACTGTAGTGGAGCAATATAAGGCATGTATGTCCATATTTTGGCACCAGACCACCCTGCCACAGAGTACATCAACAGAAGGGGCTACTTGTCTACAGCTGTGCAAGCATTGTGGATCACCAGAGTTGCTTCACCAACATCACTGTTGGCTGGTCAGGGAAAGTGCATGATGTTTGCATCTTTAAGAACACAAGACTGTTCAGAAAGCTACAAGTAAGGACTTTCTTTCCCAACTGGTGAATTACCATTGGTGATGTTGAAATGCCAGTAGTGATCCTGGGGTCCCAGTCTACCCCTTGCTCTACTGAGTCATGAAGCAGTATGCTGGCCACCTTGACAGCACCATCGAAGGATTCAGCTACAGGCTCAGCAGGTGCAGAATGACAGTTGAATGTGCTTTTGACAGATTGAAAAAAGACTGGCATTTACTCACAAGATTGGATCTCAATGAAATAAACATCCCAATGGTTATAGCTGCCTGTTGTTTCCTGCATATATCTGTGAAGCAAAGGGGGAAGAGTTGCTGCCAGGGTGGAGATGGAGTGGCTATCTGCTGAGTTTTTAAAAAGCCAGACACAATAGCAATTAGAAGAGTTCAGCATAGAGCTATACAGCTCAGAGAGGTTTTGAAAGAGCACTTTAACAGCAAGCCACAGTAATGCTTGCTGTTTGGGGCCTGTTAGGAATTGTGTGGTGCTTGGTGTACATGTAAGAATATCACATTGTCAGTACACCTATTAATTTTGTGGTGCTTGCTGTACATTTATGATTACACTGTTTGTCACTGATCCTGAGTTGTGTCATACTGTACAGTAACAAGTAATTGGTTGCTTTCGGAACTGTAGGCACTCTGCATGTATTGTGAACTAATAAAGATGAATTATTTGTCAAATAATATAACTTTATTCAATAACAAAACCAGTGCAAAGAAAAATCTATGCAATTTAAAAGCAAATACCTTACAAACTTAATACATAAATGGAACAGAACTTAACAAAAAGAAAGAATATTTATGTCTGTGTTAACTACCCATACAGCAACTGTGGCTTTCATAGGTCAGTGTATGCGAAGCTGTGTTTGTCCTTAATGTCTCCCCAAAGCGGAGTGATAGGGGTAGAGATGCGGCATCTGATGCCACACGGAATATTGAGGAGGGGTGTAGGGAGATGCTGTAATGGGGTTCACCATGTATGTCCACAAGAGGGTGCAGCATCTGTGTGTGCTACTGGAGAAACCCCATTATTTCTTTGTGCGTCTCCCTCTCCTTTTCCTGCTGGGACTCCTGTCTGATCTTTCCTTCTCGAGGCTTTCTGCAGTGTTCATGTTCTAATGCAGCACTGGCTTGCAGGATCTCACTTAATGTCACCTTCAGGCATCTTCTTTCTCTTCCTTATCTGGTAAAATTTTCTGCAGGTGTAGATGAGGTACCCCTCTAGGCCACAGTGGCAGCAGCTACAGATAAACACACACGGGTACCATTGTCAGTATAGTCACAACAGAAAGCAAAAGTTAAGATTCAGAACTCCCTTCCTTTGCTCCCCTGAACTTTTAAACAAGACATGCTTATTGACTCCTCTGCTTGGGCGTGCTTAGAATCATAGAAGATTAGGGTTGGAGGAGACCTCAGGAGGTCATCTAGTCCAGTGGTCCCCAACCTTTGTGTCTGTCCACTGTGGCAGTGGTGGAGCATCCACCAAAATGTGCCGAATTTCTGCGGCGTTTCGGTGGCGATGCCTCTCGATGACATCACTTATTGGTGGCAAGTGGCATCATCGAGAGGCATCACTGCCGAATTTCTGTGGCATTTCAGCGGCGACGATGAATTCCTGCAGCATTTCGGCCGCGACGCCTCTCAATGACGCCACTTGCCGCCAAGCGACATCATCGAGAGGTGTTGCTGCTGAAATGCCACAGAAATTTGACAGCATTTCAGCGGATGCTCCACCGCCTGCCAGGACGCGGGTGCATTTAGATGCCCCCATGGGCGCCATGGCACCCACGGGCACCGCATTGGGAACCCCTGATCTAGTTCAACCCTGTGCTCAAAGCAGGACCATCACCAACTAAATCATCCCAACCAGGACTTAGTGTCATCTGCGAACTTGCTGAGGGTGCAATCCATCCCATTATCCAGATCATTAATAAAGATGTTGAACAAAACTGGCCCCAGGACCGACCCCTTGGGCACTCCGCTTGATACCGGCTGCCAACTAGACATCGAGCCATTGAGCCCGACCATCTTGTGCATAGCACCATTCACAGCACCAGCCATAGTGAGAATGACCCATTGGGGCAAGGAAAATGAGGAGGGAATTGCTCAGGTGCATGAAACTATGAGTGTAGGGCAATAGTACTGGGTACTGGCACCATTTTCCACAGGCAGTGGTGATTTTAGCTGATACCTTGGAACAGAGAGCACAGCTGCTGCAGGCATCCCAAAGCTGCCCAGGTCTGTGCTGCTAGTGTGTGTACTGCAGTGGTGCCTGCTGAAGTTATCATCGATTGGCATGGGAAAGTGTCTGGCTGTGGAGAAAGAAATAAGGCTGCCATCCCTTGAAACCTTCAGAAGAGGACTGCAGAGCATCATTATGGAAGTTTTGTCGAGATCTCTCAGAAAGATTCACGGGAAATCCTAGTGGGACATAAGCTGCCTAACTCTACAGGAGAATGAAAAGCAAATAACATCTCTGCCTCTTTTAGTTGTATCACTATCTCTTCTAGTATGAGTAAATTAAGGAAAAGTTGACAGCTGCATCCTGTTAAGTTGGGGGCAACATCAGTACATAATTGTAATGGACAAAAACAATTAAGCGCTTACCTAAGATTCCTTTCCTGGCATCGGGCTCACCTGTGTTTGACTGCCAGGACTTACTGGACTATGTGGAGTCTCAAACAGGTTCTGTCTCTCATTGTCCTCTTCCTCCCCGTCCTTGCTGTCCATTCCAGGGGGCTGTGGCTTGGGCTTCTCAGAGTTGTCCACAATGTTGTGAGGGGCGGTGATGGGGTCTCTGCCAAGTCTGATATGTTGCTCTTTGTAAAAGCAGATGGTCTGCAGGTTGGCATCAGATCAAATGTTGGTCTCGCAGGCCGCCTGGTATGCCTGCTGCAATTCCTTTGCTTTGATGTGGGAATGCTGCTGAACCCTGTTGTACCTCTTCCCCTGCATCCCCCATGCAATCTGCTCATAGATGTCCACATTTCTACAGCTGGTCTGTAGCTGTGCCTGCACAGCCTTTTCTCCCCACAGGCCCAGGAGACCCAATATCTCCTGTCTGCTCTAAGCTGGAGCACTTCTGGAGCATGTAGCCAGCCCGGTCAGCTGGACAATTGAAAACCACATACAGAGTTGCTAGGAGTATTTGCCAAAGTGAACAATCAGGAAAAGGCATTTAAAAAGATAATGGATCTTTAAACAGGAAGGATGCCTTCCAATTTCCATGACCCCTGGACGGTGGAGTTTACAAGTGTGACCAGAGCTGTCACTGTTGGGCATTGCGGGACAGTTGCTGGAGGACAGTTAGGGTCAACATACGTAATGCAGCATCTACACTCATGTCGCATCAACCTTAGTACATCAATCATGGCTCAATGTCTCTTGGGGAGGTGGTGTTACTGTGTCACTGTAATGGGGCATTTATATCACAGGGAGACTAATTTAAGTGTAAACACATGCACAACTAGGACTATGCAAGGCAGCTTACATGAACCTGACTTTGCATAGCATAGACTAGGCCACAAGTTAAAGGGAGAGTATCCATCCTGATAGTTGAATTATTAGGCATTAGATGATTCAGAGGAAGTAAAACATCTAATAGCCATTAACAGGGAAAACATAAATATACTGAAGTCAATGTAGTTACTTTGGATCTGCTACTGGGGAGATGAAATTAAAATCGGCACCTCTAAATCAAATTCTGCCCCTGTGTAAAGTATGAAATGTCACTGAGTTTAGTAATTTAGTCTATTGGCTATAGAATTGAGACAGATTAAGGGAAGTGTGACTGCAATGTATAAAATAATTCAGTCCACATATTGTAATAGCTGAATACAAATTCATTTACAAGAAAAGAAACACCAGTATTTGGCACTACAGGGGTGTGGCAGGGCAGGGGTAAACCCATTGAGTGCCCTGCTAAAATGCTAAGCCCTAATTTCTGGTAGGGAGGCCAGGTGTGGGGGCCCAGGCAGTCAGCAGAGAGCCCAGCTGCAAGCCCTAACAAGTAGAGTTGAATAGCAACAGCTGGGCTGAAGAGGAGGAGGGCTATAAAAGCCCAGGGGAAAGCTCAGTCAGGAAGGCTAGCCTGGGAGGGGATAGGAGGGTTACATCTCTGTCGCCTTGCCAAAGGAAAGGAGCCTCGTGAGCCAGGAGACCCTGGGAGGGTCTGACTAGGGACAGCTATTGGTGGGGGAAAAGGGGGATAACACCGTTGCACTGTAAATAAAGACACAAGGGTGAAGCACCAAAGAAGGTGTGGGGACTCTTTATTTTAACCAGTCAACACAGGGCACAGGCACGAGAGAGTGGAAGCCTGTGCGGACCCTGTGACAAGGGGGAAAAATTAATAGGAAAAGACCTACATCTTCCTACAGGTAAATATCTGGAACACTGGAAATATGAATCCACACAGGTTTGTTTGTAGTTATGTATTTCTTTTTTTAGAAAAAAGATTTCTCATTGGCTGAGAGTAAGAAATTGTATAATGGTGAAACAACTCAGATGCCCAAAAGAAGATGTGGATGAATTAAAATATTAGTAAATCTGGGGAAAATTAGAGAAGAATTATGACATCTGACAATTGCCTGAGCTCTAGCACTGTCCGGTTCCGAACCTCTTTTCCAGTAGCATGGCCAGTTTCATCAGGACACATTCTCATTGGCTGAGACTGTAACACTGTTGCAAGATGTCTGTGGAAGCAGTGGCCTTATACAAATTAACCATTTGATATGTATGCTACACAAGAACAGGCTAATGGGCTACCATTGAGAAGAAAAGCAGAATTATGTACAGAATAGGACCCCAAAGAAGCATGTTTTCCTGACGAGATGTTTTTTTTAACCCTGTGAACATTTGAGAAGTCTTGGTCCCTAACTATATTTTCATACTTGCCTCCCTCCTTACATCAGTTCTGTGGATAGTCATTTCAGAAAAATTCTAGGGGAGAGGGTCAAAACTGTGTCAGCATATAGTATCACCTAGAACATTCTATCTCCTGGAGAGACAAGGTGGGTGAGTTAATATCTTTTATTAGCAGGTGACCTGAAGAAGAGCTCTGTGTAGCTCAAAAGTGTGTTTCCCTCACAAACAGAAGTTGGTCCATAAAAGTTATTACCTCACTTGTCTCTCTAATATCCTGGGACCAACACGGCTACAACAACTCTGCATATATATTACATCCTGGAAAGTCAGGAGGTGGAAGGCCAGAAATAGAAGACATATTGGAGCATATAGACCTACGAAAAGTCCGGCTGGGCAAATCAATGTCAGTAGGGGGGAGGTGGGCATCTGCCCCTCTTATCTCATAGCAAATGATGTCACTGGTGTAAAGATTTGGAACCATTAAAGGATGACCTTGACCAATATCATTTCCCCTCCCTCCAAAAAAACCATTAAAAACATGACCAGTATTACTTGGTTCAGAGATTTTCAGTCTGGTTGGTGATAGGTTTGTGTAAAAGCATTTGTACCTTGCTATCTTAGATAATAATGACATGCAAAATAGTCACAACAGACAAGTTTTCTTTTGCATTGCATGAACATTGTCCTGGTAGTCAAAACAATGGAGACTGGCTTCTGTTTGTTCATTTCAGTGACGGTTTTGCCACGTGCTAGCAGAACCCATTAATTAGTTAATGCAGCTTTTTCAATTGTCTTAGGTTGTATAAAAGTTGTGTAAATTAAGAAATAAAGATGAACCCCAACCCATATGTTCCATCACTTTGCTAATTGCAGTGGATTCTAAGCTTCCTTTGTGGACCATCAATTGACAGCAGGCTGGATTATAGAGAGTCCCATCTGATTCAGTCTAGAGTGCCTGGTAAATTGATTGTTACATTGGGGAACAATGAAATTGTTTTCAAGGTTTATTTGAGAGAGAGAGAAGCTTTCAGAAAATACCTCTGGTGCGGAGAGCGGCAAAGAATGTAAATGTTAGTGAGAAGACAGAGGGGTCAAGGAGACAAACCACAACATCCTGTTCACTTTGAAAATCTACAAAGGAGAGCTCTGGCAAATATTCTGGTTTGATATTTAAAAGATGCTGGACACTCTCTTCTTAGGTTTTTATCTCCATAGGACTGTGGAGGTGTCAGCAGTGGGTCTCTGATTCAGGCTGCATTCTGATGTGTGTGATTCAGTCTGCATTCAGCCCCCTTCTAATCGAGATTTTAGTGTCTTGAAAATTGAAGCTGCAAACCTTTATTTGCTTTAATACATATGTTTCCGATTAAGGTGCAGATTGGCTGTTTTCAAGAAAGTTTAAAAACAGCGTTCAATCTTACAAGGCACTGAGCACTGTTGCCCTGATCCAGCAAAACACTTAAGCACATTGGCTTCCATGTGACTAGTCACCTCCTTAAAGTTAAGCACATGCTGGATGGAGCTAGATTTCTCAGCCTCTCAAGAAATCAAGGTCTTGTATACGAAGCTGAAGATAGTAAAAACCTCTTCTTTTTAGAAAAGCGGTAAAGAGTTCTGTGGCACCTTATAGACTAACAGATGTATTGGAGCATGAGCTTTCGTGGGTGAATACCCACTTCGTCAGATGCATGTAATGGCACAAATCCGACAAAGTGGGTATTCACCCACAAAAGCTCATGCTCCAATACATCTGTTAGTCTATAAGGTGCCACAGGACTCTTTGCGACTTTTACAGATCCAGACTAACACAGTTACCCCTCTGATACTTGACTCTTTTTGGAAGTTTCCCTTGGACATATTTTTGGACTCTTCTAGCTTTTGCACCCTGTTCTATATCACAGGGACCTTCTGGGCTTTTTTGCACCTTATTGAATATTCAGGAGTCTGGTAAACAGTAATTATCAATAGTCACTAAAGCCATTTCACATGCTCACCATTTTTTTTATGCCATTTATAAACATCCATCAGAATCAGATGTATGGAACATTTACATATCAAAGTCAAGCATAACAACATTGTATATGTTAATTCTTAAGGGATTCAGGGAGAAATGTGACTGACTGGTGTAGTAGAGGTGTGAGGCATCACATCAGGGGAAAAGGTCTTCTCCCCTGTACAGATCAGGAACTCCACAGGAGAGAAGTATGGAGACTTTTCTCTTTTGTGGAATTCCTAAACTCTGTAGAAGAAGGAAGTCTCCTGCAGGTAAGTGGGGAGGAGCTCCTGCTGTTTCCCACCTTATAAGAGCTCCTAGCCTGACGACCTTTAGCAAGTCTGTGGCTGCGTGTCTCCCTCCTTAAGGAGGTTAGGCTTGAACCTGAGTTCGAACCCTAGGCTTACTTGGCAGTGTAGATGCACCCTTGTGCGTGTAAGTACATAATGTGGGTCAGAATTAGGGTTGTTATGAGAATGCGTAATGTGAATTTTTGCATCTCAGTATTGCTAGGCAAATTTATGAGCAATAGGGTTTATCGAATATTCTTACAGGTTACCTTAATTTGCCATACCCATACATGTTAAGGTTTAGTATTTTTGAATGGCTATCTTTTTGTTAGCTATTGTGTATGATGGACTCAAATTCTCCACAGTTAATGTTTGCTACATTTTTTGTGGGGGAATCCCATGCATTTTCTCTCTCCCGTTCCTTTGCATGTGGATAGAGGTGGGCTATAATGAATGGAAAGTGAAGCTATTGCAGCCTATACCCTGCTGTACACAATATAGACATATTTATAGATAAAGCTCAAGGTGCACTGCAGATTGTTTTAATTTTAATAATCCCAGGAGAAATTCTGAGCAGTGTAGAACTTCTGCACCATCCCAAAGAATCCAAAACTCTTTTTGGCTAATGACGTGAATACAGCACCACTGAAATGCAGCCACTCTAGGGCAAGAGACGGGAATCGATCATCACAGCATGTCATAGAGTTGGGGAGGGGAGGCAGGGTTGGACAAGGATACTGGGGCAAGTTACCTCTCTTAGGAAAAGTGCCATGGGATATTTTATGTCCCCATAGCACAAGCAGGAGCTCAGTTTTTAAGGTCTTCTCCTCCTTAATGACATTATCTCTCCTTATTCATTTTGATACTCCAGATGCTTTGTCAGGGATATGCTGTCAGATCATCTCCCAGTAAAACTACCTACTGCACACTCCAGGCATGGATTTTCTGTTGTTATAGGCTCTTTGCATTGGACACTGAGGTAAGCAGCAGCCTCAGAGATGCAGTGTTGTGCCCTTAATTGTAGTAGAAACATCATAAATTCAAAAAATAAAGTGGTGTAGCCAGCTAACTGCACTGCAGTTCTGAACACACATCGGCTAATCCCTGTGCCCTGAAAACACACCACATCCAGGAGCTCACAAGGTAGGTGTGACATCATATACAATATGATCATTAGGGCTGTCGATTAATCGCAGTTAACTCCCGCAATTAACTCAAAAAAATTAATCACAATGAAAAAATTCAGCGTGATTAATCACAGTTTTAATTGCACTGTTAAACAATAGAATACCAATTGAAATTTATTAAATACTTTTGGATTTTCAAATATATTGATTTAAATTACAACACAGTATACAAAGTAGACAGCGCATACTTTATCTTGTTATTTTTATTACAAATATTTGCACTGTAAAAATGGCAAAAGAAATAATATTTTTCAATTCACCTCATACAAATACGGTAGTGCAATCTCTTTATTGTGAAAGTGCAACTTACAAATGTAGATTTTTTTTGTTACCTGTACATAATTGCACTCAAAAACAAAACAATGTAAAACTTTAGCACCTACAAATCCATTCAGTCCTATTCTTGTTCAGCCAGTTGCTAAGACAAACATGTTTGTTTACATTTACGGGAGTCTAATACTGCATGCTTCTTATTTACAATGTTACCTGAAAGTGAGAACAGACAGTTTTGTAGCCATCATTGCAAGGTATTTAAGTGCCAGATATGCTAAACATTCGTATGCCCCTTCATGCTTCGACTACCATTCCAGAAAACATGAGTTCATGCTGATGATGCTCATTTAAAAAATAATGCATTAATTAAATTTGTGACTGAACTCCTTGGGGCAGAATTGTATGTCTCCTACATTTTACCCGCATTTTGCCATATATTTCATGTTATAGCAGTCTCGGCTGATGACCCAGCACATGTTGTTCGTTTTAAGAACATTCTCATTGCAGAGTTGACAAAACACAAAGAAGGTACCAATGTGAGATTTCTAAAGATAGCTACAGCACTCGACCCAAGGTTTAAGAATCGGAGAGGGACAAGGTGTAGAGCATGCTTTCAGAAGTCTTAAAAGAGCAAAACTCCAGTGTGGAAACTACAGAACCCGAACCACAAAAAATGAAAATCAACCTTCTGCTGGTATTATTTGACGCAGATGATGAAAATGAACATGCATTGGTCTGCATGGCTTTGGATGGTTATTGAGCAAAACTTGTTATAAACATGGATGTATGTCCTCTCGAACGGTGGTTGAAACATGAAAGGACCTATGAATCTTTAGTGCATCAGACACATAAATATCTTGGGACACTATCCACAACAGTGCCATGCGAACCCTGTTCTCACTTTCAGGTGATATTGTAAACAAGAAGCAGGTAGCATTATCTCCTGCAAATGTAAACAAACTTGTTTGTCTGAGCGATTGGCTGAACAAGAAGTAGGACTGAGTGGATTTATAGGCTCTAAAGTTTTACATTTTCATTTTTGAATGCAGGGTTTTTTTGTACATAATTCTACATTTGTAAGTTCAACTTTCATGATAAAGAGATTGCACTACAGTATTTGTAATAGGTGAATTGAAAAATAGTATTCCTTTTGTTTTATACAGTGCAAATATTTGTAATAAATATAAAGTGAGCACTATACACTTTATGTTCTGTGTTGTAAGTGAAATCAATATATTTGAAAAAAGTAGTTTTGGATATTTTCTATTTCAATATATTGTGTTCTATTATTTTTTAACAAGGCGATTAATCATGCTATTAATTGTGATTAATTTTTTAATCGTGATTCATTTTTTAAAATTACTTGACAGCCCTAATGATCATTAAGGTAAATGGTGTAGTTACACAGTGACCTAGCAGCATCTTAAAAGGCCTAATGAAGAAGAAAACAAACATTGCTATTTGGTATAAGAAATGGTCCCTCTAGGAAATATTAAACCATATTCCCAGCTACACCCAGGGAGCTGTTTTACCCTAGTCCAAAGAAGACCTGTGCCTCTGAGAAAACATGCTACTCCACTAGCCAGTAGATGTCTCTGTTACACTCACCTACTGTTCCACATGGAAGGGATGAGAAGTTTCAGTAGGAGCTCATGTTACAGCTGAACATAATCAATCTACTTTATCAGAAACGTGAGCAAGCATTCTGTAAAATGTAATCCTAATTTTAAAGTTATTCTCATTTTTTAATTGCCAAAAGAGTGTCCTGCATCCAAAAGTATAAATGCTGTTTATAGTGTGGATATAAAAATGTGCTGCATGCTAAATATGCCACGCAAGTCAAGAATACTAAATACACACACACCGTATACCTCATGGTGCTGGGAGACGCCTGTGATTTTAACCTCTCAGTACTAAGGCTATATATCACATATGTCATGACAGAACCAGGATGGATGCTATATATAGATCGTGTGTGCCACAACAGAAGGCAAGATGCATGCTAAACATATCATATATGTCATAACAGTATATCCTGCGTAGCAAGCAGCTCTGCTATTGTTGGGACGCTCTACCTGACACACGGAGCGTGGCTTTGGGGTCCTGCAGACGCTCAGTCATGCCTTAATCCAAAGATTGGTTTGAAACGGGTGATACGTGTCTCACCCGTGCCAAAACTATCATGCATTTGTGCTCGGCTGCAGCAGCCTTCCAGTCTGCAGCAAGCTGAGCCTCCGCGTAGGGCTCGAGTCCGGAGCACTGGAGCGTAGCCCGGCTTGGCTGCGGGGAAGGAGGAAGAGGAGGGTGAGGGGGACTCATCAGAGATGCGCTGGCTAGCGGGGGCGGGGCCGTGGGAGGGACCAGAGGCCGGGGCGCTGCTGCTGTCGCTGCTGCTGCACTGGGCGGGCCGCCGGCGGAGCTCAGCGTCCCGCTCGCTGGTGCAATAGGACCGCTCAGCGCGGCTGGCAGAGGAGCCGGCGGAGAACCCGGGGGTGCAAGTTACCAGACTTCCCGCAGCTGGAGTCTGTCCCTGGCTGCCTGGGCACTGGCCTGTACCCCGGCTGCTGAAGGACTGATCGCACCTCGCTGCCACCCCAAACAGATGTGAGCGAGCCTGGAGAACTGAACACCAGCTCGCAATCAACAGTGTCCTCCTCTCCCCCGCAGAACCAGAGAGGGTGAAATATGTGGCAGCCGGCAACCGAGAGACTGCAGGTAAGAGAGGCGGGGAGGAGGAGAAACTGAGGCGGGGCTGGCGTTTGTGTAAAGGAACAGGATCATGTGATTGTAGGATTTGTGTCAAAAATATGTAGGGGGCATTGGTAAGACCTTGTCTTGAATTCGCTCCCCGCCATCCTCATGGCCGTGCCTAGATCACGCTTTCAACTTTCATCTGGTCTCTCTGTGTGTAGTTCTGCCCAACAATTTAACATTGCATTCCATTGACAGGATTTACAGGTCCGGGGCTGGCCTTCTTGAATCCAGATGTGGGTGTAGGGTTTTGTTTTGTTTTTTGTTTTTGTCTTTTACAAAGAAAGAACAGATGATTTGAAAATCTTTGGGTTTGCATTTATCATGTTCTCTCTCTAAATTTATGCTTATCCTGAAAATAGGATTTTAATTTTCTTTCTGGATATTGCAACTCCTTTCCATTTCTTTCTTTCTTTCTAAGGGGAAAAGTTTATAAAGAATCAAAACTAGTCAGGTATTGGGCCAGCCAATTCATTGACTCCTGCATACAAACAGGAAAATGTTGTTTACTGGGATTTGGATGGCGGGTGCAGGAGAGTATATGGGATTGAGCAATACCGAAAATTGGACTGTCCAGTTATTTGCAGGAGTCATCAGTGACAAGTATTAAGGTCTCAGGGGGCTCAGGCCCAGGGTTGTCCTTACTGCAGGGTTTTGCTCCCTGTTTTTTGCTCTGAAATGTTCTCCAGATGGTCAGCCAGACAAATTGCCAGATGAATTTACACAATCCCACAAACAAACTTTTTGGCATGCCTAAAGCAGCGTTAAATCTCATAGTAAACTTTGAAGAACTGTTTAAGTGGCAAAATAAAATAACCTTTAAGGCAGAATGAATTTGAAAGCATAGGGCAAAAAGAAAATATACTGAAAGAAGGGGACAAGTAGCATTACTGAGGCGTGCAGAATAATGATTTAACTTGAAGTTTAGAGATCAGTAAGTAAACATATAACCCTCATGAAAAGTGGTAAGTAAAGTTCGCAGACTGAATTCATTTTTGCAGTGAGGAGTGACCTGTTTAGAGAGTATCAATATCTTGTAATATTGAAGATTCCAGCTGGATCACGGACGCTCTAAATTTCAAGGGAGATTATAAATGGGGTGGGATAACACATTTACATATTTGTTGCAAATAATCAAGCCTCAGATAAGGAACTCTACTCTGGGATGCTGTGGTGATACTAATAAATGTTCTGAAAGGCCTTATTTGAATACAAATCTGCATTCATACAGCACCTAATTGAGTGCAATGTAAGTTTATTTTAACTTTTCACTTATCTATCGAGGCCTGTGTGTGTGTGTGAGTGAGAGAGAGGTACTGATGCAGCATCACTTTGAAGATCATGTCATGGTAGTAGTCAAAATTCTTTGATGTGCTTTCTTTGTGACTTTGGGCTCTTGCTCTTCTGAATGTGTTTGATTTTTTTTTTAAATCTATTTAAGTTATTCATGCACAGCATGTTTTACTTAGGGAAGTGTGTGGGTTCCAAAGCCCATGAGACTTGGCAACTGAATTATTCTGGCATATATTCTGCTTTGTGATATTTCCATATTAGAAATATCAGCTTTCATTCTGTGATTATTTGGCTATACAACTGTTGCTTCTAGTGCTTCTTGTTGTATTCTTTGACACGTTACTAGTCTTTTCTTAAATCGGTTTATATAAAATTTGTAATATAATGAAGAAAGGGCCTGCATCATTAAAGACAATGGTTAAATTTTATAAAATCTTATGAAAAATACCATTAATGACAGAGTTGACAGATGCAAAATTTAGCGTACCTTAAACATAATTATACAGTAACTAGTCTAAAACCCCCGTAAGATCTTCAAAATGAAAGATTTCAAACAATTTTACAGCTATCTTTTCTGGAAGGCAACCTGCCAACAGCAAATCTGAAGGAAGGAAGGAAGGTAGGTAGGTAAGTAGGCATGTGTCTCTCTACTCTGTGTCTATTCTTCTTTCTTATGACCAGGAAGGCTAATGAAATATACAAGAATTTTGCTTTCTTCCCCTTTGGAATTCAGAAGCCATATATATATTTCAACACCCCTCTCCTGACAAGGGAGCAGGAAGGCAGTGTGGAGGGATGGTGGCATGATGGGAAATAGTGTGCCGGCAAACCAAACCAAAGCTAGTAGATCTAGTTTTAGGCCTACCTGCCTGACATGTGTCCCCTTATTCTTAAATATATGTTATGAATAAATTCATATAAATAAATACACATGGAAACTTGAGACTTGCAGAAAGTAAGACAAAATAAAGCTTACTTTGCAGTTCCACTATAGCAACTTCAGACAGTTTCCAAAACAAATATCTAATGAGAAATAGTTGAGCATATTAAAATATTTGTATTACTTCTGCAGTTGGAATGAAAGACTTGTTTTGATACCAGAAAGCAGAAAATTCAAAGACATGCTCTGATTTGATATTAAAGCCAAGTATGATCAAGTTTTTAGGAGTTTTAATCTCAACTAGTCAGTAACAGTAATAATCCATGCTTCTTAGCCAGATCAAGGAATGCAATTTCAATGGATAGGACTCAGTGTGTGCCTGAAATGTGACTTGTGAATGAAATTAATCATGATGGCATGTTATTTATTTATTCTCCAGTAATGACTAGATGCCCCATTGTGCAGACTCTTTATAATCACATAGTAAAAGACAATATCTGCCCTGAAGAACTTAGTCTCAGGCCCTGATCCTGCAAAGACTTTTGCACATGCTGAACTTGACATACTGTAAGTAGTCTCAATGAAGTCAATAGGGCTACTCACACTGCATAAAGCTGAGCACATGCAGAGTAGGGGCCTAAATAAAAACCAGGTGTAATGAGTGGGCATAATGAATGAAAAGGTGATTACATTGATTGGCTGAGTGCACACTTTGTAGAATTAGAAGATGTCTAAAATATAAAATAAGTTTAATACTTTAGCATAAATATATACAACATTATATTTAAAGAATGTTAGGTTGCGGAATCAAGCGCTCCAACGTAGAAAATGCATGTGAAACTTTAATTCGGCTCCTTTGTGCATGTATATTAGGATACAGTCTGTATTTTCATTATACTTGGCCATTTTTTCCATAGAACTCTTGTCTCATTCATCATACAGGATGGACCTGTTCTAGGGAGGGCTGAGGGTTATTTAATGAAGGAGACTTGTTTGTATGACCCCTGTTTCATTTGTTCCAGTGTGTAATGTGAATGTGAAAAGTGTGTAATGAATGAGACCAAGTCCCTATTTGGTGCTACAGGAAAGTCGTGTAAAGCAAACATTTTATAGATGATCTCTAATTGGGTATTCCCCATTTTCTCTAGGTGCCCAGTCTGAGGCACCTGAAGTCTGATTTGCCAAAGTGCTGAACACTCACAGCTGCAGCTGGGAGCCGTGCTTTGAACATATAAAATGCTATAGACTGCTAACTATTCTGAATAATCAGGCCCTAGGCATCACAAATTGGGCATCCAGAATTAGAGACTTTCAGCTTTAATCTCTCTATGCCTCAGTTCCCTGCCTGTCTGTGAAATGGGGATAATACTACTGCTACTTCACTTAACAGCGCTGTTGTAGAAAGAAATTCATTGATGTCTGTGGAGCAGTCAGCTCCTATAGTGATAAGTGTATAGAAAAGCCCACGAGGAAATTAATAATTCTGTATTCAGAGCAGGGTTTGAGTACTGTGTAGTAAATAAACCATGGGGCCACACATTGAGCAATGAGGGTAAAACAAAATATTTAATAGCTACTCATTCAGTGAGCACCATCCATCCTGCTGATAAACAGTATGTAATTATGTAATTAAAGACTGGGTCATAATGTATACATACAATGGAACAGAAATAAGGTTGCATGGGCAATCATAAATCTGGTGTTTCCTAACTTTTGAATGTTTGACTTTGCAATGTAAATCATGTTGTTTTAACATAGTTTTTTTTGTTTTTTGGAGGGCAGAGCTGGGCTACAGGAAGAGCAGGGTCAAGTGGAACTATGGCTTGGGTCTGGAGTCAGGCTGGGAGTAGAGTGGGGCTGGATGGTGCTCCCTCCCTGCTCCCTGTGTGGGTTGGCCTGGGCCCTACTGCATGGCCCCCTGAACATTTCTCTGTGCCCCACCCCCACAGTTTGGGGACCTCTGCTGTATGTGGACTAGCACCAGAGCGGGAGATGGGGCACTTGACCAGAGGATTCATAGGTATTTGCTCTCAGCAGAGAAGTGATAAGACATGGATTTCTTGGGTTCCATTTCAGGTTCTGGAAGAGAGTTTTCTCTAGCAATCACAGACCCTTCTGCTTCTGTTCTTTCCAAGCCTGGTTCCATCTGCCCCTCTAGCATGTCCCTGTTCCAGTCCTGTTTCTTCACCCCAACATTCTAGCTCCTTATTCCAGTCCTGGTCTGCTCATTTAGTCAAGCTCTACAGCTCCCTCCCTGCCCTCCCGGGCTCCTTATCTTAGTCCTAGTCTCCTCCTGCCCTGGCTCTCCGTTCTAGGCACCTCATCCTAGGCTCTTTGCCCAGCCAGTCTGTCTACATCCTTCCTCCCAGCCCTTGGTGCCTCATCTGATCTCAGTGTCCTCCCTACTCCACTCTGTTTCCTTGTCACAATCTCCTATTCCCACAGACTCCATGTCCAATCTTACTGTCCCTCTCCATTACTTGTTTCCAATCCTAGTGTTCTCCCTCCTTCAACTTCTTGTCCAATGTCATTTTCTCACTTCTGTCCCAGGGTCCATGCCCCAGTCTTCTCCCTTTATCACCCCAGCTGTCCAGTTCTCTTCCCCCCTGATTTTGAATTAGACAGATCCCTCCTCCACACTGCCTGGGTGCCAGTGGTGCAGAAATTGAGAGCACAGGAGCAAGAGTCTTCCTTTACTCAGTCCCTGCTCCTGCTGCTGCAAAGGGGCACAGCAGCTAAGAGCAGCAATTGCAGGGAAGGTGCTTCTCACAGCCCCTGCAGCTCTGGGCTGGATCATGCTCAGTCATGCTGTGGGGGTGGTGCATACCCAGTCCAGCCAGCACATGGGAGACGAGAGGGGATTGAATCTTTGAGAATTTAGCTGCTAATCTCTAATAAGTCTCTACGGAGCATGTGCAAATGGAGATTTTTTCAAAGGTTTATAACATGGCCAAGTTTGAGTGGATTTTTATTGGGACGGCAAAAGACACATCCTTGACACAAAGGGATGCCCACCCTGCCTATAATATAGTAATCCTTACTAACCTCCTGCTTAGCCATTGTCAACTGACAATTTGCGGTGAGGGAGCAGAGGTGATGTGAATCTCAGTTTTGTTCATGTTAAATTGATAGCAAGATATCCATAAGGAGATGTCGGAGGCAGACCGAGATCAGAGATTTGATGGCAGAAGACAGGTCAGGACTGGAGGGAGAGTTTGTGAATCATCAGCATGAGTATGGTAGTTGGATCTGTGTGAGTGGATGAGATCACCTAGACAAAGGGACTACCTGGAGATGATGTCTGGGCTAAGGGGGCAGCCCTGTGAGACCCTAACTGAGAATGGGAGTTAAGAGGATGAGCTGGTGAAAATGAAGTGTTCAGAAAGGTAGGAGTACCATGAGAGGTCAGAGTCATGAACACCAAGCAAGAACAAAATTGTAAGAAGGAAGAAGTGATTGGTGCCGTTTAGAGTAGCTAAAGGGAAGTGACAGAGATTTGAAGAGGAGATTATTGGAGAACTCAATGAGAATGGTTTCAGTGGAATGGAGGACAGAAGCCTTATGGGAGGGGATGGAGCAGGTGGAGAGAAACTGAAGAAAGTAATAGTAGGTGATGCAATCAGTTAACTTAATGGAGAAAGAGTGGTAACTGGAGAGGGAATGAGGCTAAAACTTTTTTGTAAGGATGGAGAGACCATGCATGTTTGCATCATGAGGGGTAGGAAACAATGAGAGTGAGAAGCTAAGGAGAGGGGAGGCGGTTAGAGGAGGAAGGGGGAGGAGTACAAAGAAGTGTTGAAGGGTGTAGGCAGAAAAGAGAGGGAGCATGAGATCATGTCAGATCTTCTCATTCTTTTCTCTGAAAAGATTGGCAATAGCCTGCCTGCAGGAGGAGGGCTCAACAGCAGGGGAGGATATAAGGAGAGTCAGCTGGTGAATAGGCTGCTGAGTTTGTGGGAAAGGGAATCATTGAGGGTGGAGAATTAGTATTGCTTGTCTAGGAATATGACAGAGTTGAAGGAGGAAAGAGCAAATGTGTAGTGGAGGACCTCTGTGTGGTGTTGTGCAGAGGTGCCTAGCAGTACAAGAATATGATCAGGGGGATGTGGATGCAGAGGGAGAAATGCGTTTGACTGGGAGGTGTTTGTTCTGGGAGAGTGGGCAAAGGAGTGTAAGGTGGGGGAAGAGTGAATCAACATCTGAGTCAACATAAGAGCTAGCAGGAAGGAATGCATTGGAAAGCCATGGAGAAGGATGGACTGGAGGCCATGGATGGAGGGGTGGGGTGTGTGGGCAATGTTGAAGAAAACAAGATGGTGGTCAGACAAAAGTAAATCAGCTACTAAGGAATTAGAAATTGAACTATATTTAGTGAAGACAAGCTCAAGTGAAGGGGCCATTTTGGTGTGTGAGAAAATTGATCCAGTGTTGAAAGAGACTAGGAGGAGAAAGTGAAGAGCCAGGATGCTAAGGAGTCATATGGGATGTCAGCACAGAAGTTGAAGTCACCAATGATGAGGCTGGAAGATTGTAAAGAGAGTAAGTCCCTGCTACAAAGAGTTTACAATCTGAATAAATACAAGGGAAATCCAAAGAACAGTCAGACAGACCAGAGGTGGGGAGGGAGTCACGCTTTCAAAGTGTTAGTTACAATGGTAGTTAGTCGAGGAGATGAAAGACAGAGATGTAAGAGAGTGATATCAAGAGGATGCAAGAGCTTGGGTCTGGGGAGGGGAGGAATAGTTGCAGCTGGTCTGGGGCTCCTCCAGGCAGATGGCGGGGCTTGGGCTTCGGCCAGTCCAAAGCTCCTCTGGCTGCAGTGGGGGGGAGGCCCTCTGGGCTTTGGCCCGCCTGGGGCTTCTTCAACCAAGGGGGGGCCACTTGGGGCTTCTCCGGATGGGGGTCTTGTGCCTCCAGCTACAAGATGGCAGGGGGTCTCAGGGCTCTGGCTGCTGGGAGGGGCTGTGGGCAGAAGGGGTGGAGTCAGGGGTGAGCCTCCCCAAGGGGGGGCTCCACCTGCTGCCCATGCGCCTGCTGCTCGCCTCCTCTTACCCCTCCCACCAACCCACCCACTGCTTGTCTCCTCACTCCCCTGCCATGGACACCCCTGGCCCTCTGTGAGAACCCCTGCTTGCTGGTGGCTCACTGCTCACCTTCTCGCCCTGCTGCTCGCAGCCAGGGCCCACCACTTACCTCACTGCTTGCCCCCTCATCCGCACTCACCCGCTGCTCGGCTCCTAACCTCCCACAGCTTGCAGCCAGACCCCCCCACCACCATGCCCACCTCCTCACCCTGCTGCAGGCTTGCTGTTTGCCTCCTCAGCTCCCTCACTGCTCGCCTCCTCGCTCCCCTGCTCATAGTTAGACTCCCGTTGCCTGCCTCCTCACCCTGCTGCTGGCTTGCCACTCACCTCCTTACTCCCCAACCAGGCCCACCTGCCTGCCAGCCACTCGCCTCGCTGCTTGCCTCCTCAGCTCTCCCCTGTTCGCAGCCAGACTGCCCACCTGCCTCGTCACCTTGCTGCAGGCTTGTCACTCACCTCCTTACTTCTTCACCAGGCTCCTGCCTGCCTCACTGCTCACCTCCTCCCTTGGTCTTTAAGTGTTGTGTGTCCTACCTTCACTTCCAGAGAGGCAGTGCATGCAGGAGCTACAGGGAGGAAGGGAAGGGGCTGATTCTCTCTCCGCCCTGCTCCCGAAACTGCCCTGGCTGCAGGGAAACCCCCTGGTGGCTGCATTTGAGAAATAGTGCCCCTAGGTCTATGTGCATTAGTTCACCATTGCTACCAGTACAGTATAGTCTGTACAGGGGTACATCAAAAAGTAATAAGAAAAATTGCTGAGAAAATATTTGTATCTTCCAGTTTGAACTTTTTAAACAGAATGAGTCTCTTAGTATCTGGGTGTGCTATCAGGATTTGAATGATTCTCTTTGTATGTGGAATACACTTGGTATCCACTGTACACTACATACAGAACTATGCATTTCGGTTATGTGGTAGCTCATATAAAAATTACAATTCATTCTAACATGATCAACCCTCCCATGTTCCATTGATTTTCTCTTGAAAATTAGGTTTGAATGTTGCTTATGCAATAATTACACTCAACACTAATAACAACATCATTAATAGAGCTCACATATCACGTAAGGGCATCAGAGATAGAGTAAGGCAATGAAAATGTCTGTGGTAAATTCAGATTGCAGAAAATGTAACCGATTCATTTGGTAACCTTCATACCTCTGGAACAGATGGTTGCGAGTGCAGTTCCAACAGATGTTGAGTTTGTACCTAGCACTGTCATGACAGCCTAGTGTTGAAAGGTTGATGTGCTGTTGAAAGGTATAATTTTTGTAATAATGTGGCATAAATTTCTGTTCCTGCTGAATGAGCCGTGGCCAATACTTTCTTTGTCACTCAGCTCTATGCTCCACTTCTTTCAGAATGAGGCCTGTCTTATTGCCCTCCTGTTTAATGAAGAATCATTCATTGTCTGATGTATTTTCAGTTGCTGGAAGTTTTTTTCCTGAATTCAGTGGATTTAACAAAAATTAGGATAGCGATGCTTAAATATCCAAGTTTTTGGAATTGCCTTGAAAATATGATATAGTAAGAGCATGTTTTGACTGTGCCTTATTCCTTCACCTGTAGAAACATCTTCACTTTTACCCTGTTTTTAGCTATGACGGTTCTTGTAATTGCATAGGACAGTGCACTGTTTGCACACTATGGACACAAACTCATGTAATGCTGTATGACTTTTCAAAGCCACTTGTGCAGAGAAATGCACTGATGCTTAAGAGATTATGATTACCCACACTGCTGGTCAGACAGACATATTATTAATCATGCTTATGTAAAAATGATCTTAGACTAAGTCTCTTTTAAAACACCCTTCATCCCTAGTCTTTGATTGTCCCTCTGATTTGATTTAATTTTCTATCAAGAAAATGTCACTGGAAGCATGGAATATGAACATACCTTGTCTTTTCTCTTGGAATGCTCATCAAGGGGTGTTTGATGTATTTGTTTAAAATTTGCTCTTCCCTTATGCATACAGCAGCACCTTAATCCTCTGGCTTGCTGTATTTTCTCATGTATTCTCTTTGCAGTGGTTCTTGCTGTAGAATTTACTGATAGTTGTAAACAGAAGGCTGATGAGATTGGCCCATAGTCTTTAGCTGTAATACCACTTCAAGCAATGCATGGAGTTCTCCAAAACCTTTCATTTTAAATTATTTCTAAACATACCTCCTGCTCCTGGCGTAGAATGTGAGGATCAGAAATCTATTACCTTTGTTGTGGCTGTAATTTCTGGGGCAGCTATTTTTGTTGTTCATCATATAGAGTTCTGAAGTGTTTTTGAAAACAATCAAGGGCCCAGTACGGTTCCATTTGCCTGCCTTTGAGAAGAATGGTGTTTGTTATAAGACCTAAAAGTCTTCTGGAATTATGATGCTACACACTGCTTCTAAATAACTGTTCAGGGTCAGACCTGCTAGGATTAGGTGCTGGCCTGCTCCCTGACTAACTCCACTGCTAAGTAATCAGTGAACCCGGCTGCACTGCCTTAGAACTGACAGAGTAGCCACAGCATCTGATTGGCTGATGCTTTAGCAGCCCTGCTTGTAAACCACAGCAGATCAGTAGCTGCTTAGTGTGTACCACATCTGCAGCTGTGCTTGTCTGCTCCCCCTATTCCAGCCTTGTTTCTAAACCTGCTCCTGCTTCACCTGTTGCCTGCTCTGGGCTCCAGCCTTTGTTCCCTTCTGGCCTTGATCCTTTGCTCTACCTTTGGCTTACAATTCTGGGTTATCCTCTGGCTCTGGCATTTGACTTCTGTCCCTCTGGTACTGATGCTCAGCTCCTCTTATGGCCTAGGACTCTGGTTACCTGCTGGCTCTGGCATTAGGCTTCTGACTCTCAGCTTGTCTTGGACACAGGTCTAACCAATGGGCTGAACTCGTGGCCTGACTACCCATGGTCCGATTGGTCATTGTAGCAGATCTGAGTAGGTGTATAATTTCCTAATTCATGCTGTTTGTAAGCCTTTTTGTTCTCCCTACTTATATTTACATGTGTGTAAAACCCACAGTATTCAGGTACATTTTCTCCTAGAGTAGGAGAGGGGAGAGGAGACACAACGGTGCTTACCCACCGTCGGGTACCTCAAGGACCATCTGAAAGCCCCCTGAGCGCAAGTGAGCAGCGCCGATACACGCGGGCAAACCCACCGCCGCACGGTCGAGGGAACCGAGTAGAACGGCGGCCGAAGGCATAGGCCAGCCACACCATGGCAGGCCGCCTGGATCGGGAGCTCCAAGCGGCAGCTTCCTCGGCGAATTCAACTCACTTCGTCGACAGGCTCACCACGAGCTATCTACAGAGGCTGCCTCAAAGAGGACACCGAACCAAGTGGCCACCCGGCCTGCCTTCAGACGGCCCGCCCGAATCATGCCGCCACCTCCAGAGGAACCGGAAGGAGGAACACCAACCGCTACGACCCAGCAGCAGCCTCCAAGATACAGAAACTCTACAGAACAAACCGCCCCAAGGCTATGCGAGAGGTCCTCGATGGTCCCCCGTCCTACTGCACGATCCCGCCGAGCGCCTCTACAGCTACTTCCTTGGAGTGTTTGGCGGCATGCCCAGGAACGACGCGCCGCGCCCGGAGTGCCTCGGCCCCCTGCCCCACGTCACCGATACAGACAACCTAGAGGCTGACTTCACTCCTAAAGAGGTGGCAGCCAGGCTGTCCAGAACAAAGAACACCGCGCCCGGAAAGGACGGCATCCCCTACAGCCTGCTCAGGAAGCGAGACCCGGCTGCCTCGTGCTCTCCGCATCTTCAACCTGTGCCGGCGCTTTGGCAGGTCTCCCACCTCCTGGAAAGAAGCCATGACCGTCCTGATCCAAAAAGGGCGAGCGAGACGACCCCAGCAACTGGAGACCCATCTCCCTCTGCTCCACGATGTACAAACTATACGCCGGCTGCCTGGCAGCCAGGATCACGGAGTGGGCAACGACCGGGGGAGCCATCAGCCCGGCCCAGAAGGGCTTCATGCCGTCAGAGGGGTGCTACGAGCACAACTTCCTGCTCCAGACCATCCTCCAGATGACCAAGAGGGCACGGAAGCAGTGCGCGATAGCGTGGCTCGACCTGTCCAATGCCCTTCGGGTCCATCCCCACCACCACATTTTCAACACTCTACGGGAGTTCGGGATGCCAGAGACCTTCCTTTGCCTGATCCGGGAACTCTACGAACACTGCAGCACCACCATCCGTTCGGTCGAAGGGGAAACCGCCGAGATCCCGATCCACAGCGGTGTAAAGCAGGGCTGCCCCCTCAGCCCAATCATCTTCAACCTCGCCATGGAGCCGCTCCTGCGGGCGATCTCCAACGGCGCTGACGGCTTCGACCTGCACGGCGAGAGGGTGAGCGTCTTGGCCTATGCGGATGACCTGGTCCTGATAGCGGACGACCCGAGAGGCTCCAGGGCATGCTCAACACACATCGGGAGAGCCGCTGACTGGACGGGTCTCCGCTTCAATGCCAAAAAGTGCGCGTCCCTCCACGTCGACGGGAGCAAAAGAGACTCGGTGCTGGCGACGGAGTTCCAGATCCAGGCGAGCCCGTCGTCCCCTGGCCGAAGGGCAGGCGTACCAACACCTCGGCACGCCGACGGGCGTCCGCGTCCGGCAGACCCCCGAGGGACACCATCCGGGAGATCCTGCAGGACGCTACCAAGATCGACGCATCCCTGCTGGCGCCATGGCAGAAGATCAACGCCCTCAACACTTCCTGATCCCCCGCATCGCCTTCGTCCTGAGAGGTTCCGCCGTGGCAAAGGTGCCCCTCAACAAGGCGGACAACACCATCCGGCAGCTGGTCAAAAAGTGGCTGTCCCTGCCCCAGAGAGCCAGCAACGAGCTCATATACATTGCCCACAGGCACGGTGGCGCCAACGTCCCCCGCATGGGAGACCTCTGTGACATTGCGGTCATCACGCACGCCTTCCGCCTCCTGACGTGCCCGGACACCACAGTAAAGAGCGTCGCGGCGACCGCCCTGCGCACCGCCACGAGAAGCGAATCGGCAGGCCACCCTCCGGCCAGGATGTAGCCACTTTCCTGAGCGGCTCCCTGGAAGCGAATTCGCCCGAGACGGGGGGACATCGCCTCGTGTGGTCCCGCGCCCGCAACGCCACGCGCCGACTAGGGAAGCGACTGGGCTGCCGCTGGGTATGGAGCGAGGAGCGGCAGGAGCTGGGAGTTCTGGTGCCGCAGATCGAGACGGAGGAGGCAGCATCACCGTCAGCCCCGGAGCCAGAGGCGTGCTGGAGAAGTCCCTGAAGGCCGCCGTCCACGCGCTCTACGTGGACACCCTGAGGAAAAAACCCGACCAGGGCAAGGCCTTTGAGGTGACCAGCAAGTGGGACTCCAGCAACCACTTCCTCCCCGCGGGCAGCTTCACCCGCTTCGCCGACTGGCGGTTCATACACACGCGCCCGGCTGAACTGCGTCCCGCTCAATGGAGCCATCCGTCACGGGAACCGGGACAAGCGCTGCAGGAAGTGCGGGTACACCCTGGAGACCCTGCCCCACGTCCTGTGCAGCTGCAAGCCCCACGCCAGAGCCTGGCAGCTGCGCCACAACGCCGTCCAGGACCGCCTAGTGAAGGCCATCGCCCCACACCTCGGTGAGATTGCAGTCAACCGCACCATCCCCGGCACCGACAGCCCGCTGCGCCCAGACATCGTCGTCACGGACACGGAGCGGAAAAAGATCATCCTCGTCGACGTGACGATCCCGTTCGAACAGGACCCCGGCGTTCCGCGAAGCCCGAGCCCGTAAACTCGAAAAATACGCCCCTTGACTGACACCTTGCGGGCAAAGGGCTACGAGGTTTACACCGACGCCCTGATCGTCGGGGCGCTAGGCGCCTGGGACCCCTGTAACGAACGTGTACTTAGGGCCTGTGGGGTGGGCCGTCGCTATGCGCGACTCATGAGACGTTTGATGGTCTCGGACACTATCCGGTGGTCTAGGGACATTTACATTGAACACATCACCGGCCACCGCCAATACCAGGAGTGAGCCGTCGTGGCTTCATGCACCCACGGGGGGAGGGGGAAACCTTAAACCCCCTACTAAACTACATCCCCTAAGTCCTGAACCCACCGACCTGGATTCCACCATGTGAGGGTCACCCTGTCCCCATTACCCGGCCTGCCTACTCTAATCATGATGGCTATGTGTAACCCATTATATGAGCGATGTACCCTCACTGCTCCCCTACTGTATCTTGACCCCACCACCGTACACCCCGCATTGGGGACATTACAGACTGTATATTATATGCTAACCAATAACCAAATACCAGCGTCCCCCCATATACTCTGTATGTTTACCCCCGATGACTAATAACTGACGCATCAAACTCTGTGTATCATCTTTATTTAAATATTTCGAACTAAATACATCATAATTTTTAAAGTGCTTCTGCATCTACTTCATGTTTTCAGGTTTGGGTGCACTAAAAGGCTTTTGGCATAATTGAAAACAACGGGAGATCCCTTTTTTATGACTGTCCATCACTATTGTTTGACTTCTTTCTTCTTCTAGTCATGGCTCAAATCACCCGCAGCGGTAAAATACATTGTCTCCCCCCTGTTGGCCCCCAAAACAAAAACATCCAAACTAGTACTGTGTTGTTATTTCCAGTTCAGAATATCATTCTGTGAAGAGTTGTCATTAGTAAATGTGAAAGACCAAATGCTTTTCCTGTAGCACTTTTCTGATCACTCTGCTAATCTGGAACTTGATAATTCTTACCAAAAAAAAACAGCAAATTTAATGACAGACATCTGTGGTATGGTTTAAACTACTAGACTATTTATTTTCAAGAATGTACTACAATACATTTCCTAATATATTCTGAAGTATTATCAAACCAATTGAAGGTAAAACTACACTCATCAAAACAACAAAAACCACACGTGTGATGCATATTTAATCATGTAAAAGCAGCAGAGAAATCCGTGGCACCTTATAGACTAACAGATGTTTTGGATCAGAGCTTTCGTGGTGAAATACCCACTTCATCAAGATGAATGAGTGGAAATTTCCAGGGGCAGGTATATATATGCTAGCAAGCAAGCTAGAGATAACGAGGTAGTTCAATCAGGGAGGATGAGGCCCTGTTCTAGCAGTTGAGGCGTGAAACAGGGTGGAGAAATGTTCTTATTGGCAGCATACACCTTTTTTTTGTTCACAGTCTTTGTTCAACCCTGAGCAGATGGTGTCAATTTGCAGATGAATTGAAGCTCAGCAGTTTCTCTTTGAAGTCTGGTCCTGAAGTTTTTTGGCTGCGAATGGCCACCTTAAGGTCTGCTATAGTGTGGCCAGGGAGGTTGAAGTGCTCTCCTACAGGTTTTGTATATGCCATCCTGATATCTGTTTGTGTCCATTTATCCTTTCCGTAGAGACTGTCCAGTTTGGCCGATGTACATAGAGAGGGCATTGCTGACATATGATGGCATATATACATTGGTGGACGTGCGGTAAATGAACCAGTGATGGTGGCTGATCTGGTAGGTCCTGTGATGATTGTCGCCGGTGTAGATATGTGGGCAAGTTGGCATCGGGTTTGTTGCATGATTGTTCCTGAGCTAGAGCTACTATGGTGCGGTGTGCCAGTTGCTGGTGAAATACGTTTCAGGTTGGCAGTTGTCTGTGGGCAAGGATTGGCCTGCACCCAAGGCCTGTGAAATGTGGGGAATCATTGTCCAGAGGTTGTAGATCCCTGATGATGCGTTGGAGGGGTTTTAGCTGGGGGCTGTATGTGATGGCCAGTGAGTCTGTTGGTTTCCTTTCTTGGTTTGTCTGCAGTAGAGGCTTCTGGGACACGTCTGCTCTGTTGACTGTTTCCTTATTTCCTCGTGCGGTTTTGGTAGTTTTGAGAATGCTTGGTGGAGATTTTGTAGGTGTTGGTCTCTGTCTGAGGGGTTAGAGCAGATGCGGTTGTACCTCAGTGCTTGGCTGTAGAGAATGGATCGTGTGATGTGCCCGGGATGGAAGCTGGAGGCATGAAGGTAGGCATAGCGGTCGATAGGTTTTCGATATAAGGTGGTGTTAATGTGACCATCACTTATTTGCACTGTGGTGTCTAGAAAGTGGACCTCCTGTGTAGATTGGTCCAGGCTGAGGTTGATGGTTATTTAATCATGAATACAAATAGCTATAAGACAGAAACATGCTGACACTGCTGTTTGAATTGGTTTTATTAAACTCTGTAATTGCTAATTACAAGGAGGAAAGTGAAATGTGCTTGAAATTGAATCTGAGGCAAAGTAGATTCCTCAGTCCAGAATGTTTTATCACCCAGGTTTTGGCATTATCCAGCTTCTGGATTTTCTATCAAAAATGTTTTAAAACAACGCTGTCATAATTAAGAAAAGCTCATCTAACACCACTTAGTTTGGGCATTTCTCTTCATTTATGCATTGTAGTAAATGAATGGCTCTTGAAAAGTGCTAATCTGGGGAAGTAATGTATGACCAAAGAGAATCAAAATCGGTGGCTCCCTTGTGGAAAGCCCTCTGGAAAATTGTCATGAGGGTTTGTTTATAGTCTACTGCTAGTTTCTGTTTATGAAACTGACAATCTGTCTGATGACAAAAATCAATAGTTTCCTTGAACGAAGGCAGTCAAAGAACTGAAGAATACAGAGTCTAAATAGCCTACTATTTTCTCTGTGTGCGTTTTATTCTTCTGCTGTCTGATGGCAAATAGCACTGGGATCAATGGTGCCATCTCTAATCCTCTGTTCTACTCTAATCTACTGTTTTCAGTAGATTTCTTTTGAAATAGGATTCAGTGTTTGATTGACAGGACGTGAACTGGGATACATCATAGAATTCCATGGGCCAGGCTCAAATTCTCCTCTTGCTTACGCTAATACAACCCCAATGACTTAATTGGGATGCATCTGTATAAGTGAGATGAGAATTTGGTCCACAGGTGTTGAAAAGTCCTTTGAGCAATATATTATACTTGTTTTTTCAAGGCTTTTGATATTGTGTAATAAAGCTAATTTGCACTTATAGTAACAGCTGAAAACATTACAGCTAATGACAATGGTAGTCTTTTGGGTCCCCATTGTGTATTTTATAAAAAAAAAACCCATAGTGGAATATTTTTAATTACACACTTTAAGTGCAAGATGTCTTGATATCAAGTTAGAGGGAACAAGTCTTGCCGTGGCATAGCTTTTCATGACTCGGTGCTCCCATTGTTGGAGAGAGAGGCATTAAAGTCATTTGTATTTAAAACAGAATATGAGAAATTATAAAATATCATTTCAGCAGAGGATTCCCATTTGTAGAAACTGCAGTGAAATCAATGTGTTTGCAGTTCCAGTGAAGGTGAAACAGTGAAACTGTTGAGCAAGAAACAGGAATCACTATGTGCAAAATTTAATAAACTTAAAAACAAGTAATTGACAACATGCTGGCACTTGGCAGCGCTGTATTTTAATGAGAGTACTTCTGTGAAATGATATAAAGACTTGGAATTATTAAACTTGTTGTTTTAAAAATTATCATATCAATTCACTGATGGTAAAACTGCTGAAATTTTGTTCTCAGAAAAGAAATTGAATACAGGTTTTGACCAGTTAGTAATTTAAGTTTTAGTTACTTAGCTACTTGCATTTAAAGCCTAGCTCCGTTACTTCTGTGAGATTGTCATAGTAGCATTGAAAGTTTGAAACTGACAGCATCGTTGTGTTTGAACATTCAAGTTGTGACTGCATTATGTCAGAAAAGTTTCAAATCCTGCTTCATGTGAAAGCATTTTGTCCAAAGGTATTTGATGAGAATTGCCAACAACATTGAGAAAGAAGGCTATTTTGTGAAAGAAAGCTGAGTGTCCTGAAGTTCAGGCTTGTGACCACTTTCTTCATGCCTCTGACCCAGACGTAAAAGTAAGCCCGTACGGTCCAGAGCAAGAGCTGGTACGCCGTGCCGGACTAGACCAGCTTCTCCGGCGGTGATTTAAAGGGCCCAGGGCTCCAGCCTCTGTGGGGAGCCCCAGGCCCTTCACAGCGCTGCCTGAGCCCTGCTGCCGGAGCTCGCACTTTAAAGGGCCTGAGGCTCCCCGCAGCAGCCAGAGCGTCTGGCCCTTTAAATTGCTGCGGGGAGCCCCGGGCCCTTTAAATAATCACCAGAGTCCTGCCACCCCGGGGTAGCAGCGACAGGACTCCCATGGTGATTTAAAGAGTCTTTAAATCTTGAAAGGCCCCGCCTCTTCTGGTTGAGGACATGCCCCCGCTCAGGACTCTGGCATACCAGTAAGTCCTTTAAGTTACTTTCACCCCTGAGGGGACCCCTCTCCTGAATTGGGTATCTCTGAGTCTGAAGGGGGTGGGTGATCTTTACATTCAGGACCAGATTTTCAGAAGAGCTCAGGGCTTGGTGCTCAGCACTCAGCATACGGAGAGTTCTTTTGAAAACCGGGCCACTTATTTGACGTCTGTATGGGGGATACACTGTTTTCAGCATGTGGCCACGAATATGGGTGCTGAGCTCTTTTTAAAATTCTGGTCTGATCCAGAGCCTACTGAAGCCAGTGGAAAGATTCCCAGTGGCTTCACTGGGCTTTGGATCAGGTCCACATTTTTCTCCCCTTTGGCAGTCCTATAGGGAATCTGCAGAAAGGAAATACAGCTTGAGGCAGTACTAGCTTCAGTGAAAAGTCCCTCCATGAAGCAGAGTCTCTTCACGTAGAAGGATTCTAGGGTCAGCTGCTGCTGTGGATCCATGGGAGGGCAGCAAGGGGCTGTCTTTCAAAACAGACTGCCCCCAAGGTTCCCATGCAGGTGGTGATGGCTTCCAATGAATCCTCAAGGTCTCATCAAATGCCATTGGACAAAATGCTTTCACATGAAGCTTTGGGCTAAATACTCCGTGTGTGTGTGTGTGTGTGTGTGTGTGTGTGTGTGTGTGAGAGAGAGAGAGAGAGGGTGGGTGTGGGAAGAGGGTTGGCATTTCCCTTCAGGGACAATTGGTGGAGGGGGAGCTCTATAGGGAGTTTCCACATCCTCCTGTGGGTTTTTTGTAGGTGGAGACAAGCTTTCCGATGGTCAGGATTAGTTTGAGCCTTTAAACTGATTATGCTGATACTGATCTGCGGTTGAAATT
This sequence comes from Chelonoidis abingdonii, assembly GCF_003597395.2. Lineage (NCBI taxonomy): Eukaryota > Metazoa > Chordata > Testudines > Testudinidae > Chelonoidis > Chelonoidis abingdonii. Next base: position 34,613,957 of record NC_133776.1, read on the forward strand.
CATATAGTTGCTGGGAAAAAATCAAAAAGTTAGGTGCAGCAGAGCCTCTACTGGATGTTTACTGGAGTTATCCACGTCTCATGAATATGCTAAACTTTGTTTAAAATGTTATGCTAAGAGGACTTCTCCTGAGATTTCCAGTATTTCCTTTCAGTGGGGACAGAAGTATTCTAAGAACAGCCTTGTCATAGTATGTTGGTACTTCTGGTCCCAGCTTGGCCCAGGAAAATGCAGACACAAGCAGCAACTGAAAATAATTAGAAAAAAAAAAGTTTGGTTCAGGTTAGTCTTGAGTCTGTTTTTACTGTAACAAAACACTTTGCCCACCATTAATTCTTACCATCTGGGATCTATTATGTTTTCTGTTTTGCCAGAAAAATATTTTTCAGGAATTATGAAAAATGCCACACTTAGCTATCAAGCTGGTGCCTGAATCTTAGTGTAAGGACTACTTATGCACCACTGTATTTACTGTAAGCCTCAGAGGAGACAAAGCATTTTTATCTTGTCAGAAAACTGTCAGTTATATCTTCACATGAACAGGAAAAACCTAGTACCAAACAAAAGAGACAAGATAAATGATGAATATGGTAATAAAACTTTGCACTGGTACATTACCTTCCAGATGGGGTTTTCAAAGTGTTTTATGAACACAAATGAATTTACTTCACAGAGGTGTTAGTGAGGGCAGGTAGTGAAGTGTTATTCCTATTTCACAGATAGGAAAATTGAGTCACAGCGAAATTAAGGCCCTGATTCTGACAATTTCTGAACATCCACCTCTCTTATTGTCTCCAAAGCACTTTTTAGGATTGACCCCTAAAAGCCAGATTCATGTAAGAATTTTATGGAACTAGAACCTGCAACTCCTCTCTCTCGTCCTGCCTTAATCATTTCAGCCTTTTTCCTCCCTGCTGTATACTGCGTCTTTAAAGATAAATCAAATGTAATATGTATTTGCATCCACTATAAATGCCGATATAAATATTGCCCTACAGATTGCATGTGTATAGTTGCTCAATATATCTGATTTACTATTCCAAGAAAGTCTCTTCTTCATATTTTTGCCAGAATGGGCAAGGATGGTGTCCCTAGCTTCTGTTTGCCGGAAACTGGGAATGGGCAACAAGGGATGGATCACTTGATGATTCCCTGCTCTGTTCATTCCCTCTGGGGCACCTGGCATTGGCCACTGTTGGAAGACAGAATACTGGGCTAGAAGGATCTTTGGTCCGACCCAGTATGGCTGTTCTTATGTACTACGAGATCCGTGCCTGGCTTTTTCACAAGATTTCTAGCACTTCCTGGCTTATCACCAGTGACACAAACAAACATAAAATTTCTTTGTCTTTAAGTCTTATACTGTGCCTGTGTAAAATTTTTATATATAATTTCTCTCTGTATTACTCTAGTATTATGCCATGGAACTCCACTGACTTCCTTACATACAACTTTTCAGGGAGATAATTATGAATATCAATAAATGTGATTAAAACAATGTAGCAGCCTGAGTCTCTTTCAGTGTTTTTAAGGGGATCTGTACAATCGAAATTTTGACAGGCTTCATTTTCACAGCTGTACTTAGTTGTTTGGATTAGAATCAGAAGAAATGAGATTTTGAAAATGTGACTTTTAAGTCTACTCTATAATTACACTGCAAGGGGCCACTGAGCTGGATGCTATTTGTTGGAATAAATCTTTGATAATAAAAATAAGCTTCACTGCATTCTACTGAAATGGACTGCCAGAGTGTCGTGAAATGTAGCTAAGATAGTAATGGAGAGCTGATTTTTTTGGGTAGATAATCAAAAAGCTACCCAGCAGTGATCCCCATGATGATGCACACACTTTCTGAACTGCCTTTGCACTTGCTCTCAAGTCAGAGTATCCCACAGAGATAAAAGGCTTGTTGATTCCTTGTTGGAGGTGGGGGCTTTGACTCTGACCCTTCTCAGGTCCTCTAGTTGGTCTGCTGGAGGGAGATTTGCTTAAGACCCTGGCTCCCACAATAATGGTACATCAAAGCCACTCATGGAACTATTTGAAGGTCAGGTGGGGTCAGAGGATTCTAGCCTTTTTTCTCTGCCCGCACACCACCCATGAGAGATTGCCTTCCTTTTACCCGCCCAATCCTTTAGAGCAGTGGTTCCCAAACTTGTTCAGCTGCTTGTGCAGGGAAAGCCCCTGGTGGGCTGGTCCGGTTTGTTTACCTGCTGCATCTGCAGGTTCGGTGGATTGTGGTTCCAGTGGCAGCGGTTCACTGTTCCAGGCCAATATGAACTGCTGGAAGTGGTGACCAGTTTGTACCTCGGCCCGCGCTGCTTCCAGCAGCTCCCATTGGCTTGGAGCAGCAAATTGCAGCCACTGGGAGCCGCGATCGGCCAAACCTGCGGACACGGCAGGTAAACAACCCAGCCCAGCCCGCGAGGGGCTTTCCCTGCACAAGTGGCAGAACAAGTTTGGGAACCACTGCTTTAGAGTCACTGGGGTCTTCTCATGGCACTTTGGCTTTTTAAGGAGTTAAACATACTTCCTTCACAGCTGGTGTGGACTCCCGGCCTTTCCCATGGTCACCACAAAGTGTGAGGCTCTACCATTTCTTGTCAGGTAAGAGAAGCTGGAAACAGAGGAGGGAACTCTGCTCTGTAGGAAGGGAGCATCTTGCAGGGAGAGTGCTTACAATACTCTCTTGAAATCTGAACTCTGGGTGGGCAGTCCTTCAATGGGCTGCGACTGGAGCAGGGCAACTGGGAGCAGGGGAGGAGAGGAAAAAAAGAAAGAGAAATTAGCAGTGCCACATTTTTTTTTGTATTGGTATAAAAAGCTTGTTACCAAGGCCACAATCCTGCCATGATCTCCGCATGGGTTCCTGGGTCATGCCCACACAAGATTAATTTCAGAAATAGATCCTGAAAGGTAATAATAATTAAAAATTGAATGTTTAACACCCATAAGCTTTCCAGTTTCAAGCTTTGGAATTCACCTTTTTTATTCATAAGACTGCATGGGAAGGTGGATAGGTGGAAAGTGAAGAGGAATGTGGCGATCTTCTACTGCTCCCTCAAATGAAAATGACATTAATGGCCAGCACATTTGTTTATATTCCACTTTTCATTTTGTTCTGGTATTTCTGGGAAAACACCAATCTAGATTCATAGATAGCAGGCCCTGGGCAGGTTTGGCCATGAGTTTGTGCCAAACATCAGGTTTGTGATTATAGTACCTGACTTCTCTTTGCAGAGAATACCTTCCAGTGAAATATTGCCTTTACTAAATCAGTATAACTGTGGCCATTGGAATACATTATCTAAACTTGTTGAAAACCTCTGATAAATTGCCTTTCTTAAAAATGTGGTTCTGATTATGGAGGAGGCGGAGCTCCTAGTTCTTTTTCATGTTTTGTTGATGGAACATCAGGTGCAGAGTTCCAAAGGATGGATTTTATTTTCTATAAAACCAGACAGTTCTCTTTGATAAATGTATGTTGAACTACTCAGCTCACACACATTTAAGAGTTTAATCTTATCTCTGTGCATGGAGAAATGTCTCTGAATCTTATTAACTTTTATTGTACAATAGTGAGATGACAGTGTTTAGCTTCTCCTATTTATAAGCAATGGCTAGGAAGTATTTCTTGTATTTTCATTTTGATCTTATTTTTATTGTTTTATAATTAAAGAACCCTGAAGCTTAGTCTTAGTGTAAAACACATGACATTTCTAAAGGGCAACCTTTTATTTTGTACTCCCAGAATATAGAGGAAGTGAATATCATATATTTATAAGGTTGCTTGAATAAAGATACAAACCTGCTAATGTGAGCTATGAGAAAATCCTAGCATTCAGTTCTATCTCTTTGTTTTTTGAAGTTTTGTGGTGACGTGGTCCTCCTGTCCTTGGACTCTTCCACTGTAGTCATTTCTGTTGTGAAAACTGGGCAACATGGCATCCTGTTGTGTGTCAGTCTTGTGAATGCTTTGGTTGTCCAGGTCTGTAAGGACCTCATGAACTCATGCCAGCGTCCAACGAGCATAACTGAACACTGCGGGTTGCGTCTGGGACCAGAGATATTGGCTATGTCATCCAGCTACCTGCAAGTGAGAGCAGCTTACATGCCAGAAGCTGTGCGTAAACGGCCTGGGAGTGGGGGTTCTCGCAGCAGAGCAGGGTAAGGCTGGCTCCCAGACTCAAGGATTGGAGTGACCTAGCAGACCACCAATCCAGATAACACCAGGGGAATGTCACAGAGATAAACTACATCTTTAGGTTTTTTTCCTCATGATTGGACTAGCACTCCCTGATTGCCTGATCTTGCAGACTTGAGTCCAGGTTGGAAACCAGCAGTGGGAAAACACAATACAGTAACTCCTCACTTAACGTTGTAGTTATGTTCCTGAAAAATGCGACTTTAAGTGAAACAATGTTAAGCAAATCCAATTTCCCCATAAGAATTAATGTTAATGAAGGGGTTAGGTTCCAGGGAAATTTGTTTCACCAGACAAAAGACTCTACACACACACACACACACACACACACACACACACACACACACACACACACCACACACACAACACACACAACACAACACACACACACACACACACACCACTGTAAGTTTTAAACAACAAATTAATACTGTACACAGTGATGATGATTGTGAACTTGGTTGAAGTGGAGGAGTCAGGGGGTGGGATATTTCCCAGGGACTGCCTTACTGCTAAATGATGAACTAGCAATTGACTGAAGCCCTAAGGGTTAACTCTCACACTTCAACAAGGCAGCCGGAATGGAGGGAGGGGAGACAGCATTGCAGACAGACACACACACCGTATGTGGAGAGAGAGAGATGCATTTCCCTTTAAGTAGCTGGACCACTCTCTTAGTACACTGCCTTGTTAATTAGATCACCTTGCTGAAATCGCAGCTGCTGCCAGCAGCTCCTTCCACCATGAGCCCTGTCATGTGTCCCCTCGCTCTATGGAGATGGGGTAAGTGGGGTGCAGGGCAGGTGGGAGGGAGACCCGACATTAACCCGCCTCTTTCCACCTCCGCGCCCCCCCCCCCCGCACAGCAAGCAGGAGTCTGGGGGAATAGCTCCAAGGCAGAGGGCAAGAGCAGCACATGGCAGTTGGGGGAGGGACAGTTGAACTGCTGGCAATTGCTAACCTGCTGGGCAGCTGCTGCACAGGGAACTTAGGGGAGCAGGGAGCTGACAGGGGGATCTGATAGGGGGGCGGCCGGTCCACCCTGGTTCCAAGCCCCCACCAGCTAGCTGCAATGGGCTGCTCTTCCTGCAAGCAGTGGACAAAGCAGGAGGCTGCCAAATTACGTTAGAGAGGAGCATTGCCCAACTTTAAAGGAGCATATTCCCTATTTGATCAGCAACTGGGATGACTTTAAGTGATGAGTTACTGTAATTTTTGTAGGTTGATTAGAGGAGAATCTGCATATAAGCTGTGGCTACGTCCCTTCTTCACGGAGAGGACTGGATTAGGAGTTGTGGGGAGGTTCATGAGGATGGGTGTGTAGTACGAGCGTTATGTGGATAACTGAATTGTATTATGTGTGCTAAGGTTTAAAAACCTAAACTCTGTTTTTAGAAACTTTACTTTGGAGCAACTCACTGCCAATTAGCTATGAGAAACAAGTAAATATTTTAAATGTTCTTCAGAGGGGACTTACCAGGCTGTCTTATCTAGTGTAGTATTTGTATTTCTTTTCAAAAGAAATGCCGACCCCATTGTACAGTATTGTTAAAACACCCACTATACAATAGGTAATGTTCTACATGGAAATGTCTTTAACTTGTTTGCTCTGAAGTTTACTACATTTATTCTGAAAGTAACAGGCTGACCTTTTGTTTCTGTTATGGTTTGAGGCTTTTTTTTACGTGTATATGAAGCTTTCCAAGATAAATTAAATGAATGCGGTTTGGCATTTCAGTAGCCACTCTTGTATCATGCTAGAGAGTTTCAGAAGTAATAATGTCTGAGTTAAAACTTTATCAACTGAGTTATGGATGTGGTTGTGTTCACTTGAGGATAAAGTATCAGAGGGGGTGGCTGTGTTAGTCTGTATCCACAAAAACAATGAGGAGTCCGGTGGCACCTTAACGACTAACAGACTTATTTGGGCATAAGCTTTCAGGGGTAAAAAACCCACTTCTTCAGGTGCATGGAGTGAAAATTACAGATGCAGGCATAAATATATATTGGCACATGAAGAGAAGGGAGCTACCTTATAAATGGAGAACCAGTGTTGAAGGCCAATTCAGTCAGGGTGGATGTGGTCCAATCCCAATAATTGATGAGGAGGTGTCAATACCAAGAGAGGGAAAGCGCTTTTGTAGTGAGCAGTGCTTTGGAGAGGAGCCCAGAGCTGGAGCGCGGAGCAGCTCTGGAGCAGTGGAGCTGTAGGTTTTTGCCTGGAGCAGTGCCAGAGCACAGCTCCAAAGCCCTGGTAGTGAGCCAGCCACTCCCAGTCCTTATTCAAGCCCAAATTGATGGTGTTTGCAGAGCTACAATTCATTTGCAATTTCTCTTTGAACTCTGTTTTTGAAGGGTTTTTTGTTGAAGAACGGCTACTTTTAAATCTGTTATTGAGTGTCCAGGGATATTAAAGTATTCTCCTACTGGCTTTTGTATGTTACCACTTCTGATGTCTGAGTTGTGTCCATTTATCCTTTTACTTAGAGGTTGTCTGGTTTGGCCCATGTACATGGCAGAAGGGCATTGCTGTCACATGATGGTATATATTACATTAGTAGATGTGCAGGTGAATGAGCTCCTGATGGTGTGGATGGTGTGGTTGGGTCCTATGATAGTGTCACTAGTGTAGATATGGGGACAGAGAAGGCAACGGGGTTTGTTACAGGGATTGGTTCCTGGGTTAGTGTTTCTGTGGTGAGTATTTTCTTCAGGTTGGGGGGCTGCCTGTTATCAAGGATTGGCCTGCCTCTCAAGGCCTGTGAGAGTGGGGGATCATTTTCCATGATAGGTTATAGGTCATTGATGATGTGCTGGAGAGATTTTAGCTGTGGGCTGTATGTGATGTCCAGTAGTGTTATGTTGTTTTCCTTGTTGGGCCTGAGGATAAACTTTTCCTTATCTCTGTGTATGTAACTCCTTTTGGGCCATATTCTGATCTTGGTTACATTGATGTAAGTCCACATTGGTTCACTGAAGTCCATAGAGTTACTCTAGGTTTATCCTGGTCTAACTGAGGAAAAACTTGGCCCCTGGAATTGAATAATGTGTTTGAGGGAGGAATCTTCCTCAATCCCACAAAAGGTAGTGAAAGTTGCATGTGTGTTGCTGCAGGCAGGATTCAGCCTGTGATGCCAATCTTGCGAAGAGATCTACCAGTCTTTATGGACCTTGGTGTGCTGCCCTGGATGATCTATCTTATGGAACCATTTTATTTCTGAAATATATCCTCTGTAGTGTTTTGCATACAAGTTTATCTACATGTTATTTATGTGGAAGGATTAATGAGCAAGATTGAACAAGTTTAACTGGTCATTTCTCTGATTTTTAAAGTGCTTGATATTTAAAGCCACCTTAACTGAACATTAACATTTTTTTGAGATAACTAGCTCTTAGATTTATGACAGAGTGATGTATGAGACATTAGTAACTAGAAGTCCACTTGCTTTAGAGAAGGTAACCACTTAAGAAATACTTATGGGAATGTTGATAAGCTCTGTTGCCACATTAAGTCTTTGTCACAGTGAAAAGTAGGCATAAATACATAGTGGAAGAGGCTAGTTGGGGGCTCTTCAGCCACTCCACCTCTCCAACACAGTTGTCAGGAAAAAAAAAAGTTTCAGGCCTGCGGAAGAGTAGGAATCTAAAGACATTGTGGTGCCAGTGACTTCATGACAGTGCAGAATATGGATCACCATACAGCTAGGTCTGTTTAATTTGTGTTTCTTTAGATATAAATGTTAAAAGAACACCCAAGCAAAGCTTTGAGCACCTTGTTGTAAGTTTAATCATCATCAGCCACCCAGTAGCCTAAGTGGTGGTGGTGGACACCACCAGCCTGGCAGTAGAGCTGGTCAAAACTTGTTATTCAAAATATTATTTTTTATACTAAGAATGAGTTTTTAATCCAAATGGAAATTTCTGTGGGAAATGTCCATGTCTGATTTAAGTTTTTAGGGTTTTGTCAAAAAATTGAAAAATATGATATACAAAACCAAAACCTTTTTTTTTGGCAACTGAAAGGAGAAATTTTGTTTGAAAATTTTCAGTTGCCAAAACCAAACTTTTTTGGTTTTCTGTTTTTTGATGAAAACTGTTGAAGGAAAGATGTAGCAAGCCATTTCTTTTGCACCTCACTCCCCTATGGGTGGACCCCAGTGTGTGTGCATGAGGAGCCACTGCTGAGACATGGGCCCAGCTCATGTCCCCCCTCCCCCACCCCCCCGCACCAGTCCAGGTAGCCGTGGTGGTGGTCGCAGTTCTAGCTGCTGGGCCTACCAGCTGCTTACTATAGGTTTTTAATAACTATTAAATTTTACAGTGGGTAGGATTGGAAATAGCCATTTTGTAGTTTGTTCCTCACGTGTCCAAAAAAAAAAATCGTGAGCCACCACTGGATCATGTTGCCAGTGGTGGCTGTAATGCTACTTACACCTGAGGTGATTCTCCTTTAGCGCACATGGCAAAGGTGTGTTTTGGGAGCCACAGGTCCTGAGTTGTCCATGAGGCTATGTGTTTGGTTTAGCTGGTAGGGTAACGTGCAGGTGGATTTGTTACATCCCCCTTCTAGGATAACTGGCTTTTTTTGGGTCTATTACACTGTTATTCTACATTATAGTGCTGACCAAGCAGGGGTGAATCTGCAGAAAGTGCTTCCCTGGGGAATTACACTGACAATTTGAAAATTATATTGGGATTTTCTGTAAAGAAGAAAGTCTTTTGTTATAAATTATTCAGGAAACGTTAGTGAACAGAGGGATTATGGAGACTCATAAAGCAATACTTTTGTAGTTTAGATATGAACGCCAGAAGTTCAATGGTGAAACTTCATGGGTTAAAATAACACATACATTGAAGAGTTTCAAGCAAACGAGAAACATGAAGGATCCTAAAGAAAAACTTTCAATCAGAAATGAGATAAACAAACTATTGGCACTAAATGATATTTGAGCTTTGTGAATGTTACAAGGGCCAAGGAGAGTTCAGATTGCAAAACATGAAATCAGCCATTTAGCTCATAATGTAAACTTACTGAAAAATTTCAGATTCAAAATGCTCTGCCTGTTCTTCATTGACATAGAGCCACTGAGCTTCTGGGGTTTGTTAGCCCATTGGTTCATTATCCTGCAGACAGTATTATTAACTGATATATAGAGACTGCCTCTACAGTGCAGTTATAATCACTAACACCTTTAATTAACAGATTCATCTGAAACTTAAACTCTCTGATCTCCAAGGACATGTCACAAGCTGCTACCATGTTTAATTTATTAAGTCATATCCAGAGCATAGACTAGGTACTTATTATGATGCATTTAAATAGAATCATACAGTCAAGAAATGAAAATTGCCATGAAATGTCTGTTGCTTCTGTGCTCAGAGGACAATTGTTCTTTAACATGAAAGCTCAGCAGAGTTTTCTCCCAGCATGCTCCGTTTTCTTTATGAATGTCATAATATATACCATATGTGTAAGTAGAGGAGCGAAATAAAACTTAATAGGGCACCTGAATGAAATAACCGATAAAACATCTGCTTTATGAAAAGTTAAGACCTAGTCTTCGCAGTGTCAACATAGTATGGTACACTTACTGTCTCTGTAGTAAAATAATCTTCTGAATGCAAAATTTGAGAAGAATTTGTTAAAGGTGGTGGTGCAGAGCAGTTACCATATCACTGTTAACAATACTGTATAAAATCATTTTCAGCAACAACCACAGTCACCCTCGAATTCCTACAAGGAGGTATTGACAGGTAACAGTGTAATTTCATTAAACGAACAGGTATTTTCATTAGGGACTTTACAGATAAAGAAGCTGCATGGCTAGATTCCCATTGCCTGCTTTATCAGGACAAGCCAGATTAGTTGCACAAGTACTGTAAGTAACTGAGGGGAAGGGGGAAGATTCTTAAAAGACTCAAGGACCATATTCTATAGGGGTAAATTGACCCAGAGGCATATAGCAGATATTTGTAGCTAGTCTATTACATGTGCATAGAGGAACTACTTTGGGACAGTTATAAGAATGGCAACAGTTATAAGAATGGCAAACCAATGTTTCCTCTTAATCAACAATTTATGCAGAGTCAGTACTACCAGGATGACACTATGGGCTTGATTCTCAACTGGCTTGCACTTTATGTGGTTGTTTATGCTTGTGGAAAGTGTGCGCGAAAGCTTGCAAATCAAAGTAGCGTCCCTCAGTTTGCACAGTATATGGCCCCAATTATCACATTATTTGAGCACTCACAATTTTTATTGTACTTATCCTCAGTGCTCCTATGAAGTAGGGAAGTATTGAGGTACAGGGAGACTAAAGTCCCATAGGAAGTCTGTGGTAGAGCAGATAATTGAAATCAGATCTCTCAAGTTCCAAATTGGTGCCCTTACCACAGGACCACCTTTCCTGTCATGGCTTTATAAAGTACAGGGCAGTGGAGAATCGGGCTCCAGATCTTTTATTTTCTCTGTTATAATCAATCGCTAGTTTTCATACTGGACCAGGCTTTGAACAAATCTTTGGAAGAGGGTCTGAATGGTAATTCCTATCTGAAAGGAGATGTTAAGGCTTCTATGCTATCTTCTGCTTCTGACTATTACGTATAGTTAGGGGTTTTATTTGAAAAATAAAAATGTTGCAATAGTTTGACTTTGCTCTGTAAATAATGCAATGTCATTTAGAGTTAGTTTTAACTGTTCCAAGTGGTACTGTATTGTGAAATGCTTTTTTTAAATGTTAGGGCTATTTCGGGAAGTATTTATGCATGATTATGCTCTGTACACTTAGCTGGCAAATCACTCTCTCTTTTGATTTCTGATGATTTTTATCAGCTAAAGGCAAATGAGGTAAAGTCAAATGTTAGGGTAAAATCTGAAGCTTGGCCAGATCTGGCTAACATTCTAACCAATTAGTCTGACACTTTTGATTTTTTGGAGTTTCATGAAGTTTTACTTGGTGTACCTTGTCTGTATTTTTCATAGGTATATTAAAATTATATGGTCTACTGAGGCTACTAAGACTGATAAAATCCCAGCTAGCTTTGGGTGTAGCTTTTGCATATGTAGAGATTGAGCATTGTTATTTATTTTCAAAATTGAAAGTGTTCTAGTTGTTTCAAAGTCCATCAAAGCCCGTGGCTTTATAGCAGAAGTTCACAGGTCATCATGGAGAGTAAAAATGGGTTAGGTTGGGAGCAGGGGTTAGGATTAAACATGGCTGTGGGGTCTACATTTATATGGATTAAGTGGCCTTCAATATCATGTAGACATGCATCCATTGCTATTCCAGCCCATATGCTGGAGGAAGTGACCAGAAGATGTGGGTTGATTGACAGAGTCATGTCCTCGTACCAGGTTTGGAGATGAATTTCACCACTCTCTTCCCACTGCTCTTGTTCCATATAGAACAGGATTGCTCAAATTTGATTTGTGTGAAGTGGATTTCACATTCCAAATATTAAAATAACTAAACAAATCTAGGTTCCAGGGATGCGACTCTTGCAGATGGACCCTCAGGACTTTTCCTGGCACTGCTGTATAGTGAAACTGCAGTGTTTTTATTCCTTTTCAGAGTGGTTTTTTTAACTGAAGTAGAATGAAGGTCCAGATTGTTCCAAGGAATTACAATATGCAAAATATAATTACAGTTACAGTGAACCATTTCTAACAGGACCAAATCCCGAGACCTCCTCTATCTCTGTGGAGGGCCATAGTGTATTAGAACTGGTATGGTTCTGTTGTGGAGAGGAAGGAAAAGATTTGGGGACCTGGACATGGGAGGTGTAGAGGTAGTGTTGTTGTATCTGCATAGCTGTAGATACATTAGCCATACTACCTTGTGGATGGGGAAAGCACCACTACAACCTATATACCGTGTGCAACATTACCAGTCTGGTTGCATGCTAGTATTTGGTGCATAGTGATGTTGTTCTGTGGGGAGAACGCACCTTGAAATATCTGATAATTTATGCAGTGCAATCACTGCGTAAGCAAAAAGAAGTCAATATATGCTCAATAATACCTCAAAAATGGCTTTTCACATTTAGCACCTATTTCACCTGAGGGAATATTCGACCAGGAACCTGGTGGAGTGATCTGCTTTTTTCTGAAAGAGCTGTTGAGTGTTTTTTCTTCCAAGTGGACAGCAACTGAAAAGTAGTTAAGAGGGATTTTGATTTAGTGTCTCATTCAAAGGAGAATACTTTTGCACAGTGTGCATTCCTAATTATACTATATAGCATTATCAGCATTGGCTGTAAGCCTGAATCCTGGTATGGGCCCAAAGGCGAGATTGCTACCTACTTAGCCATACTGATGTAGCATGTGTGTGCCAACATTAGAGAGAAAATAATGTCCTATATTGGCAGATTCCTTGGCCTGTCACTTAGTAGGGAACCTCTTTCTGTCATTTGGAAGAGTAGTAAAATGCAGCTTATAGCAACCAAATGAGAACACTGCTGTGTTTCTGGCTCTCTTGGGTAATTCTGTCCTATTTGCTTTGACATAGTGTCCAGTCCTACATGGTACTGAGTGCTCTCCATGCCAATTGAACCTAGTGCTTAAATTTGACTCATTCTGTGCGTTTTTGAAGAATCTCAAATGTTTTACAGAGTTGGAAAATTGAAGAATGCATGATAGATGGGGCTCTGTGAAACTTCAGTATACTCTTCCTTATGTTGTTTCAAACTTTCAGGGAAACACATGTCCCTGTATCTGCCTCTCAGATTTTATATAATCCTAACAGAGCTTGTGCTACACTCCATGTTATATGGCATACAACCTCACACCCCACATGATAGGACTATTATTTAAGTTGCAATGTCAAACACTCAAAAGCTAGGAAATACCAGATTTATGGTTGCCCACACAATCCTAATTCTACCTTGTGTGTCCCTCCTATACATAGAATAAGGCAGGGGTCCTGTGTGTGTGTGTGTGAGTAGTATTTGATTATGTAACTAAAGACTGTACAATAATGTATAAATACAAAGGATATGCATTAAGGTTGCATGGGCAATCATGCATTTGGTATTTCCTAACTTTGGAGTTTGACTTCATAACCTAAATAATAATCTTTTAACACAGGAAAAAAACTAATTTTCTAGTTTTCTTAAAGAAAAAAAGGTAAAAAACGCATTCTATTATGTGCAACTGCAACATCCCCCCTCATCATGGTTCAAACCCTGAACCATCAGCACTGTATCACAGAATATGACCTATTGAATTCAGGATTAAGTACCTTAGCTGGCAGCAGGAAAAGGTTGATATCCCAGAAGGCGGGTGCTGGGGCCCAAAATGTACTGCTGGGTCTTCTCGCTCTGCTCCCCACTTGTCTACAGTTACTTTGTCAGCTGCCAGGCATTCCTATTACCGTTGCTGCTTCTGCTGTTGCTGCTTTTGTGTCGGCATGAGCTCAGCCTTAGAATGTTTGTGTTTAGTTATTATTTCGATGTGCTGATAAAATTTTCCTGAAGAGCATGTGACAGAAGGGAAATGGCAATTTTTGACAGTTTGTCTCAGTAAAAGCTGAACGGAATTTCATGGGACAAAGCAAAGGCACTTCCCTGCCTCAGTATTACCCCTGCTAAATATTAAAGGTCTGCTTCAAATAATGGATGTGTGAGACCTTCTCAAAGAAAACATCACAAGAATCCTTTATAATGTAAACTATTAGGCAACCTAAATGCAGGGTTGATACCAGCTTCCCCTATAGTATTGGTGCTACATGAGATGTTAATATCTGAAGACCTGATGTTCCCTTACATGGAATAGTCCTGTATGTCCGGAAAACTAAGTTCCATTCATGGAATTTCCTCACAAATGTTATGTTGATGGAGAGGATTTGTTCATTTTCCTATGGAAGTGGCAGAGGATTCACACCCATTGCTTCCCAAACTTGAGAATCAAAGGAGAGTTTACAGAAGCAAGGGATGTCTGCATTGCTGCAAGTTCACCTCACTTTATGTAAATGTGGCTTTGTTTGTTCTTCTCTGTTCCTCCTTTCACAAATAAGCCAGACGTCAAACACTGTGGGCCTCTATCTATCTAATATATAGGACTTAGGTAGACTCTCTGTAGCTTAGATCTTAGTAAAGAACTCTTTTGTAAATGCATCCACTGAAAGCGTTTAGTTGAAGTCTGAGGAGCTGAAGCGTTTGGTACATGTAATTCTTGCTAGGTAATCTCTACCTTGTATGGTCTCCAAAGTCTGTATGTTTTGAGTCATCTCCAGTGAGCCCAGCATGGTTTCTTTCTCTGTGTTGTAGAGGCTTATTCATGGTATGTTTGGAACTAGATGTTGTTTGTGTGATTAATTTCGGAACTTTAATAATGATCAGTTTAAGTAAAGACACAGACATTAGCGAATGCTTCACTTTGTTCGAATTGGCAAAAGAGCATGCACAAATAGAGGATTCATATGGCCTAAACCTCTAAAAACTCATTATGTTAATTGAAAAATGTCAGCCCTTGACATTAATAAATGATTTAGCCAATTCAGTCTCTGGGGAGAAATGGAACTGACTTTAAAAGGCATCATTCGCTGTTAGAGGCCAATGATAAACGATAGCCCTTAGCTATCAGGAATTAATAGCTTCAGGTTTATGACATTATTTTCATATATTAAGAATATCTTAGTTTGCTTATACATAGTAGCATTTTATTCCAGAACATCTTTGCATGGAAATAGCAGGAAGGTGCTAAGAGGTTATCTTCACTAATTCTAACATTGCTCTTCTGCTTTTTATGGTCTTCAGAGAACTGTCTTAATAATACTAGGTGACTTTTTTTTTTAATCAAGGTTTTCTATTTCCATTGATCAGCAATCTGTGCTGTCTTTCACTCGCTGAAGAAAAGAAAAATAATTTAGACAATGTGTGAGAATTAGCTGTATATCAAACCATTGCACTAAACAAGTAATTAACATTCATGAAGATCTGCTTGGAGCCCCGTTACTGACAATGTGTGGATTTTACAAATTCCTTTGGAAAACACAAATGTTTGAATGTCTAAAAATCACTTCCTGTTAAGTGACTGACTGTAAGGAAAGTTATTTCTAATATTCTCTGAGTGAAGAAAAAAGTTGATACATACTTTCAGTGTGCTATAATGATTGGTAAATTGGCAAAAGTATGCATTTCTGTGGCATGTGTTAATTTTTCTCTTTGTTTTAAGGACATGAGAGATTTTAGGAACAGAAAAAAAGCCATCTGAGCTGACACATTTGCTTTTTATTTCTTTTTAGTTGATAGAATCCTATCTGTTTGCCTTTCAATCCTTTTTTCTCCTCCAAACTCAAGTCTAGGTCTCCTGTTCAGCACCATAGAAGTTGATGTCACTGATTTCAGTAGAAACAAAATAATGATTGAGTCTTCAGCTTATCTGTATTTGTTGCTTTAAATTACAGCCCTGGTTCATTATATCCAGCTGGTAAATAAATATTTGCCGCACATTTGCCCCTCCTCCTTTTCCCACAACAGTTAAATATAAGAAAATCTCCAATTTTGTTCAGAACCATAAGCTTTTCTAAGCAAGTTTACAGGGTTTTTTTTAATTTTACATTTTATACATTTTATGGCCTTGCTTTATTCTTTAGTGCCTGGAGGCAGTTTGCTTAGGATTAGTGCTTTTTAAAGACCTCTAGGGATACCTGTGGTCAGCCGTCTGGTCTGGTAAATTATCAACAATATCCTTCTATTTTCGTTTGTTTTTTCTTACAGATTTAGTGCTCATGACAGCCCTGAAGTGTGATAGTATGAGCAGAAGTTCTGACTTTCCCATGTTGCCTAGCAGTTGTACCTTAGCCCTGACCATGCTGGCTTCTGTTTTGAGACCAGCAGCAAGGATGCCAATTAGTTTCAACAGTAGCAGTGGTTTTAATAACGGAGACACACCTCTGTCAGGAACTGGATTGAAACCACCATGTAACACCCCACAGTCAGAACAACTGCTGGACAGTAATTTTTGGCATATGCTGGGCTTGAACCAGCCACATCAAATAAAAAGGCTCTATAGCCTGTTGGCTGAGCCATCTACTTTCCTCTTCATTGTCTGGTCATTTTACAATCCAAACTGAGTCTATTGCCTGTCTGTAGGGTGACCAGACAGCAAATGTGAAAAATTATGAGGGGCTGGGGGGTAATAGGAGCATATATGAGAACAAGGTCCAAAAATCGGGACTGTCCCTATAAAATTGGGACATCTGGTCACCCTACCTGTCTCTGCTATGTTTATACCTTTAAAAGTGCAGAGAATGATATATACCCTGCGAGGAAGATTTCCTTTACAGAAATCTTAACTCATTACAGAAAGTTTTTTGTTTATTTCTGTTTGCCTTGTGAAATAAAAATATTTTTATTCTATTTTCTTAACTGTGTTACTACACATTCTTTAAAAGCACTGATAATGGCAGAGCTATTTATGTCTCATGACTTGCCTGCTAATCTTGTGTCATCACATTAGTATTTAATATTATCCTAATACATTGTCACAAAACGAATTTGGACCTCTTCAACTGTCCTTCTAGGATGCAGGACAAACTGCCCTGTGTATTTCAAGATGGGTGGCAGCCCTAGTGTAATGCTATGAGACCCTGGGGGCGGGATCAAACCTGGGACCTTTGAAACTTAGTGTATGAACCTCTAGGGCATGAGCTAAAAGCCTTCGAGTTACAAACACCAGTTAAATGTAAACGACTAAAAAATAAAAGGAAAGCAGCATTTTTCTTCTGCATAGTAAAGTTGTATTAAGTCAATGTTCACTTGTAACTTTTGAAAGAACAGCCATAATGTTTTGTTCAGAGTTATGAGCATTTCAGAGTTACGAACAGCCTCCATTCCCAAGGTGTTCGTAACTCTGAGGTTCTACTGTAGCCCTAAGCCAAGGCTGTAGTAGACTTGTCAATCTCTAGCTGGGCTAGGTGCCACTAGAGGGGGACAGCGCCACACCAAGCAAGCAGGGGTTACACTAGTATGTTTCTGGCCCCGAAGAAACTGCTCAGTTTTTATGTGGTGATTTATTCTTTGGTTTAAGTGTCAAATTTTCATCAATCTGCAGAGTTCCGTTTTTTTTGTACTAGGGTGTATGTGGTATTACAGCTTTGACCAGCAAGGGAAAGCCTGGGTTTACAATACTGGATTTCCTAGAATTCAAACATCAGACAATGCAATAACCAATTAATTGCTCCAGGTATTCTCCAGTCTTTTGTTCAGTCCCCTTGCACACACAGGATTGTTTGCTATTGTACTTTTATTACTGTTTTTATCTGTTTAAATGTGCCCAGTAATGGGCCTTCAACATTTAGATTATTTCACTGAGTAATTGTTCTCATTTTCAGGAAGCTTCCCCTCAGGTGCTGCCTATATTTCCCGATTCCTTAACTTCATCCCATTACTTCTAGTTATCTCCTTTTTATTAAGCTAAATAAATCCTCTTCCTCATTTGTGTTTAAACTCTTTGTGTGTAGGCTGGTATTTAGTCTTCTCTCCTATCCCAGTTGTTGTGTATGCAAGCTATACTTTGTGCATTATTTAACTCATTAACCTTTCCTGATAAATCAGCCTCCAGCCCTCTGATTTTTATTGCTCAAATTTGAAGTTCTTCTAGTTAGTCAATCTGGTAATCAGATACCTATAGGTGAAGTTTGAAAATGTGAGCCCTAAAGACTCAAAAACTAGAAAGCAAATAAAAATAACTCTACAGTTATCATATTTTTTTTTTTGGAAATCTGATAAATTTGGGGGACGAGAATCATTATTTTTAACTTGTGGATTTGGCAATATTGCACTCTCGATGTTTGTTCCAGAGTTTTCATTTTTTTCATCATTTAATAAAGCCCTCTCAGAGGAGACTCCATATTTCTGGAACCTATTTTCTCCAACAGTCTCATCACAGCTAGAGTTACACATGGCCTGAATAGGCTTTTGATTGATTTTTGTAATAGGGAATAAGCTTTTTGCTTAACAAATATCTCTTATCTTCTAAATGATTTTTATAGATGTAAAATATATGGGTGCTTTGGTAGCCAGCACTCATATAATGCCGAAACCAGAATTCCTAAATAAACTAAATGAATTACCTCTCTTAACCAAAAAAAACCCCAACAACCCAGAAAACAGATCTTGCTCATGTTTTTAGTCTTCATAGTTTCCTTTGTATTCTATCCCTTCTCACTGATGTTTGCAACTTCTTCCAATTTTGGGTCTCGGCTTATTTCTCTTCTCATTTGTTAATGAAGATATTAAAAAAGGCTGGACTTAGCACAGAATGCTTTCCTGGGGACGCCTAGATGTGTGAGAGAAGGAATTTCTCTTTGCGTATAGGCGTCCGATACCATGCACACATTATTTTGTATAAGTTTTCTTTCCTTGTTTTTACAGAACTCTCTGGGGACTTTTCCTGCATACTCTCAGATTTCATTCCATTGATCATGGATATTTTCTTCATTTAGAACCATCCTTCCTCTGTTTTTTATACCCCTCTCATCCTTTGATTTTGATTTAATTAAAGCCTGATAAAGTTGAAAAATAGGCACTAATTTTGTAAACACTTAATGCACATGCTTAACTTTAGGCCTGTGCAGTATCTCATTGGCTTCAGCAGGACTACTCCTGTGCTTATAATTGTGTGTGTAAGTACTTGCAGGATCGAGGCCTTAGTCTTTTCAAATCATTGTATTGAAGTGTTTCCCCCATCTTCTGCAAGTAAATATCTATCACAGAATATAATTAGTTGTGTAACAAAAAATGAGACGGGGTTTGGAAAACATGCCTTCCAGTGAGAGACTGAAAAAGCTCTGTCTATTTAGAGAATGGCTACACTTGCAAATATAGAGTGCTTTGAGTTAAACCAGCCTTCGTAGAGTGCAGTAGGGAAAGTGCTGCAAGTGCACTGGTGTGGCCACATTTGCAACACTTGCTGCGGCATTGGCAGCAGTGCATTATGGGCAGCTATCCCACAGAGTACCTCTTCCCATTCTGGCACTGTGGCTTGTGGGAATGGGGCGGGGGTTGCGGGGCATTCTGGGTCCTGTCCCAATGTCCCATGATGCATCAGTTCGCATCCCAGCAATCCCTATGCTTCCATCCACATTTGGTGCCATCTTTCAACGTTTTTTGTACTGCGCACTCTGTCTTCCCTTTCAGTCTGTGGGAATGGAGCCCAAACTGCTGAGGAATATGCTGATGAATCTTGCCAGCACGTCACGTTTGGCAGTTGTTACTCCTTAAGATCCAAACTGACAAGGAGGACTCCGACAAGGATATGGAGTTGAGTAACACTTTTGACACAAGACTGCTTGTGGCATTCACGGACATGCTCACTGGAAAACTGCTTTTGGGCTTGGGATACAAATACTGAGTGGTGGGATCACATCGTCATGCAAGTCTGGGATGACGAGCAGTGGCTGCAGAACATTTGGATGAGGAAAGCCACTTTCATCGGACTGTGTGAGGAGCTCGCCCTCATCCTGTGGCGCAAGGACACAAGACTGAGAGCTGCCCAGATGGGTGGCTATTGCAATCTGGAAGCTGGCAACTCCAGACAGCTACCGACGTCCGCTAATCAGTTTGTGTTGCGAGAGTCAACTGTTGGAACGTTTGAGCGAGAGTTCGCCCATTATGCAGCCCCTGCTCAGAACCACCATGACTCTGGTAAGTGCATGACATTCGTGGCTGGCCTTGCACAAATGGGTTTCCCTAACTGTGAGGGCAATAGATGGGAACTTCATATTCCAATTCTGGCAACTCACCTAGCCTACGAGGTTGTAATCGCAAGGGTTATTTCTCTGTGGTTCTCCCAGATGTTTGTGGATCACCGTGAGTGTTTCATGACAATGCAGGCTGGCCCGAAAAGGTGCATATGCACACATCTTTCAAAACACTGGCCTGTTCGGGAATCTGCAAGCCAGGACTTTCTCCAGACAAGATCACCACCACAGGATGTCGAACTGCCCATTGTGATCCTTGAGACCCCACTTACCCTTTAATGCCGTGGCTCATGAAAACCCTCCATTGTCGATTGCCTAGATAAAAGGTCATAGACATAGGGTGTGATACTTATCTATTAGGAACAAGATATAGGTCAACTTTGCTTTCTGAGTAAAAGGTTTTAATATAGATATGCAAACTTTTCCTTAGCTAACATGCAGGATATGGCCTGTTGGTCTCTTGGCATTACAGCCAAACTTACTTTAAATAAATCTAAAACACTTACAATAAACCAAACAATTAAGCTAAAGAAAAATATATATATGTAAGCAAGCACGTTATTCCTATAGCTACAGCGCTCTAACTCACAGGGTAGCCATGCCCTAAGTTTATCCAAGAGATAGTAACAGGTGATTGATCACAATCTAAGTCCTATACAAGGAAGAAATTTCTGATAAGGAAATAAAAGACATAATGAGATCCAATGTTTGGAAGCTGCAGCAAGACAAATTCAGACTTTAGAAATAAGGTGCAAATTTTTAACAGTGTAAGTTATTAACTGGGGTGCAACTTGAGTTTCTCTGTCATTAAAGTCTTTAAATCAAAAATGAATACCTTTCCAAGTATGCTATAGCTCATGCATAAGTTATTGGCAGTGTTGAGCTGAAAGTCAAACAAGATGGTCATAGATGTCCCTTTGCCTTAAAATCTATTAATCTTTGAAAACATGCACACTTAATCAAAAACAAATATAAAAATAGTTATAAAGCTTGGAATGACTACCATAAATCCAGTAAGTATGATCTCATACACAACCAGGCTACAGAATCTATCCCACCAATTGTTTGCATCAAGCCATCAGTCATGCGTGACGATAGTGTATGTGCGTGGTTAAATCTGCTAAAGCTATAAATAAAATAAGTTGAAAAGGAAAGGCAATAGTACTCAAAATAATTAAAAAAGAGTGGGAAACCCCGAATTAAGTGAGAACTTAATTGTAAATAAAAGTTCTCATTTGCAACTTAGAATATAGCTTACCTGTACATTGTAGTAGTCACTGAAGCCAATGAACTACTCATTGTTTAGTAAAGCATGAGTGTAACTTTTCAGAGCAAGGCCAAAGTTAGCTACACTTGTTTTGTTTGTTTTTTTGCTAAATATATGTTTCAGCACACACGTTGTCTTCAGGGTAAATGTTGCATTTACTGGGCAGATTTGAACTGCAGCCAAAGTAAAAAAAACCATTATCAGTTCAATCTACTGAGCCATTCAAAGTTCCTTGCAGATATATTTTCAAGCGCCAAGAGCATAATGCAAACCATTAGTGAGTCTAACTATTTTCCATCTTTCTTATCTTTAAAATGTGAAGCATACAGATATTTGGTTTGTTTGAAAAATGGATGGGGCTACTGAGGTAGAACAGGAGAAATGGAAACTAAGAAGAGTTGTATGAGCAACGGCTTCAGACATGGAAAGTCAGTCCAATTCGGATAGTGCCAGTTCTGTAAATCATAGTCTACTCCATTCGTTTTAATTATCTGAATAAGTCTTGACACATCTAGAGCAAAATGGTCTGGTCTAGCTACTCTGTCTGAAGCCTTTGCTGTGAACTGCAGGATACATGTTAACTATGATCTGCGATTCTAAATACATTTTCTTTTGATGTTGGGGCATAGGCCACTGGAATGCAACTAAGTACTCGAGAAAAGGTATGTTATCCCGGCCTATACAAATCCCTAATCCCCTGTACAAAATGGCAGTTGCTCAGTTAATCAGGGCACCTGGAGCGCAATTAGAATCGGTTGTCTGAGAGCAGATAGAGATAGCCTACTTAATACGAACACCTGCAGCCAGACTCAAGGCGCAATCAGGGCCACTCTGGGTTTAAAAAGGGCTCATCAGTCTCCGAGCCGGAGGGGCACCAGAGGAGAAAGAGTGGTGTGAGGAGCTGGGACAGAAGCGTGAGAGTGGTGGTGACGCGGGGGCTGAGAGGACAGCGTACAGGCAAAGGAAGAGGTCTTGTGGAGAATAGGTGAATTTGGAGGAGGCCTGGGAAGTAGCCAGGGTTGTAGCTGTCAAGCACGTACAGAGCACTAAGACAGCGCGATCCACAGGCCCTGCTGAAACCGATAGAGGGCGGGCCCGGGTTCCCCCCAAACCTCCCAACTCCTGATCAGACACAGGAAGAGCTGACCCAGACTGTGAGTTCCACAAGAGGGGAAGATCACTGAGGTGGACAAATCCGCCAATAAGCGCAGGACCCACCAAGGTAGAGGAGGAACTTTGTCACACTTTTCAGACGGCTTTTACAATAAAATTCTGTTTTGGGGAACTGGGAGAAGGAAAATCTTTCCCTTTTTAATGTGCATAGTATTTTCTTGTAGTATCTGAGAAAGTAAAAATTCCCTTAATGCTGTAATGTAGCACATAATTGTATCTTGCAGTCCTAATATGAATAGTCATGCATAGATTGTAGACTATTGGTTTCACTGACTGAACACAAGGGCTACTACTGTATGGACTTGATAATGAGCCTGTAATTTTTGCATAAGCATTTCTTGCTGGCAGTTTTCTCACAGACCATAATTTGTCTTTTATTTGTTGAGGATAGTTTTTGTGAAACAAAACTCCCATTCATGATGGGCCGAGCAAAAGTAGTAAATCATCATCATAACTGGTCTTCATTGTACACACTGATTTTATGTCAAGAATGTTAATGATTTGTTTATGAATAAGTGAGCCTGTAGTACTGTGAAACAATATGTGTCAGGATTGCTGAATGGACATTTCAAAAGCAGAGAATTCTTGAATTGAATAAGTTGTAGATGTTTGTCTCTCAAGCTCATTGTAAGTATGCTTATGGATTTTAAAGAGCAGCATTTACTTAGTGGATTACTATATTCTGCAGTACTCATCCGACATATGTATCAACTACCTGCTGATGAAACAAGATAAGTGGTTAAATTTGCTATTTTTAAGGACAGTTAATCACTTTCTAAGTGGTTTAATTTTAAAAAAAAGGTTCCTTCCCAAAAGAAATTTTGTGCTTTAAATGGCATCATAGTAAGAAGTTTGAGGAGTTGGCACAGATATGAATGTATTCTTGAGGTTTCATTGCTTTGATGTAACATTTTATTTTGTTGAACACCCGTTCAGCCTTCCTGATGAAATTTTAGGTGTCTCTTATGGTCATGAAGCATATAATTTCCTAATGAGAGATGGGAAAAACTTGAGAGAATTTTTCATTTTTTTTTGTGATTTCTAGTCAAATTATTCCAAAATTATTTTCTGAGCAGGAAATTTTATTGCTTGATGGAAAAGATTACTCAGTCCACAACTACACATGTCCAGTGACTGAAAATCCCTGAACAAAGGGGTTGGGTAGAGGAACAGCAGCCACTGTTTCATGATGAGTGCCATAGAAAAGCCCAGGAAAATTCTTGTTTTTTTAATTCAGTTCAGGGTTTGTGTGGTGTTCAGTAAATAACATATGGGACTACACAGTGAATAATGAGGATAAAAAGAAATATTGAACAGCTGCCTCATTCCCTGAGCACTGTCCTACATGGGCACTGAATATAGCAGCAGTCCTGTGGAAAAAAATACCTTGTGATAATGCAATAAAAGACAACAGCCTAATGTACATGCACAAGGGGGGACAGAGTTAAGGTTATTTGGGCAACCTTAATCTTGGTGCTTCCTAATTTTTGAGCTTTTTGCTTTCCATCCTTAATGTTCCTTTTAGCATAATTTTTTAGGGACGGGCGGGGGCAGTTGGTATGGAATATAGAAATACAATATAACAGTGAGAGTATGTTACAGCTGCTCTGCTTCTGTTTTGTAATATTAATTCTGGTATTGAAGTCGCATCTAAAGCAGCAACCAGGGATTGTGCTAGGCGCTGTACACAGACATAATGAAAATATGCCTGAAGCACCTTGTAGACTAAGTACTTAATTTTTTTGTTTGTTTTCTGGTTAGTAAATAATGTAAAATATAACAATAACTTTTGCAAGACACCTTTAAAAATTATTAAAATTAATGACAGTTTTATGTTTATGAAGTTGTGACCTCCAAATCTTATTAAGGCTACTGAAAAGCTGTAGGTACAGAATTATCTGTTTGCTATATCTGGAAGTGTGGGAATGTGAACCACTGTGCACATCCGTCCATGAAACCAGGAATTTCAGCAACGTATTCAGGAAACCTCTTATGCAATTGGCATAATGAAATATTGTTGCGGTAGGAGCTCTGTAAGTAAGCTCCCTGCCTGTTGACAAAGTATGTCATTTCTTGAAGTTGACCTTTGTAATACAGCTCATTTCTGTGTAAACGAATGGTTACCACTGAGCTTGCAATTTATATGAAGGATAGCGCTGTGCCTGGGGGACTTATCTGAAAATCATTTGCAATTATTAAATAAATTAATTTGAGTGTGTCTGCAGTCCTATTTTCCCCCAAAACCCCTGTCTCCATGTTCGTTGTGGCATTAACTACTGGAATCTGTTCTGATGGGAAATAGTATTCAAATAGGTATAACTTTGGCACGCCACCTAAGATTATTTCCTCAGGAGCCTATGAGGATGAACATGTAAGATGCAGAGGCAATCTTACGGAGAAAACTGAATTTCACTCTGAAATGCCTTTTCTTTCTGCGCCAAACAGGACTGAGTCTGGCATCAAATTAATACGTGCTGCGTATTCTAGCAAGCTAGCTTTTAGAGCCATTGGACTGTGCTTTCTCCTCACACAGTACTTAGATGGTGGCAGATATAGTGGATACAGATAGATAAACAAGGGTAGCTGTCAAATCTGCTACCTTGCCCATTTCCATGATAGCAGCTCCTACGGTGGGGATAAATCATCATCTTCCTTACCATCACTTCCTACCATCCCAGTCACTGTGGGCAGATTTGCAGGTGGTGTAAATTGTCATAGCTGTATGGACATTTACACCATCTGAGGATCTTCCCCAAAGCCCTGTATATGTTATGCCTTTGAGATTATGGTATATTTATTACTTACACTACTTGCAGGCTTTTCTCTTACCTCCATGCTGGGATTGTCAGGTCTCTGATAATGATTGAGTGAATAAACAGCAGAAGTGCTATGTTCTACCTCCATTCACCCTTACATAACAACAGATGCAGATAAAAATATCACTGAGAGTATGGAGGAAAATGATGTTAATGGTGATTTATTTTATACACAACACTCTCTCCATGTATGTAGTGCACTATTGAGCTTCACCAAATATTTGGTGCGGTTTAATGGTGCATTACATGCTCCAAGTGTCCTCTATCTAAACAAAAGAGGAAACCTCAAATCAGTTTCTCTGTCACATCAAGGATATCCATGATACCAAAAAGGTTCTGTTAATATCTAAATACAGCAAAGGTAAAATGTGAAAGGAAAATATCCATACCAAAGGGCAAGTATCAAAGTTATCTACAGACACTACAGGGAAGTGGGATTATAAACAGACTCTCGTTCAATGTGTTGGTAAAGCCCTGTCCCTGTTTATCCTATAGAAGAGGTGCCATTCAAAGGACAATGTCCAGAGAGAAAATCATTATTTTAAAATATTCCTGATCTTTGTTACCAATAACCCATAGGTTATTAAACCAAACATTGAAACAAATCCAGTTCATTTTTCACCATTTTTGCCATTAGTTTTACTTTTTGTGTTTTCATTCCCTTGAATGATGAAATTAGACTGATCTTTCAATTCTGTGCATAGCCACTTACATTTTCTTCTTCTTGTGCAACTAGATCATTGCTGTTATGTTTGGGTTTCCAACTATGATGAGAAATGTTTTAAGTCCCAAAACTTCTGTTCACTCCATTGTCCCCAATGCAATGGCCATGATATCTTGATGAGCATGATACCCTACCAGCAGTTGAAGACAGGAAAAAGCAAAGCTTGGAGCGTGTCCATTGATGTCTGTGACCATTCGATTGCATCCTATAGTGGGCAAGCTTAGCTGAATGTGCAGAGGTCTTTTTCTATTACCAGCCTGTCAGAACATCTGCAGGACATTTTACACTGAATTTGCTTATAGCTGAAAAAAGCTGTGCTATGTGCATGTGCGTGGTGAACTCTAGCTATCGTAGTAGAAAATTTAGTAAAGGTGAACAATGAATGGGCCTCATACACAGCTCTTGCCTTATTCACAGTGCATCGTATAAGCTAAAAGCTATACATCTCCTTATGTGTATGGGGGGCCTTTCTGTTGACCTTGCAGTCTGCTCTAGCAGTGAGTGTTCAGTGTTTTGATAATGTCTAGCCAAATTGTTCTATATTTATTTTATGTAGTTTTTTTGTAAATCCATTTTCTACCACAAAAGTAAGAAGCTATTTACAAATCTGCAAGCCAGATCATACCTTTTCATAGTAATATCTCTATAGGAGACAGGCAGTGCTGTTAGGTTCCCCTTGCAGTTTCCTCTGTGATTTTTTTCCATTGTGGGGTCAGGCTGACCTCATATGAAAGAAACCTTGGAGATGCACATCTTATACATCTCTGCCATGTGTGTAGAGGGCCTGTCATTATATACTGTCCCTCTGCCCCGCTGCCATGGGAATAAGGGTTTCAGAACCAGCCGCTTTATGACCAGTTTATGCTGCCATTAACACCGCTGCATAATTTGGTCTGCAGACGTAGGTGGGAGTTGCATCTTGTTAGTATAGGCAACAATTGGCTGAATTTAATTTGCAGACTATAGCACTTGCTTAGACTGTATATTCAATTTGGAGACTAAAGTAAAGCTATAATATGTAATTCAATATTAAAATAGTTGAAAGAACTAATAGATGATGTATGTGTCCTTTGGGCTGAGCAGTCAGAATACAAACAGCAAGAAACTGCAAAACTGAACAGACAGGCAGGCTATAAAAACCATCACTAAACACAAAGTTAAATTGCTGAGAAAAACATTTTTTGAGTGGGGAAATGACTGCATTTATTTATTTATTTGGGAAAGAATTATTTGTTTATTTAGGTTCGTGGTTGAGAAAGGGGAGTTTTCAGCAATCTCTTTGTAATTAAAGGTATTGATTCTTTTTATTAGAGCTCATATAGCTTTACAGCTGCATGTACTGGAATTGATGCTAAAGTCACTTCATTAATAAGCTTTTGCATTGTGTTAGATTGCTATAGAAATGGGGCATGGAGACAGCAGGGAAATGTTGGTCAGGCAAGTATGGCTAACTACTAATTTATTTTAATTTCTTTGGCTCTTTCACATCTGCTTAAATAATTGTTTAACACAGGTAAGTTGGAGACCATTTGTGTCCTGGGTGTTCAGAAATTTTTGAAGTATTATATTAGAGCAGTAACATATTGTGTAAGGACCTTGAGAAGCTTGGAGCTTTAAAAGCTAAAAATGCTTTCCTTATACATTGACAATCTATATTATTTCCTTTCACCAAGCCTGAAAAATGTCATGGTTTTGTTTGCAATAATTGACAGGATTTGCACCAAGAAGCCTTTAAAAAAACAGCTCATTTAAATTTTCATTTCTATTGCAACTTCATCACACAGCAACCTTAGCCAAAATATTCAGATGCAAAGTTGCTTCTCTTTTTTCAAAGCAGAATTATTTAAATGAAGTTATTGGGAACGGATTGTATTGAAAGTGATCATAAAGCAATTTTTTAAAAAGTCTTTCTCTGTGCAGAGCTCTTGTTGATGTGAAAGACTTGCAGATTTGGGCCCTTTGTCACCAATCCTGAATTTGGTGAGGGGAAAATGCAAGTGGAGAGGGTGAGCCCAGGCTCCTCTACCAACTCTAAAAAGATGTAACAACAATAGAAGCCATTACCTTGGTGGAGATTCCAGCTGGGGAAGACCCTGACTAGTCAAGAAGTTCCTGAACTAAGGTGAAAGCCCTGAACTCCTGGCAATCGCTGAAAGATTTCTCTGTGATTGGATTTCCTTTTGATATACCCCGAAAGGGCTGGACTGGAACGTGTGGCCTAACCAGGCAGACTGAGCCATAAAAGAAGGGAGAGACCTCATAGGATGGAACTAGAACTGAAAAGAGGAGATGTCAGGGAGGGAGACAAGTTGCCACATCACTGTCTGACCACCACTTGGTACTGGTGGTGAGTGTTCTCCTTTTCAGTGCCCGATAGGTAAACTCCATGCTAAGAACAGAACTGAGATTTGATCTTACTGTAGCGCTTTCATGTAATTAACCAGACAGTCTTAGAAGAATAGTTTATGCTTATTTTCTATAGAATCTCCTATTTATTTTATAAATTCCACTGTAGGCCACTCTGACTCATAACCCATAGGAAGTGGGAGAACCTGAAGTCAATGTGGGTTTTATCACTGACTTCAAGGGAACCAGAATTTTGCCCATAGATTCTGCGGCATGTTTACCAAGGTTTTTTCTGGTCATAAGCCACTGTGTGTTTGTGTGTGTGTGTGTGAAATTGGAGTGCAGCGAAACAGCTACAATTTAATCTATTTGGGGGGCTGCTAGGGACTAGTATAGCCTGAGAAGATGGCAGCACTGATCAAAAAAGACTCATGGCCAGAATAGTGTAGAGAGTGCAGCAATGTAGCACCTTCCTAATGAGGTCTGCCCCACAGGAGACCCACCGGGAGAGTGGAGATGGTAACACTACTCGTCCTTTGCTGGGGTGAATCCCTCCTCCAGTGGAGAGGATTTAGCTGGGGTAGGGATGTGTCATGCACACTCTGTCCATATACCTGAGGTACGGGTTGTGTCTCCTAAATAGTCTGCTTCTGTTCAAAACCATATCATTCTTCTTAGTGCTGCCTACTCTCTTGGGGAACCATGGTGGCTCCTTTCCAACAACCAAATGGAACCCTTGAGAACATCAGACTTAAAAACTCAGGTTCAGACCAATGAAAGACAATGTTGTCAATTAGCAACAAAGGTCAATGAAACAATTCCATCTCTACCCCGATATAACGTGAGCCGATATAACACGAATTTGGATACAATGCGGTAAAGCAGCGGTCCGGGGGGGCGGGGCTGCGCACTCTGGCGGATCAAAGCAAGTTCGATATAATGTGGTTTCACCTATAACACGGTAAGATTTTTTTGGCTCCTGAGGACAGTGGTATATCGGGGTAGAGGTGTAACTGGTTTTATATAAACAAATGGATTATCATCATGTTAGACACTCACCATCATGTAGCTGTGAAGCTAGGAATTTGGTGGACTTTCATTTGGCTCATTGTGTTTAAAAGCTCATATAAGCTTTGTTTTGGGAACAGACTCACGTCCTTTGTGCCCTATACATTGCTAAGCTCCAAATGAGCTCTTAATAAATAATACATACTTCATTCTTTTGAAGGTCAGTATAAATTCCCTATGTGGAACAGGCACTTCACTAACCCAACCCAAATCTTTGGTTCACAGGAAAAGCTTTAC
Source organism: Chelonoidis abingdonii (assembly GCF_003597395.2). Classification (NCBI taxonomy): domain Eukaryota; kingdom Metazoa; phylum Chordata; order Testudines; family Testudinidae; genus Chelonoidis; species Chelonoidis abingdonii. The sequence goes on from NC_133776.1 coordinate 34,643,496, forward strand.
AGAGGCGGTGAGAGAGCGTTCCACTATATAACTGCTTAATGAGTTATTGATTTATTGCTGAGAAAGAAAGAAAGAAGAGCAGGAATATGACTAAAATGCTTTTTTAAAAGGTTGGGTTAAGAAATGCCTATTTTTCTGGTACGTATTGTGCTAGACAGATTCAGTCTTCCTGTCACAGAGAATGGTGAAAGACCTTTTTAAGGCATTCTCTGACGCTGAAAATATTGGAATGGCTACAGCAGTAAATTGAAAAAAAAATGGCCTTGTTCATGCTACATGATTCCATTGTTTTAATATTGGGCCTTCTGTATCCCATAACATTCCTACTGAAGACTCAAGTTAGGAAAAAAAATTGTTGGACGGCATCTGAAAGGTTAGCTCAAAATAAAAATGAATAGATATGACATATCTGTGCCTGTGTGTGTTTTATGTTGTGCTTTCTCCTTTTTGACATCTCTTATTTCTTCATTTTCTTCACTTCCTTTCTTTCCTGTTCTGTTATGTCTGGTTTCTGGTTTGCAAATAGATAAGTGTACATAAATACTCAAGCTTGCACAGATGAAATTCTGGTACACTGGTCCTTTCAGAATTTTTAATCCAATTTAAGAATGCTGATTTGCGCGCACACACAGACACACACACACACACACACACAGTGTTGCTTGATGACAAAAGCATGTGATGAGAGGATAACACCTGTGTTAAATGACATGAATGTAGCCTCCTTTGTTGATGTGCTTTTGAGCCAAGTTTCTTGTAGCATTTTCATTTGCTCACTGCTGGAATTAGTTTAAATAGTGTTAGAGATGGAAGGAATTAAACAAGAAGATGCTGTAACATACAAACACCATGCTATGGTTAGTGGCGTCCAAACAGGTGTGAAAACTTTAACTATTCACATCAGATGTAATCGTGTGGATCCAGGCAGGGCATGTAGTTACTGTAAAAATTATGAAGTGAAAGTTATTGTACTTCCTAACAATATTAATAATCTTTATATTATTCTACTTAAAATTATTTACTGTGGACACAACACCAGAAGTATTCAGCAATCAATTTCAAGATATACAAAGCAATCAGCAATAAAGCAATTGAAATTCATTATTATTTAATTACTAAATAATATGTAATTTCATTTGCATGCTTAATGCTGACACTGAGAATCTTTTTTTTTGCATAGGAAAACAATAACAGTCAGCTAAATATTGAGTCCCTCTCACTTAGATGATGATCTTGATAATGGGACTCTAATTATCTAGGCCTTAGGTCCAAGCTGTAAATTTAGCATCTGAATAAGATTCAGAGATGTTTACCTCTGGGGTTTTGGGTGTAGAGATAAGATCAGTCATGCACTTCTCATCTGGATCCATACTTCCCCAGAGTTGGGAGGATGTTTGCATCTGGGCTTGTGTTTTTGTTTGAGCAGCAGTCCTGCTGATTAGAATCACACAAACTTGGTAACAGAACCAAGCAATCCAAGCCAGAGAAAACAAGTACACATATGAGAACAAAACGTTTCACATGAATTAAGTTGTCATGAAACACAAATTCTTTGAACTTGTAAGAAAACAATGCAAAGAGAGCATCAGAATGGGGACTGTAATTGTGGCCACTGGCAGAGCTTGTGACTTGTATTTATAAAACCCTGATGATTAGAGTTATTGAAGATAGCATATGGAGCAAGATGTCTGCCTACTGATTGGCATTGATGATGAGATGAAATGTACCTTAGTGTTGGGGCTGGTGCAACCCTTTAGGCGACCTATGCGGTCGCCTAGGGTGCTAGGATTTGGGGGGTGGCATTTTCTTTGGCAGTGACTGTGGTGGCCTGATCTTTGGCCGCCCCGGTCGCTGCCGGCATCTAGGCGGAGGCAGCTGGGGCAGGGGAGCGTTGCCTGCAGCAAGTAAGGGGTGGAGGCATCATGCAGGGGAACTCCCCGCCCAGTTCACCCCTGCCCTGCCTCCTCCTCTCCCCGAGCACACTGTAGCTGCTTCACTTCTCCCACCTCCCAGGCTTGCCGCAGAGGGGGGAGCTGCCACAGGGGGGATGCCTCAGGGCAGGGGCTTGGGGATGGGGGAGGGTGCAAGGGGGAAGTTTTGCCTAGGGCGCGAAACATCCTTGCACCGGCCCTGCTTACTGCTCATAAGCAAGGATGCAACAGAAGATCCCACTGAAAATATTTTTGAAGTTGAATTGGCTTCTCTTCCCTTTCATGCCAGTTCCTTTCAAAATATATATTTACTCTTGTCTCTTCATCTGAAACAAGCCCAGCTGTGATCGATCCCCTCTTGTCTCTCCAGCGACAGCCCCATCTCCCGTCTGCTATTCCTATCTTCCCCCTCTCACTATCTGTGAGTCTGCATTCGGGTTTCACTATTGCCTGCATCCTCTTATTTTATACTCCTGGTGATCTCATCTGCTCACATGTTACCAGCTACCTTCTGTATGCCAATGACTCACTTTTCCACTCCTGACATTTTTCCTGCCGTCCAGTCCTGCCTTTTTCTTGTTCCTCTGATATCTCCTGCTAGATTCTTGTCATCAACTGAAGTTTACCATGTGACCAAAATTAAATTCCTTTTCTTTCCTCCCAAACATTCTCCATTTCACCCCTTCTCTGTCACTTACCACATTGTCTCCTGCCAATTATGTAGCTTAGTTCTTCTGTGTGTCAGCTTTACACACAAACATCATCTTCCATATGGCTTCATCTTACACCTGGAACAAACCCTTCCATAAGCGACAAAGAGTCCTGTGGTACCTTATAGACTAAAAGACGTATTGGAGCATAAGCTTTCATGGGTGAATACTCACTTCGTCTGATGCATGTAGTGGAAATTTCCAGGAGGCAGGTATAAATATGCAGGCAAAGAATCATCTAGAGATAATGAGTAGATAAATCAGGGAGGGGATGAGGCCCTCTCTAGCAGTTGAGGTGTGAAACCAACGGGAGGAGAAACTACTTTTGTAGTGGCAAGCCATTTCAGTCTTGTTAATCTGAGCTGACTTTGTGTCAAATTTTTCACAATGAACTGAAAGTCAGCAGTTTCTCTGAAGTCTGGTCCTGAAGTTTTTTGCTGCAGGATGGCTACCCTTAAATCTACTATTTGTGTGTCCAGGAGTTTTGACGGTTCTCCTACAGTTTTTGATAGTTGCCATTCCCAATATCTGATTGTGTCCATTTATCCTTGTACGTAGGGACTGTCCAGAATGGCCGATGTACATAGCAGAGGGGCATTGCTGCAACATGAATGCATATATTACATTGGTGGACAATGCAGGTGACATGAATTGATGCAGTTGTGGCTGATGCTGTTAGGTCCTGTGCATGTGTCGCGCTGGTGTAGAACTGGGCAGAATCGGCATCGATATTTGGTTGCATGGATTGGTTCCTGAATTAATTACTATCGGTGCGATATGTGGTTGCTGGTGAGAATAGTGCTTAAGGTTGCGAAGTTGTCTGTGGGCGATCAACTGGCCTCCAAGATGGCATGTAGATCACTGAATCATGCATTGGATAGGTTTTAGGTGAGATCCTAGGTGATGCCATGAAAGTTCTGTTGATTTCTTCTGGGCTCTATGTCTTGGCAGCAGAGCTCTGGTACATATCTGTCCTCCTGTGATTTTTACCCTTTCTCCTCTTGGTGTATTCAGTAGTTTAAGACTGAGCTGGTGAGATCTTCTAGGTGTCTGTCTCTGTCTGAGGTTGGAGCAAATGTGTGTACCTTCATTCTGGCAATGTAAACGATGATCACGTGTAGGTCCTGGATGAACTGGAAAGACATGAAGCTAGGCATTACAGTCGTGGGTTCTTCGGTTATGGTGCTGCAGCAAAGAAGTCCTGTGCACCTGTAACGACTAAAAGACTTATTGGACCAATGAGCTTTCGTGTGAATACCCACTTTGTCGTGATGCATGCAAAGTGGGTATTCACCCACGAAGCTCGAGCTCCAATAGTCTGTCATAAGGAGCCACAAGCGTCTTTGCTGCTTTTACAGATCCAGACCTAACATGGCTACCCCCTCGTACTTGTGTGTTAATGTGACCTGTCCACTTATTTGTATTGTGGTGTCTAGGAAGTGAACCTCCGGTAGATATGTCCAGGCTGAGGTTGATGGTGGTGGAAAGCTTTCGAAATTGTGTGGAATTCTTCCAGATGCATCCCTTCCCAGTGGTCCAGATGATGAAAATATCATCAGTGTAGGTAGATAGAGAAGGGCCGTGTGTGAAGGAAGCTGAGGAAAGCATTGTTCCAGGTCAGCCCATAAAAAAATGTTTGGCAATTGTGGGGCCATGCGGAATCCCATAGTGGTACTGAGGTAATATATGTCACCAAATTGAAATAATGGTGCATGAGGATTAAAGTCACAGAGCTCACAACAGTTGTGCTGTGACATCATCAGGATACTGTTCCTGACTGCTTGTATTCCATCTGTGTGTGGATGTTTGGAGAGAGCCTCCACATCCATGTGCTAGGATTGTGTTTCTTCTGTAAGATCACCAAATGCAATTCGTAGTTTTTCTCAGAAAATTCAGTGTGTGTGACGGAGTAACTGGGGGCTGGTGGCAGGGTATGGTCTGAGTAGAGAGTCCACATATCCGAACAGTCCTCAGTGAGAGTGCCAATTCAAGAGATGATAGGGTGCATCATGATTTCCAGGTTTGGATCTTCGAGTAGTAGATGGGGAATAAGACCAGTCGAGGCTCTAAGGTATATTGATTTAGTTCCTGTCGTTAGTGTAGGAGTGTTCTGATAGAATGGTGCAGTTTCTATAGCATAATTTCTCATGTGAATCTGAGGAAGTGCCTGTAAGAAATTTTGGTGTTGGAGAGTTGTCTGGCAGCTCCTTTTAGTTCACTTGCTTGTTCATTGATGACAAACAGCACCTCCTTTATCGCCTCTTTATTTATAAGTTAGATTGTTTCTTGAGGCTGTAGATGCGTTTGTTACTCACGATTTATTTATGAGGCAACAATGGTTTGTCCACCATTTCTGCCTGCACGTGGCGGAAGCATCTTATTGATCAAGACTTCATATTCGACCTTCAGAGAGTCCATTGGAGTTCTTCTTCTTGTGCTGTTAGGTGGCAGCTGTTCTGTATCAGAGCCACGTTCAGCGTTTCTGAAGTATTCTTGAGAATCGGAGAATGGCGAAGTAGGCTTCCTACCTGCAATGGGGCAACAGTAGGACCCACTAACTCACCCAACAATATTGTCATATCCGCCTCACTCTTCAACCCGCAAAATCTCCTATCTTCGGACTCTTCTTTCCCTCCACCACACTGCGAACATATACAGTTACGCGTATCTGGAAGCCACTTTTGCCGTTCCGCAATAAAGGTAAACAAAATTCCTAGTGGAGGGAGGTTTTATAAAAATGCAGGAGTTCTCTGAGACACTTGCCGTCTGATTATATCCTCATTCAACTGCGGCAACTTGATACTCGCATGAAATCAGGAAGAATTCTGTAATAAAACTGATGTGAATGTCTGTTCCGGGGCACTGAGTTTTTAAGTCGTCTGCATTTTGACAATGCAAAAAACTTTGTTTTTATACTCACCGATTGTCATTAAGATACTGGCATTTTTTTGTAAATAGCAGCTGTTAACGCTGCTGTCTTGGTCAAACAGTTGAAAAATTATTCACCTCCTAAATTGTCTGCAGTTTCTTTGGATGCACTCTCCTAATCTGGCTGTTGTAGTGTTTTCGTTGCTGCTTAACAGTTTCGTGTTTCACATCAGCTAGTGACTTTACTGAAGTGAATATCTCATTTAAATGAGAAAATTTAACTTTTTTTGTAAACTTCTGGAATGAAAGAGCTATATTGAGTTGCATTTTGCTAAGCCAGCAATATGCCTCACTGGACAAATCTTTCCAAGTCGCATGACCACTTGGGTCTGGTTAGCATTATATTGTAAAAACCACTTTGTTGATAGATTCTCAACCACTTCCAATTCAACACTTCTTAACATATTAATACTCTACTCCTTGTGTTTGCATCATGCTGGTCTATGGGTATCATGATCAACCTGTTAGCGAATTCAATAATCTTAAACCATTATGCCTGAAGATGTAATTATGCAACTTTTTGAGTCCTCAGTAATATAGATAAATGGAAGTCATTATCACACATACCAGGGAAAATGCAAAAGAATCTGAGTTTTTGTGTATTTAAAAAAAAAAAAAAGGGGGGGGGAGGGTTTACTATGGAAATTTTGTTAGGATGCGGGTCAGATTATAGTATCACATACAAAGGTGAATTTCCAGAGTAACTCATTGAAGCAATGAAAACTTAAAATCTGACCCACTGTCTCTAAATTCTTGTATTCATTAATGATACAGGTTAAGAGAAAGTTGTAGTCTTATGACTCTGATCATGGTACTGGGCGTCAGTTTGATTCTGATGTCACACTAGTGTAAATCAGGAGTGATTCCACTGGAATCAGTGGAATTACACTGCTGTAAAATTGGTGTGAGTAACAGTGAGTGTTGATAATGTGAGTATTGAGAATTGCTATTTAAGCATTAAAGATGAAAAGCAGTGCATAGTACTAAATATTATCATTAGAAAGACATGCTCTCTATTTTCTCTCCAAACAATCTTATTTAATTGTATGTGGTCATGATGTTTTCTTTTAGTCCTTTGGCCATGGAAATGATTTTTATTTTCACTGACATAGAAACATGCCTTTCTAATGATAATACTGTATTTAGTACTTGTGCACTGCTTTTCATCTTCAGTGCTTAAGTAGCTATTCTTAATACTCACATGGGAATGATTTTTATTTTCATTGAGAAATTAGAACTGAAAAACATAAAATGTTAATGTTTAGTTTTAATTATATCTTATGACTTAGAGTGTTTAGTATATATAATTTCCAAATTGATAGCTGTGGAAAAAATTAAAAAAATAAAGAAAGTACTGTATTTGAATATTTGGAGGATCGCTGTATGAAATACATAATGAAAACACTTAAGATTAGAAAGTTGTTGCCCTATGAATGATTGATCTATATAGCTGATCTTTGTGGTCTGCTGGTAGCACATTTCACTATTATTCAGTGTAAGACTAAAGATTACTGTGCAAGACTAAAATTTGCTGCCACTGGGGCAAGAAATACTTTGAAGGCAAGATCCCTGAGGGAAAATGTAAATACTGCACTACACTGCAGTGATCTCTCTGGTCAGCTAAGGAGTGGGGCTGCTTGGCTACAAAGAGAGAGATTCAACTTTCTTGGGCTAGAAGGGAGGTGAACTGAATGGAAGAAGGTATCAGAGGTGTAGCCATGTTAGTTTGGATTTGTAAAAAGTGACGAAGAGTCCTGTGGCACTTATAGGCTAACAGATGTATTGGAGCATAAGCTTTCGTGGGTGAGTGCCCACTTCGTCAGACACATGTGATGGAAATTTCCAGAAGCAGGTATAAATATGCAAGCAAGCTAGAGATAACGAGGTTAGTTCAATCAGGGAGGATGAGGCCCTCTTCTAGCAGTTGAGGTGTGAACACCAAGGGAGGAGAAACTGGTTTTGTAGTTGGCTAGCCATTCACAGTCTTTGTTTAATCCTGAGCTGATGGTGTCAAATTTTCAAATGAACTGAAGTTCAGCAGTTTTTCTTTGAAGTCTGGTCCTGAAGCTGCAGGTAAGAACCTCAGTGGTTTCAAGAAAGGCTTGAAGGACCAACACCATGGTTTTGTGTTAAGGTAGCTTCCTAGGACGATTATTAGCCCAGTAAAGTTTGTGTAAATTTTTCAGTTGAATAGGTTTCAGATCCTGCAAACATGAAAATACAATTATAATTACCACACTAAGCCTGTTTCTGTCATTCTTTGGAAATCAATTAGGCTAGTTTACCTGCTCAAGGAATTTGAAACTTGAAACTTGCTGAGAAACTCTTGGTGTTATATTGCTTATTGGCTCTTTGTGTTTCTTGTAAACATACAGACTAAATCAACAACACTGTCTACATGAATGGAATATAAATTTAGGTACGGTTCTGCTTTCTTGAGGATTTTCAATATAAGAACTACCACATGAAATTAAGTAGTTCAGGTACATAGAATGTAAACGATAATAGTGTGCCCTGAACTGTTATGTATTCAGTTGGTATAAATCATGCTTCTTAAGAGTGAGTTTAATGTTCTTTAAAAGTTGTGGATTGACAACACTGGAAAGCTAATGGCTCAGCTGTTTTTTTTAAAAGAAGAGAGATGCACTGATCGCTATTAAAAGTCAGCACTTGCCAATAGTTTCCACTAAAGATAGCAGTTTGGAACAGGAACTAAGGCTCACATACACAAAGGACCTTCAGTGTTGCAATTTCTAACTTCAAGGTGCATTGCCACTCAGTGGAATTTCACAGTCCCAGGTTAGGTGCCTTGGTTCCTGATACAATGAATGGGGAGCATTAGGTACCTAAGAATAAGATCCATAAAAACCAGAACACTGAGCCACCCACTGTAAAGGGAGTTGACCCAAGTGCTGCCCCTCTCCAGAAGTTAGGTGCCTAAGTCTGGACCAGATGGAGGTGCCTATCTCTCCCTGGGGTTCTCAGGTGTAGTTAAGTGCTTAAGTTGTTTTTGGAAGAATTGCTGGAGTGAATGGGAGAAGGATGCAGCCTCCCTCATGATGTTTAGCTCAGTGGTCAGGGTACTCACCTGGGATGTGGGAGACCTGGGTACAATTTCCACCCCCCTTTGCCTGATTTGGAGCAGGGATTTGAATTTGGGTTTCTCACCTCTCAGGTAAGTGCCCTAGCCACTGGACTGTAGAGGCATTCTTTCACTCTCTTTGGATCAGTGTATATTTAATCATTTATAGATAGTGGAACAGCTTCAATAGGAGAGACCCAACCATAATATCCCATTCCCCATGACGCTCATCTAGGAGTGGGAAACCAAAGGTTGAATGCCTGCTCCACATCAGCCAAGGGGGCGGGGATTGAACCTGGGTCTCCCACATCCCAGATGAGTGCTCTAATTACCAGGTTAAAGGAAGATTGCTCCTGCCACCTCTTCCTCCTCCCTGGCTGTTTTGCTTGAGTTTAGATGTGCTCTAAGAACACCTATCAGATCAGGCCATGAAGGCAAGGCTGCTAGGAGAATGCCTTGCATGAGGATCTTGCTGGGTTTAAGAACCTAGGTGCTTAGACTGAGGTGGATGTGCACTTGCTCACTAGCAGAAACTTCGGCACCTCTCTGTTTAGGTGGCACCTGAGCACAGATTTTGAGGGTCTTAGTGGTACCTAAATTTTGGAGTTAGTGCATAACTGCCACTTTAGGAGCATACGTCCTTTTGTGGATCTGGCCATAAGGCACTGATTCAGCAATGCACTTGAGCGTACTCGTAGGTTTAAACACCTGAGTAGACCCATTGACTACCCAAATACACTTCAATGGTCCTACTGATGTACTGAAAGTTAAACAGGTGTTTAAGTACTTTTGTTAATTTGAGACCTCACTGTGTAGCATCTGCTGGCAAATCTTTACTTTTTAATGCCAGCCACAACTTGGCCCTTAAAATGGCAGTGCAAATTTTCCTCTCCATACCATGAGTGTATCTCAGTCTAAAGTAGGACATCATTTAGGTCTGAGAGGTGTTGTGTGTGTATATACTCATTCTAGGCATGCCCTTACTGAGGAGACTAGCAACTAGTTTGCAGTTTACTGTCAGCTGCAGTTGTTGGGGTTTTTTTTGGCATTTGCCACTGCCAACTAGATTGAGAACTAAGGCTACTCCAACTGACTTCACATGTAATAGTGACAAGATGGCAGACAATATTCTTTTCCCCTTCTTAAGCCTTTGTAGATGGTTGGTAAAATATGAGAGAAATAGATCATAGCTTGGATTATCATAGCTTTTTCTCACTTTTGGTCAAAATGTGCAGTTTTTTTGTTATTGCAAGTAATCCCAGTGGAGATGAGAGGCAAGGTGAGCCATATCTGGGGTCTGATTCACTGAACTCCAGAGGAGTCTATCCACAGGGAGGGTCGGATATGTTCCTGTTAAAAGCAGTATTACTGCATCAAAATGTACCAGTGAAATGCAGGTTTCAGTGGTAGCCGTGTTTAGCCTTATCAGAAAAAAAAAAAAAGGAGTCCTTGTGGCACCTTAGAGACTAACATTTATTTGGGCAGAAGCTTTCATGGGCTAGAACCCATTTCATCAGATGTATGAAGTAAAGGATACAGGAGCAGGTATAAATACATGAAAGGATGTGAAGTGCTTGAAATACAGTTAATTAAATAAAACAGGGCTATGGGAATGATTCTCTTTTTATCTCATTTAAGAGTTTCTCCCCTCCTCCCCCCGTCTTTCTTATGTTTTCAACCTAAATGCTTATCTGTGGAAACAGTAGTTTTGGCCCATAGCAATGGAGTAGCTAGGCACTGGGTTAGGATTTCATTTTTAGTTTGAAATGTTTCCAGCCATGAACGCTGTTCGGAGCCAGAATCAGTCTACCAGTAAAATAATAGTTGGTGAAAGTTTTAAAAACAAAAATTTGAATTTACACCCATCTCCCCCAGCCAGCCATCCACACATGTGAAAGAGCAGAGCTCCTCTGGGCTGGAGTTCTTGTGTGCTTGATAGAACGGCCATGTTGTTCTTGAGGTTGTGTCATAGAGGGGAAATTAATAAAACCTGTGAGAGAATGTTGGCAAGTGAAGGACTGTGGTGAGAAATTCTCTCTCACAGCTCTGTGATCTGCCCGTGTTTCAAGCTTGTATTACTCTTTGTATTATTTTTTTTTTCTTCTGAAGAAATAAATCTCTCTTCTCAGCAGCAAGTTAGCAAATCTGTATCCTGTATTTGTAATTTAAGGGTTACAGTGGTACAGGTTAGTAGATTAGCAATTCCTTAACTGGAGTAGCATGTAATGTTCCATAATTGATCGAACATTCCTCTTTTCAAATTGAGCATCTCAAACTTTGATAGTATTTTGTGCTAAGCAAGGGCAATAAGTTATTTATTGATGATTACCTGTTCTGTTAATTCCCTCTGGGGCACCTAGCATTGGCCACTGTCAGAAGACAGGCTACTGGGCTAGATGGACCTTTGGTCTGACCCAGTATGGCTGTTCTTATGTATTTCTAAGCCTTTACTAAAAACTTACTGAATGAACCTACGAAATCCAATTCAATAAACTCCTTATTCAAAATAGAAAGAAATGAAATAAAAGTATGTAAGAGAATGTTCCCAGAGAGCTTAGTAATAGCTGAGAGTGCTCTTCTCCATAAATATTTCAACATATATTCTTTAATGCATAATCATTAATAAAAAGAGTGCTCTTTGCCTAAGATAATACGTTACTGTGCTTAGGAGAATGAATGGGATAATGTATAATATGAGAGAAAGCCAGACTGAAAATATGAGTACATCTCTTACCAGAGTGGAAACCCAAATGGCTGCATGGAACAGCATGGAAACATTCAGAGATGCCCTGTAGTATGATGACAGGCCATAACTTCATGGGTAGAGTAGGAAAACAGGTATTATTTTCACAGACTGTTTGCATTTCTGCCTTTTTAGTACACTTTTGAGAGTGTTTAGGATGCTATCAATTCAATATTCATCATCATAACCGTCTTTAGTACAAAACATTGAGGAACTAAGGATTAAAGTGTTTCAGATTAGTGTATTGTTTTAACAGTCCTTCAGTTAGCACCCCAATGACATGTTTATGTAAATTATATACAGAGGTTGTTGCTAAGGTCTTATCATGCATTTTGAATGGAAAATCCATTTAATAAGGTCTTGTGTTTAAAGCACAGAACTGAAAATCCGAAGACATGGATTTTAGTCCCAGTTCTGACACAGCCTTTCTGTGTGACCTTGGGTAAGTCACTAGGTTTCCTGTTCTGTAGAACAGAGACAATAATGCTTATCTTATTCCTGGGAATGCAGGAAGGCTAAGCTAAATGAGGTTTGCAAAGCATGCTGAAATCCTGTGATAGAAGATGCAAAGTGTAGTTTTATTAATAAAATTTCCTCTGCTAAATTGGAGATTAAAGTTTAGTTTTAGTAAAAATAACCACAAGAATGGTAAGGTTAGTAAAGGTTTATAATTAATGGGGCCTAATTTAGAGGCTGTAATCAATGAAGCTGCTATTAGAAATAGGTTCTGTATGTTGTTAGTAATGTCTTAAAAATGTTCATAACTGTATGTCCTTTCCAGAGAGAGACTGATGAGCAAACATTATATATTTCTAAGTTCAAGATCAGTTGAAAGTTTACTCTGCAAAATTGGTTTGGAAATCTCTCAAGAACAGGCTTTCTTCATTTAAAAACTTTTAAAATGTTTTATTGTTTTACATAAGAGTTTGTTTTAAAAACTTGCCATTTAATATTACTGCTTAATCTTTATTTTTCATAATTTCCTATTCTAAGCATAAGGAGTACTGTGAAAAAAAAAAGTAGGGGGGCAGGGTGGTAAGTGCCACCTACTCTTATGGACCAATACTATGATTTACCTGAGTGCACTATATATCATGTTCAAAGTCAGCAATCGAAGGGGGTCCAAAATTAGTAAGCCAAGCAATCAAAGACAAATGGAGGGGGACTGACAAGGCATCCAACTCAATGGGAGTGTTGCTAGTGAAGTCAGTGGGAGCAGAATTGAGCCTTGAGGGAGGGGGGAAATGATAAATACTAAAAAAAAATTCCTTTGAAATGTTTGCTGAATTATAGGGTCACAGAGATGAGGCATTTTGTCTTTTCCTTTTTTTGTCCAAATGTTTCGATTTTCCCATTTTATCTGAAGTAGAGGCTTGCTGGGTGTGGTCTGGTTTTACCAGGAAGGGCAGTTTGTGGAAAGATTCAGTCTATGACTGGGGTCTTGATCGATTTTAGTGGGATCTGTGGGTGCCCAGCTCTCCTGGGCTGCTCTTTGTGAGTATCTGATTGTACATGTTTACTAATTTCTAATAGTAATATATATTTTAATTTATAAAACATCCTCCTTCTGCACATGAGGCTTCCAAGGCACTGAATGGACAGTTAATACTTCTATTCACTTGAGTGTCTTTAACTTTCAGTCCTCCTTTGTCTGAATTTAAGTGAATTTCTTTTTGTTTTGTATTTTAGCATTTTCAGACCATGTTGAAGACCAAGTTGAATGTTCTAACTCTTCGGAAAGAGCCTCTTCCTACAGTGATCTTCCATGAGCCAGAAGCCATTGAGCTGTGCACCACAACTCCATTAATGAAGACCCGGGCCCACACTGGATGCAAGGTATTTGAAAAATCAAAAACCCAAGGTGCAAGACAACTGTGGAATTGTTCCACACGTATAAACAGAAAGTGGAAAAAAATTCTTTTTTTCCTTTTGGAAACCTCATTAAACAATGCTAATACTGTGAGGTTTATACATCCAAAGAATCTTTTGGCTTTTTTACATTAACATTCTGCTCCTTAATAAATGAGGTTCTCATGCATAGAGAATGAAATCCCAAAGCAGTTTTGCAATCCTGGCAATAAATTGCACTTGGATCCTGGGTTCCAAAATTACTTATTATACTCAACATGTAATTGTTCTAGTGATGGTGTCATTTCACCTTGGCTGATTTAAACATGATTATCGGTAATAACACCGAGATAAAAGATGAGGGTCCCAGGCCTAAACAGGCTGTTTAGTAATCCTTACTAATGTGCATATAAACCCATTGAAATGGGTTTGCAGGATCAGGCTTGAGATCGTATTTTAAAATATAGAATTAGACCTTGCATTAGTTAACCAGCAAGATGACTTTGTCCAATTACAGCAAACCACAGCTCCTGAAAAAGTGTATTTGTCCTCTAAACTGCCTAAGTGCGTAAAGTACTTTCTCTTCTGTGACTGTTTAACAGTAGTGAACAGATCTGCTGGTCTGTCTGGGTATATCTGTTTAAATTAGTTACAAAACTAGGTTAGCCCAGGGGAGCCACAGATGCTATGGGAGACTGAGCTGGATTCTCATTTGACTTGTACATCATCAACAGGATTGTTACCTAAGTTCCAGTTGCTGAGCCAGATACATACCTGAGCCCAAAGGTAGTGAGACAATGGTTCCTGTAGTCTTGGGCGTCACCTGTTGTGCAAGATGCCAGCTGTAAAATAAAACTCTTTCTGATATCACAGTGGTAGGTGAAATAGAAATTTCAAGTTACAAGTAAAACTTACAAGATCTTTTGTGCCTGTTGTTTCTGGTAATAGCCATTGAGATATTGCCATTTGGTAAAGGTGTGGAGGGAGAGGTTGCTTGATAGTGGTTTCCTATGCCTTTCATAGCATTCTCAGTAGGTAAAGGAAATGAGTTATGGGTACATTATGAAATGAAATGCTTTACAGTGTTAGGCTGCTTTTCCCTGGTATGTTGGCCACCAGTATTTTACGAGCAAACCTTTGTTCTAGGAAGTTTGATATTCTTGTGGCTCTTTGCTGCGAGTGCAGCTGAGAAAAGCTCATGTTCAGTATCAAGTGCCATTGCTGCATTGTGTTGATACTGTAGAAAATGGGACCAATGAGCCCTACACAATATTATAAGTCATTGCTACTGCCTGAGGTTTCCCTAATAATGTCTTTTGTCCTTTGTGTTGATACATAATGAAATTTGGGCAACACCACTAGTCAAAAGTATGGACTGTGAAGAGTCTGGCTTTCACATCTTGTGTAATGGGGTTAGGCATAGCAACAGTCTCTGAAAGGAAATTTAACTCTGCTTCTGAGAGCATGATTGTAGCGTTCAAATCAGAGAGTACTATTTGACTCATCCTTCAGTTCTTTAAAAAATGAAACCTCTTGTATTGCACGTGAAGCATGTTGCAGAATGAGTTGGAATCTGTAGCAGTCAGAATCCTATTCCATATTTAGCTTTTTATGAATTTATGTGAAAAAACACCCTATTTTTGGCTGATGGGCGTGAAAATATCAGCTACCTCTGTATACTTGTCAGTGGCAACTGTATATCATGTAGTGCTGTAGTCCATCTCCTTGCCAGAATTGTTGCCTACAATGTAGTTTCCAGGGTTTGTTGAGTTCATCTCAAATGACTAGAGATGGGGCTTCTAGTAACTTTCCTGGAAGACCATTCCGTATTTGCATTGCTCTTATGGTTAAGAAGTTTTTTTTAGTTATTAGCCCGATTTTCCCCTTTCCCTATTTTACCACATTGCTACATTTATTTATCCTTCCCTTCAAATATTTGTAGCTGGTTAGGCTTCCTCTCCCCTGGATGCTTAACCTCATTTTTACTTCTGCAGGTAACTTTTTCAATAGCAATTGCTGTTTTTCTTTTGCCCTTTGATTAGATCCACCAAAGAACCTAGATGAATAATGAAAAACATAGCAAACAGAGTTGGGTAAATAATATGTGACTATCTGCTGGATGAATAATAGGGAAAATTTAATTGCATCATTTTTTTAAAAAAAATTGTGAAATTTAGCTAAATTATTCAACAAATGTTATTCAGGCAGCTTTACCCTACCACAGTTTCCCCCCACCATCCAGCTTTAGATTGTTGAGTAAATTTGCTCACTAGATTGGTTTCTGAAAAAAATGTTCACCCAGCCTTTTAAAAACCATCAGAGTGCCTCCCGTGTCTGCATTTCCTTAATCTGTATACCTAGACTTGCCTTTTTCCAATCTTATCTTATCATTCTAGGCTCACCAACATGACTCCACCAAACAAACACACACTAACACAAACAAGATATAATTTACATTTGATTTTGCAGCACAGAGCTGTAGTTATTCCACGTTCAAAATTCTAACAGTCCTGGTTGCTCAGTACAATATTAACTTGTTCAGTGGCACAAGTTCTGACTCCTTCTTGCTATCCCTGCCCTTCTTTTCTCTACCCTCTTTCTTTGAAATTCCTGACATATAGGCAAGAGCACTGCTGCAGCGTCAGGATTTCAAGAATGAACACCTCAGATGCCATTGCAGACTCTGCTTGTGATTTCATATAGTTCATGATGCAGGCCAGGCCAGCCGAAACTTCCTGGATAGTGTGTGCTGTTAAAGATTCCAATATATTTCTTAAGATGAACAGACTAATTTATGAAAGAGGTGAGGTCAGAGCCCAGAATGTAAGCTTGGGTTCTACTTCTACTGCTGACACTGTGTCCTGCTTACGATCTTGGGCAGGATACTCAGGTCTTGATCCTACCCGCTGCTGAGACCCCTTATCTCGCAAGAAAGTCAACAACATGAGTGCCAACAAGATTGGATGCTGCTTTTTTCAGCAATGCTATGAGGTTTAATGTAGTTAATGTTTGTAGACAATAACAAAAGAAAAGTGTTTAGCGTTTTGGTCACACTAATAGTTTTGTCAAGAGAGAAACAAAACATCTTGGTTAATCATGGACCTGTACATAGAAATTCACTATGAGTTAAACCGAAATACAGCTGGGAAAGGGAGGAGAAGGCTAAGAATAAATGTTTCATTGTTTCCAGCTCACTTGTGGGCCAGATTTTTAATCGTGGGTTTCTAAATTGCTCCTACCAAAAATTAAGTACATATCTTTTTGTATATATGCATGAGTGCAATTTAGATTCCCACATATGAAAATTTGGCTCCCCCTTCTTCATGTGCTGAGGGTTTAGATTTGATTGTAGTTATAGTGGGGTGGGATTTCCCTGGGGGGAGGAGACCCAGTTGAAGGGGCACCGAGATCCAGGGAGGGGCCCGGGGCCAGCAGAGGACAGGTGGATCACTGGCCTGCAGAGGGCGCTCTGTACCTGGAATCGAGCTAATTCCCCGAAGCAACCAGCAGGAGGTGCCACGGGGATGAGTCAGCCCGTCTACAACCCCACACTGGGGACATTGCAGACTGTATATGTTATGTGCTGTCCAATACCAAAATATGAGCATCCCCCTATACTCTGTATGCTACCCCCAATGACCAATAACTGATGTTTCAAACTCTCTGTATCATCTATTTATAAACATTCTCTAATAAACTTTTAAATCTGACTTGTAGCTCTTTGATTATTAATTGTGATGCATGCTTTTGTTTTCAAGTGGAAACTTTCTCTCCTTTCAGCACAACACTAAGTACTGTAGCATCAGGTGGAGACTGGAAAGTAGGTTGCTCAAAATGGTTGCTTCTCAAAAGTAGCTGCTTCTGTTGTCCCTTTTAACAGATGTTTTAAAAATTTTATCCTTATCCTGTGAAGAAAATCAAATATTATGTTAGTTTATGCAGATTTCAAAGCTTCTTGTTTTCTCTCTCAGCTATGGAGGCCTTTACAAGGGATTTTGTGTACTCTGCTGCTGCTTTTCCAGGCATTGTTACTGTAATGCAAAAGGACAGAGGTTAAAAATGTTGCCTTGTAACTTGTAGAGTGGTGTCATTGGTTGAACATTTGTATTAAATTATAAGCCTCTTCAATGTGAAGTCTGTATTGAAGAGTCAGTGACGAGAGTCAGTAGTGGTTTCATTCAAATGTAGTGACCCTGCTCTGAGGACAATTTTCATTCTTCCTGTTTTACCATCAGTTTGGATGACATAGTCCCTTATACTTGGATTGACCATGGGGTCTTGATTGAGCAGCATGAGCCTAGCAAGGAATATTATTAATCAAAGCTGATTTGCCATAGTTTAGGTGCAACTCATTCCTTTCCTAGGGATAAGCTCTTGTTAAATGGCAACATACATTTCCATGATACAGCATTTTCAGGTATGATACGTTGCCTGTGGTTTTTCTTTTTTATTTAATTGGGAAGATTAAATTGAAGCTCTTTGCTCATCTCCGTTGGAAATGTAATATTAACATTTCTGAAATGACTTATGTGAGCTTAATGCTTTTAAAGTTCTTTTCAAATAAGATGGCAGGTAACTTGCATAGGTGGCATTAGTGAGATAATGACCTTTTAAAACCAAATCTGACTCATACTGATAAAGATGAAAAATTAAGAATTATTGGAAGCAGGTATAATGTGTATGCCTGTTATTCTGGAGTTGGTGAAAAGATATTTTCACCAGCAGTAGAAAGGACCTAATCCTGTGTTGGGAGTTCCCAAATGGTAGTGGTTAGTGTAGTTTTGTGTTCTGTGCATACTGGGGGTTCTGGCCCACAATTGGAGCTTCTAGGTGCTACTGCAATATACATTGCAATATACATTATACTAATAATCTTCTGTACTTGGTGTCTGGTATGTATCTGTTGAATGTTGAAGACCCTGGGCCAAATCCTTCTCTTCATGAAACCTATGTTAGTTCATTAACTTTATTGGAGTTACTTCAGATTTAACTAGCGTGACATAAATTAGAATTTGACACTCAATGCAAAAATCCATAAGTAATTTCTATAGTTAATAGTAAGCGATTTGCTCTCATGCCTGAAAAATAATGATCTGATTATGTCCCACACAAATAAGAAAATTCTCATCAGGATACTTGTAAAATAGCCAGGTGTACTAAAGTTGCCCTCCTGGGCCTGATTCTGATCTCCTTTGTATTCGAGAAATAATGCCTGTGAAGTCACTGGAGTTGCACCAGTTTGAAAGCTGGGGTAACTAAGAGGATGGGTAGGAACAGACAAAAGTTTAGAATCTTAGAATAATATATAATTCATAAATTAAATAATAAGAATTAATAATAATGAATTATTATTTTATTACTGGTAAATATCCTCATTAAATTTTACCAAACTCTTGCTTGGGTATTATTTTTTGTCTATTTCTGCATGTCTCTCATGTCTATGTAGATTGCAAATTCTTTGCAGTAGGGAGTTATTGTGTGTCTGTAAAATATCTAAGACAATGGGATTCTGATTCTGATGGGACGGAGGCTCTTAGTGATACCATAATGCAAATAATAAATAAATAATGTAACAATAATAACCACATGCAGTGTCTTTTGGACAGTAACCAAAAGCTAACATGCCAAGTCCCTTTTGGCTAAATATTACACAATAGCCTAATAGTCAGGACCATACCTAACTCCGTCCTTTTCCTCCCAGTTTGTTTGACAAATCCTGAATTTGCATCTCAATCACTTAAAGAAAAGTGGCAAACTACTACCCTGTACTACATGGTTGCTATTTCCTGCCCATATCTTATGCTACTGTAAGCAGAGTCAGGATGAGCTCTACTCTGACATCTGGTGGTGAATTATGGGGAGTGTGGAAAGAATCTCAGGGAGTGTGGAAAGGAATTCCAGGTATTTGCATTGGCACACCCAGCCCACCTAGCATAAGCCTATGGCAGCCTGGGATGGTTATTTTGACAGCTGGGATCCCCAATTTCTTTGTTATTGGGGCAGGAAGAAAAAAAATGCTGTCACCCTAATTATGTGAGTGAGGAACTATGAGACTGCTTTATGACAGAAATGAATCAACCTAAATTAAGTAGTACTTGCTAGACAAGGGACATGGGTTCCAAAACCCAGTGAATTGAGAGAGGTTGGGGACTGGTGTGTGTACCTGATGGTCTGGGCCCCTTTTGAGGGCCTGGAACACCAATTGCACATCCTCCTCTCTCCACTGTTAAAGAGTAGAGCTAATTTTGATTCCATTAGGAGTCCATCTAGAGACTGCTGAGCTGAATTCATGTTGGGCCAATGGTGCACCAGCACCAGGGCTCCCCTACTAAGAGCTGAAATCACTAAAAAGAGCTGAGCTGAGATCACTGAGTGCTGTGTTAGCTAGTGGGGGAGCCTGAAGACCTATCGCTAAGCGGCTGGCAGAGCAGAGCAGTTTGCAGCATGTTGGAGCAGCCCATGGAACAGTGAGCGGAGTGGAGCGGTTTGCAGGAACGGCTGGAGTCACTCACGCGTCGGCTGGAGGAGTGGCACAGCTAGTGTAGTGGAGCTGGTCGTGGTGAAGGCTGCCGCAGAACTCCACGGAGAGGCAGAGCAGTTGGCCCTGGCCCATGTAAGGTGCCCCTTAACATCCGGTGTGGGCTTCCCCTCCCCCCATTTCCACCCAGGCTGGGGGCTGGGAGTAAAACTCTGCAGATAAACTTTTGAACTCTGGAGTGGCACTGACCAGAGACTTTTGGGTTGTTGGACTTTGGGGTGATTGGATTTAAGACCCTAAGGGGGAAAGGACATTGCCAGACGTACTTGGAGGTGGGTTTTTTGCTTATGGTTTGTGTTATAATCCTGGTGGTATTTCTCCAATGTGATGCCACATTGTTTCCCTTCTTTATTAAAAGGATTTTGCTACACTCAGACTCCGTTCTTGCGAGTGGGGAAGTATTGCCTCCTAGAGGTGCCCGGGGAGTGGTATGTAAGTGTCTCAGGTCACTGGGTGCGGGCTCGAGCTGGTTATGCATGGTGTTACTGAAACGGAACCCTGGATACTGAACCTGGCCCTTGTTGCTGCCAACTCAGAGGGGCAGAAAGGTTACACTACTGAAATCTAGATAACCTAGATAGCGAGTAAATGAAATGTGGTGCATATAAAGCTTTTCTTCTCCCTGGAATACTGAGGGTCAGCTTGTGGTCCCTGTCGCTCTGGCCTCTTTGTGCAATCCTGGTGGAGCAGAGGGGTTGAAAAACTGCCCTAGGAGATCAGTTGAGGTTTCTCCTGGTGTAGGGAAATCCCAGATGACACGAAGTTGATTTAAGGGGGTTTGTCAGCTGGCAATTTCTTGGCTGGTCTAATGGCACATAGAGCTCTTTTACAAGCTGAGGTAATGCCCCCAGAGGGCAGTATAATTTAGAACAGCCGCAGCAGCTTCAGTTTTAGAACAGAGCTCTAGTGCGGCTAAGAATCCAGGTCTTAGTTTAGATTTCAGTTATATAATGAAAGTGCTTGGTTATTTGTGTTCAGATATATGGAATCATGTCTAGTAACTTTCAGTTTATCTCTAGGTGTGAGGAGTCTGGTTTCACAGGTGCAGTGGAGATCCCCACTCTGAACTAAGCGCACAAGTCAATATTATTCATTCAGAACAGCAGACCATTATGTATTAATATGTAACAGAACATGCATTTGCTTTTTGACATCCCTGGTGCTTAGAAATCTACTGTTTTGTTTCAGTTTCCTTGAGATAATTTAAAAACTCTCCAAACCTTTAAACATTTATTGCTAATTTGGCTACTCAAACCACAGTTGGGTAGCTGCTGCATATATTCTGAAACCCCCTTCATCTCATCCTAGACCAAATAAAAATGTTCTCTTTGCAGCTGTAATGAGGTCAGGAGCAGTTTTCCTGAGCACAGCTGCATCCAGCCATAAATATAATGTGTCTTGCAGCTAGCTAGCTTTTTGATGGTCTTTATTACCGTTTTGTTAGATCATAACTTGAAGGTGGCCATTATCTTTTAATAAAGAAACAAATTGAACAACCCAAACAAACAAACTAATAATAAAACCCTAATCCAGGGTCTATTCTTCTTCTTCCACATATGTGAATGGGAAGCACAATGCTTCATTTTCTTTTTGCTTCATTAAGGGCTTTCTATCTGTTACATTTAAGCCATGCACACTTTAGACTGCAAATTGACAGTGTTACTTTAATTGCCAAGTTCTCCTTCCAGCTCCTCCCAGCTGCATTAGGAAAAGTGGCACAGATCTTAATTGCTTCAGCGTGTTAGAAGACTATATTCATCAGTGGAAGAGGTGGTGAAATAGGACTTGGTTTTAGAGGTATGATTTCAAAAACTAGAGGGCACAACAGTGCATTACTCTGGGAAAAATTGCTTGTTAGAACATTCATTTACAGAATGAATAGTTTTCTTGGTCTAGAATTACATGAATTGAAGCATGCTTTGTTTCATTAACCTAAGATTTCAATAGCAAAGTTGTTGCAAAATTTTAAGAATAATACTTTGTTTTTTCATGTTATGTCCATACTTGGAACTGGGTGTTTGGTTCGCAGCTCGCACAGAGATCTAGTTTTCATCGAGTTAAAAATAATAGTGAAGCCGCAGTAGCACAGGTAGCGGTGAGCAGCAGCACAAGATAGGAGCACTGAGTACAGATCCACGCAGATACCGTGGTACAGTTTTGGGTCAGCTAGACTATGTCATTGCTTGTCATTGCCCATGCTACTGTGGCTACGATACTATTTTTAGCACACTGGAGTGATGAGAGCTAGTGCATGTATGTCAGTCTGAGCTGGGAATCCTATCCTCAGCTCCAAGTGTAGACACAGCCATAGTGGCTTTACTCCAATAGGCTCACAAGGCACTTTAATAACTATGGCCAAATCCTGTTCTGTGCTGAGCACTGGCAACTCTCACTGAAGTCAATGGGAGTTGCATGTGCTCACCACCTCTGAGTTTGTCCATGTATGCAATCTGATTCTGTACCATTGAAGTCGATGGGAGTTTTGCCATTGACTTCAGTGGGAATGTGCACCAACAGATGTAGCCTCCTCTGTTGTGAAAGCCAGTAGTAAAGCAGACAACCATTTAAACAGAACATCCTGCACGATATCTGGCGTTGTGACGCTCTCCTCTCTATTGCATATCATTTACTCACTTCATGTGTGGAAATGCCACTGACATCAGTGGAAGTATTGTGAGTTGGCTGAGTGCAAAATAACTAATAGAAGTATGACTTGTGAATGCGTGTGGAGGATGATTAGTTCAGAAGATTCTTGATAAGATATCTAGACTTTAAAAATGAACCTCTAATCAAAGGATTTAAATTAGTTAAAATGATTTAGTAAAACCTCATTAAGTCCAGCCTGCTTGAAAAAGACCTCTGGCAATGTTCACTGTTTCACTGTGATGGGATGTATTGTAGCAAATTTTGTTTGCTTACTAGTAAATAGGCATGGTAGGAAAAATGTATTTTGGTGCAGTAAAAGTTGCCATGTCTTGTCAGATATATTAATGTTCTTGCTTTTTTGTTAGCATTTGCGCTGATGACATTTTGCAAGCAGGGGTTCGAACAAAGGGCATCTAGTTCTGGAAGTTTAAATTATACTTCCCTATCTAAAAACCTCCTTGTACATCACATTCACCAGCAAGAGTTCACTACACACATTTATCTGAATGCCTCTTAGGTATAGTTCCATGGGTTCTAATTTTAAATATATGTTAATTAATTAAAGCTGAGCAGTACCATGTTTATTTATTTATTTTGGGAGTTAAATTGAGAACTGCACCCACAGCACAATCCCGGGGAGTATTGTAAATAATAATATGAAAGGCCCCCCCAGGTACTTGCTTAGACAACTAGAGTCTGCCTGGCTCTTTTACGGGCATGCAGTGAGCGTGGGAAAGGCACCAGGAGTTTCCCAACACACCTGCATGACCTGCACAAGGGCCAAGTTCCCGTTCCTGAGCAGTCCTGAGTGCTGCTCCCTCCTTACTTCTGTGAGTTGAGCTCACGATCCAAGAGGGCCAGGTAGGAGGTAGGTTTATGGCTGTATCTTACTAAGCCTTCCACTCCCTGGTGGAACTTGCTCATCACGATGTGGGGAAAGATGGGGCATGAACTGTACATCAAAAAGAGTGTACTATGGTACCTCTGTGTGCCTGGGAGCTCTGGGAGCATGTCTCCTGCTGTTCCCTTGGGCTGGGGTAAGGTGGTCCCCCCCTAGCTTTTATTATGCACCATGCCTAAGTGGCACAAGCTAGCCCCAAGTGAAGAGGGGTACTATGCAACATGCACTGAGGGTTAAAAATCTTGGGATCCCTCCAGTCAGATGTGGGAGCAAGTTCCAGAGCCAAAAGCACCCCAGCTGGCCTCCAATTTTGCAAGAGCACATTACGGAGAGAGGAGGTCATTCAGGTAGCCAGTGCTTGCTCATATGGATATAATACACAAGACCACTATGCTGTGCATCAGTTAAGGTTGGAGATGTTTTCTGTGACCTAAACCAAAACTTCAGAAGCAAGGAAATGAAAATATTATGGTATCAATCACAATCAGCCCATAATTTCTTCTCCTGTACCTAGAGACACACACCTCATTGCTACCATAACCACCATCTGCTACATCTAATTCCTTATAATCTTAACTCTGCCCATGTATTTGAGAAATTATTTGCACTTCTCTCAAACCATGAAAAGTGTGCTTGCGTCGTCATAATGAGCCTGTCTGTCTAAGTTTGCTATGCTATATGCATATTTTATATTGTTTTGGAAACCTGGCAGACCAGATAACCCTGTTACGTGGTGTGCTGTAAACCTACCAAAAAAAGAGTGAGTTATCTTGAAATTTGGGAACCTTGTGAAGCACATAAAGTCTAAGGAAGTATAATAAGCTGTTTGCCCAAGATCTTCCACAGCTTGTGTTAGATTAATTGAGTTTTGGTTAAATAAATGGGGACCATTCCATCATGAACAACCAGGGGAAGGAATCTGGAGCCCGAGAAAAATTTCTAACGTAAGAAGAAGTCTGTTTGGGTGGATTTGGGTGGTTTTTTTTGATTGCAGAGCTTGGTGGTTTTAACTGCCTTTGATTTAACAAAAGCTTTAATTGGAAATCATCATCCCTTAGTCTCGTTAGCAAGAGATGCCAATCAGAAGAAATAATCTAAATTAAACCTTTTAATGTAAAACAATTTATTTAAGGCTCTGAACAATTTATATTGGAATTTGTTACAGAAGAAATAATTATTCACATTCAAAGCATGAAATGCAAATAAGTAGAAATCCAAACTAAGCCATTTGGACCCTGTGTGGCTTGATTGAGAATCATCATTAATCATTTATTCATTCCTGAACATCACGCACAAAACAAAGACTAAACCTGTCACAAATGCTGACCCTCTCTGTGTTAAGAAGAAAATCAGGAACTTTTCATTGGTAGATGTTTATCAATTCTTTAGCATATATAATACTTTGGATCCAAAAGTACTTTGGATTATCTGAATAGGGATCAGTCATCCTCTGCAGTGCAGCCATCATGGGGTGCTCTAGTGGATAAGTAGTTCTATATGGGCCAGGTCCTCAGCTGGGGTAGATTGTCATAAGTTCAGTGAAGATATGGCAATTTACATCAGCTGATGATCTGCCCCTAAATCTTTAATTGCGTGATAATGTACAGGTTCTCAAATTGATTTTTTTCTACAACCTTAAATCCAGGTATGTACCCTCTTTGTGGCACTGAACTCTTAATGGGCTCAATCCAAAGTCTTCTGAAGTCAATACTGGGCCCCCATTGACTTCTGTGATCTCTGGATCGGGGCCTATATGCCATACAAATAGCATCCATATGAAAACTATGCCATATACCATAGCTAGACAACATTCTATGGATGAACTGTAACATAGAGAAACAATGGAAATGTGCTGGCATTTGTTGAGAATTAAGACAACATTAATTCCGTCAGTGGTTACAGCCTTCTCAGTGGTGTTTGTTTAATGTGTATTGCTGTTCATTGTGTTTCATTACAATTAAATACATTGCATCTGGAAACAAAAATAAATTTTATATCAGCATCTGGAAAACTTCAATTTTCAAGGTACTTGTGGTTGTCTAATTTAGAAATATGTCAGTACCTTTCGGTGTGGTAATATACAAGAATAAATTCTGGACACAGTTCTCACTCAAACAGTTTAATATTTTCAAGTCCACTCGTAGAAGAAATATTTACATTTTGTTAGTGCATTTTGAAGAATTAATACAAATACAGAATTATATAGAAGTGTACCTAGAGTGATAACCAAACAAGTCTAATCAAATTAGACACTGTTAATACAACATTGTACATGTATTTCTGTGGGGAACTACTTGAAGTACTGACATTACTGTTCAATGGTATACGTGTCTGCAGAAGAATGGAACATCTTCCTAAACGTATGATACATGGGTACTGAGAAAATTATTAAAGTACATACCTTGGGGAGAAGTGAAAGTGTTTGTAAAAAAAAATGTGTATCCATAGCCATAGAAGTGTTTCCAACCCGAAACTTGAAGTTGCTGACATGTAGCCATTCTAAGGATCTGGCCCCTTCTGACAATGAAATTAGTGTAAACATTCAGTGATGAGAAAAAATTACAAAGTTGTAACGTGTTTTTTAGAAAAAGAAAATATGATTTTATATGACATTATTTATGAAATACTGTATGATCATGTACTAAATATTGTATTGTAATGTCTATACCCAAAAAGCTAGAATTAAGGTTGTGTTGTACAGCTCTAAAGGCAGGATGCTGGAGTTTAGTACCGTGACAACTATGAAGCCCTGGATATCCACAGATTTGTTACAATATTTGTTCTGGGGTTTTGGTGCTGTAGAAATGGTCATGCTCATGTCTGCAAGGTCTTTTGGTCATAGGAGTTAACCAGTTCTGTGATAACCAGGATTCAAATATCTTGTACTTAATAGCTTTTGACACTTGACATTAAAACAAAATTGAAATTCATTATAGTGGTTACTCTGAGCAGATGCTGAAGTCACTGTCAATTGTTTTATTATGGAGTGTCCTTGAAAAATGTTTCCATCGTTGTATAACTGCTTCAGTTTCAGGATGGAGCCACTAGAAACTTCTTCGATCTGATTTGTGAGAGTGATATCCAGGCTAGGTCTCCATGATTACTGAAGCATGCTGGGTAGCAGGATAGCTCTTTGTGATAATTAATGTAGACACTGCATCTTTGCTTTGTATTGGCTCTTGTAGAATAAAACATCCTTCATTTCTAAAACTTGAAGCCATTCTTTAATGTAAATCCGGTACCAGTGGGTTCTCTGAGTGTTATTCCTCCTGCCCGCCAAATACCATTAAAGAATGTGCTTCTGTGCAGCAGCACAAAATCAGATGTGACAGATGTTAAGTCGATCTTGTTAGGCAATGCTTCTTTGTGAAAAATATAAATGAATGCATCTTTATTAATCCATGGAGGTATTTAATGTTGCAACTCTTCTGAAACCACTGGTATTAGGTTTGATTTACTTGGACAGTATTGCATTTAGATTCTAACATGCATACATATGTATGAACACACAGAGTATCCCAAAATTAGAAGGTGTATTGCACCACAGAAGTTTGATACTGCACACAGAACGCCCATGCTGTTTCAAACTAATGTGAGCCTCCTTAGCAATTCATAATACTTTCTAATTGCTATATACTAGTCAATGTCAAATTTCCTCTTGCGGCTGATCCTGCCCGCTCAAAGCTCTGATTGAAGCCAATGAGACTTTTGGTATACAAGAATGTTGGAATTGGACTGCAAATCCACTTATCTGTTGTAAGACACTGTGGGCCTAATCCACAGCCCATTGAGATCAATGGGAATATACAATAATATAATTATACGCCTTTAGATATGATACTTTAATAACAAGCGTGTTCATTTGTGCAGAGAAAATATGTATCTAGCACACATCTCCAATTCTACTGGTTTCCTGTTCTTTCTCCCACCATTTCATTATAATCTATTATACCAAATAATTTGTAAATATGTTCAGATTGGGTATAGAGGAATGTTTCCGACTCTTCAGAGGCTGATGTCGATGTCTTATACTAATGATGGCATAATATTTAGTCTTATGAAGAAAAAAACTCTGCTTTTTGATGGTTATTTAATAAAATATGTTGTATCCTAACAGACAACACCCTCAGGCTCTTCTAGGCAATTTTAAGTCTGTGGGAGGGTGCATTTTACGTGTTCTGTTGTTGAGAAGCTACATTTGATATGAATTCTTAGTGTTCTTTAGGAAATGCTTTCCTGATGGGTCACGATTCATTGAGTTTCCGCTTTTTTAGAGCTTTTTAGTTATTCTAGGAATAGCAATTGCAGCAGAATCATGAAAATTGTTCCAATTTTAAACTTGATGAATTTTCTTGCTTGTGATTACTACCTCACCTGACTGAGTCATTACATTTTTCATTAGTTATCAGTTCTCTTATTCTAGTATGTCCGAGAATCTGTGGTAATAGCCATTAAGCTGTACTGAGTTAAAGCACACTACGGAACCTATAGTGCACACCAGCAGGGTCTACATGGACCAGTTAATATACAACATGTTGGCATGCTTTAGACATCACACCCCTGTAGAGTGCATTACCCCACTCTGCAAGCCCTCAGTGACTCTGTTCATAGTAACTAAATGTTGACCAAATCTTCAGCTGATGTAAATTGGAAGAGCACTGTTAACACTGGTGAAGTTTTACTGTTTTACACCAGCTGAGGATCTGGTTTTCTGCTTAATAGGGTTTGAAGGATCTGGACCTTAGTTTAGATACTCTTGTAACAAAACAAAAAACAAGTATCACACAGTGTGAGGAAATTGAGGTAATTCATTTTCATCTTCAGTTTCTTCCCCACCTACAGTGCTTTCATATCAAGTTATTTTTCCTGGTGATTACATGGTATCCTAGTAGCAGTGCTCTCAAGATTTAGAGGGCATGTCATCAGTTCTGCACCTGATAATTAATAAAACTCAGGATGTCTATAGTCTTGCAGTTAGTGGGCTGCCAATATAGAATTGAGTCACGGAAAAGGAAACTATATTTTAATCACAGTGAAAGGCAAAGAGAAGTTAGGAGGAAAAATTGGTAAATTGTAAATGTCTGGTGCTTTACAAAATTCTAGCTGGTGTGAAGTTATAAAGGTGATGTTGCTGCTACTGACAGATTCATTGACTTCTCTGCTGCTACAAAATTACCAATGAACAATTATACAGATTTTTTTCAGATCAACAAGTGTGATGTGTCTCAGTTTGCTTTTTGCAGTAAGTGCTTCTCAGTGCAAAATAGGGGAGAAGACCAAGCCTGGCACAGACAGAAATCACTTAAAAAAATATTTGAAAGATTGAAGAAGGAAGTGTCTAAAAATAGGTACAGTGGAGTATCTGGTTGGTGGAGAGGGAGGAGAAGGAAAAGGAAAATTGAAATGGGGTTAGATAAATATGTAAGCCATGATTATTTTGAGTGTTTTTGCAGTCAACTCTAAGTACCTGTCTGGATGTTTAGACTGGAACAGGATAGAAGACTGGTTTCTACTGCTTTGTTGAAACTGTTGATGTGACTGAATTGTCAGAGGGTTAAGAATAACTTGCCCCTGCTGACATCAGAAACACTTTTATAGAGCTTACTGTTCACCTTACCTTTTCAATTATCTGAGGCTATCTTGGAAATGCTTTTGTGCAATCCTTGTTAAATGTCTGAAGTCTCTGGGCTGGATCCTCAGCTAATGCAAATCCATCTTCTTCTTTTGACTTCACTAGTGCCACATCTGTTTATACCACCTGAGAATCTGGTATTCTCAGTGTAATTAATCATGTGGAAGTTCTGATGATTGAGAGCAAGCTATTAATTAAAATAAATCACTAGAATATAGCAGACGTGAACCAATGCTGTGTTTGCCATTTGTTATTAAATTGAAGTGTTAAAAATATCAAATAATCCTTGCAATAATGTTTATTACATTAAAAAAAAACTTGGCAGTGAATTGAAGAGACGGGTGTTTTGTCCCTGGAACTTTGCTTTAAGTGCTGAAGTTCTTAATAAAAAAAATAGGATTTTGATTCAGTCCCAAGTGGACATCAATTTCTATAATTTAATATGATTTGGCACAGTTTACAGCCGTTACTTAGGAATTGCCCAGGAGCTAACGCAGTGACTTCAATTACCACTGACTTCTTGACAAGCTACTCTAAGGGTTTTATTCTCAAAGAATTTGCTTATTGTTGAGTATCCTTTGCTAACGCTAAGGATCTTTTATGTGCTGCAGCTAGGGTGTGCCTGAAGGATGAAGTTCACTTCTGTGGGGCTGTGCAGGGTTGGGGAGTGCCTTGGGAAAGTGGCAGTGTAGGGGCTCCTGTGTACCAAATGGTTGTAGCAGGTGATACTTTCTCCCCAACCACAAACACACTGTACAGTGTGGCAGGGCTGCAAGGGAAGTCACACGCACTACAAATAATAGTCCTTCTGGGTGCAGGCCCCTTATCAGGAAGTTTGTTGTATTGGAGGGGAAATTACTTTAAGGGGGTTCTACTGTATCAGCTAAAATAAGGGATAGATAGGACAAGAACGCTATATACCTGGTGCTACCAGAAATTGTGTCTCTGTAGCCTACTGTAGAAGAGAGTCAATGAAATGTGATATGTTTCCCAACTGAATAACTTTTTGAGTTGAGGGCTCTGAAATATATACCACAGGACAGTCGCTTCTTGATATTACACATCTCCAGTTAACTCTGCCTTAGCAATTACAGCACATAGTGGAGCTTTTTTTCTGTAAAATTCTTTCTCTCCCCACCCCACCAGAAGGATGGACAGACACATGCATACATGTACCTACCTTCCTGGATCTGTTTTACATGATCAGTTTTTAATGTTGATGTGTTTCGACACTGAATATTCTGATGCATATTTATACATGGAGTAAATCTGTTTTTCTTATGTTATTTTAGCAATTACTGAGTAAAAGCTGGCAATGAGAACCTAAAATGAAATTTATTTAGTGTGGTTCTGTACAATAGATATTTTTCTGTCAACTTTTCAGGTTTTGTGCGTAATAGGTGAGCCTGGGCCAAATTTGGTTCAGGAACTGAATAAACCGGCTGTGGAATATGAGTTTCTTGTGTGCCTCCATACTTTATCTGCAGCACAGTCTACATTTCCCTTCACTTCAGCTTGGTTTTGTTACAAGAGTCTGGATTATGTATTATATGGATTTCTCTTATCTGCATCCCAGTTGTGTCTGGGGCAGTGCTTCAGTGAGGTAGTGTAAGGAGGCTACATTCTTCTCAGTTGATGCTCAGAAGCTTCAGCCTGCAGTGGAGACAGCTGTGGGAGTTTTGCCTGTGTAAGGACGACTAAAAGTTCTGGCCCTCAAGTGACCATGCCATTTGTGGCTATATGGGTCCTGGCCCTAACATGAGTGTGCAGGTGGGGCTGGAGGGTGTGTCCAATGGTTGGAGTGCTAGTCTGGCTCTTGAGGGACCCAGATTTAGGTCAATGCTCTGACACAGACTTCTTGTGTGACCTCGGGCAAGTCACTTAGGGTCAGATTTTCAAAGTATTTAGGTGCCTAACTCCAACAATGGGACTTAAGCAGCTAATGTGCTTAGAGGGATTTTTCAAATATACATTTTTAGGCAGCTAAATTCCTGTGAACATCTGGTCCTTAGTTTCTGTGTGCCTCAGGATAACAACATTTCCCTACCTTACCGGGGTGTTCTGGTAATGGGGGCTGGATAAGTATCATAGACCGGTGCAAGGGGCCTTCCAGCCTTGCTTCCTCTGGGCACAGTACAGAAGGGCCACAGGCAGCCAGAAACAGTCTGTACCTTGTGCCTTCGGTAGCATAGGAACTGCTCCTTCCATACACTTACAAATCACCCCAAAGCGGGAGGAGGTGGCCTGTATCCCTTTCTCCACAAGGCCTGAAGAGCTAGAGGTCCTGCGCGGAGGGTTAGTGCAATATATGAGCTCCCTCTGCATGACCGGGAGTTGAGGAAGGATATTCCTCCTCGTCATGGCCTCTAGTTTAGAATCAAGGATAATATTTTATTTTCTGAGGGTTAGATCTATGTGGGGAAAGGTGTTTTTTGTGTGTGCTAGGGGACTGCATTCTGCCAGCTATCAGGAAGGGAGGTAGTAAAATAATGCATAATTTAATTTTTTTCTTGTTACTTGTGCCAGGAACATCCAATACATAGCATACATAGCATTCTTCAAATGGGCAGTATTGGCAAAAATGACTGGTAATTTAGAAAAGATGGGGCTGAACTACTAATAGGGTTTATATTCTTTTACCGCTACTTCAGATTGGATTGTTTCTTAGATTTTTTTGTTGTTGTTGATAAAACAACAGAGTTAAGTTTTAGCCAGGTGAGCAGGACTTAGCTGTGCAGCCCAGCTCAATGTTAATTGTTTCATTTTTCCTAAAGACATAATTCCAATATTTAGCAGGAGTAAGAAATGGAAAATTGCTAATGAAGACCCCTAACCTGAAAATATTTTTTCTTTCTCTCTCCTGTGAAATCAGTACTCAGATTTTACCTGTTTTAATGTAATTTAACAAAACACATTATCTTTATGAATTACTAGATTGCGTATTATTAGTATTAACATAGGAACACTGAGATTGCCAAACTGGGTCAGATCCATGGGCCATCTAGTTCAGTGTCCAATGCCAGCTGATTCTGAGAGAGACTGGTGTGGGATCATCTACCCCCACGATGGAGGTTTCATCCTAATCCCTAATAGTTAGAACTTGATTTAAAATCTGAAGCAAGGTGTTCTGTATCCCTTGAAAAATTCTTCTTTCAGCATTATCTAAATAATGTTATATATTTGTATTGTGATGGGCTAGTTAATGTAAAAATGTAACAAAAAGATGAACCTGTTGCATAATAAATGGCATTAGGCTAGTATCTAGTGTTATATTCATGCACGTCTACGAACAAAAAGAGGATAACATTAGGAGAAAAAAGGGGGAAAAACTGCTCCAAAGATCAGAGTTTCTGATTCATAAGCACTCAAAAATTTTGGCAGAAATCAGTTAGTTATGTGTTGTCACTGGATTAGCTGCCACTCACTGAGGATGTTGCTAGGGAGTATTTGGAAGTGCTGCCAATACTGAGGATTTTTTGTAGGTGTCCATCTGTACACTGATATACAGCTATTTCAGCAGCTGTAAGTGTCCTCACACACTAAATCATACTTACACTTGCTCAGATCTTTCTATCCCTTCCATGGCCCTCCACGAAGGAAAGAGAAATAGAACCAGAAGGATTAAACATAATGCTGTCTGGTGAAGCTTGCTGGCAGTTTCATATGGCCAGGGGTGATGTCAGTTTTGATTTGCATTGGTTCACAGTGCTCCTCCCGTAAACACCAAAACTCAGATTTACCTAGGTACTTGGTCCACAGTGGTGAACCACATGGTGGACTAAGCACAAAGCTGAGAACCAGACACTGTTCTTGCTGTTGCCGTTTGACTTTGCACAAATCACTTACTCTATCTGCCTCAGTTTCCGCATCTGTAGCCCTTTGAAGTTGATTTAATGCTGGTTCAGGTTTGATGTAAAGTACTGTGTTGTTTTTGTACAAAACAAGTCATCTTAGATCCCATGGCATGGTCCTCTGCTTGCCCAACATAAATGAGGAAGGAGTTGCCAAAGTGGCTCTAAGCCACTCTTCTCCCCTAACCCGAGGGCCATTATCCACAGGTCTGGTCCTGGGGCATAAACCAGAGCAGCCAGAATTCAGGGAAGCCCTAGTCTCACACTCTTTCCCCTGGCCATGTTCCCTACGTTAGCTGCAACAAAGGAAGTGTGTGAAGGGGTTTGCTCCCTGCAGGTGCACCTCCTACACACCTGGGAAATTAGCTTTCACCCCATCTGGTGCCCTTTACTCTCATTTGCTCATGTCATGGCCTCTCTCACCCCCCTGACTTGGGATACTCCCTCTTTGTGACTTAGCCTTTCAGCCAAGTCACTATATAGCCATTCCCTCCTCCCCATCCAGGTAACAAAATCCAACCAGACAAGTTGTCTGCATGCCATCTCAGGCAGTCTTCTGTCCCAAGTCCAGGTCCTGTGCCACATTGCCAGTGTTCATTAGGAGAACCTGGGCCCACCTACTATTCCGGATTCCATTCCGTGGACATCTACGCAGGGATAAAAAAACTATGGGTGGCCGGGGTCAGCTGAATTGAGTTAATGGGGCTTGGACTCTGCGGGGGAGGAGGGAATCACTGTATGGACATCTGGGCTCAGGCTGGAGCCTGAGCTCTGGGACCCTGAGAGGGCTGAAGGTCCCATAGCTTGAGCTCTAGCCTGAGCATTTACACAGAGATTTTTAGCCTGCAGTCCGAGTCAGCTGGCCTGGGCCAGCTGTGACCATGCCGTGGGTCTTTTATCCCTATGTAGACGTACCTATAGCTAGTCACCTAGGACTGCTCAGTCTCAGACCCTCTTGCTGTTTCCATGGACTCCTTCCTACCCCATCTCTCTCTGTCTCCTTGCCTCTGTGTTTACCACCAGAGATTCCTTTGCTTCCTATGGCTACTTCACCTCCCTAGGCCTTTTGTAAGGCTCCCTAGTCCAGGGCAGGACCTAGGATTTACTCTCCGTTTGGATTTCCTCATTGTCCCTGACCAACTCCCTTTCCCTCTCGGGAGTGACTGCAGACCTCCTTTCCACAACCCCTTGCTGTTCTTATTTCCCTGGCTTTATACTCCTCTAGCTGGGCTTCACCTGCAGTTAGTGCTTATCAATCCCTAGGTTCCCTTCAGATGCAATACAGAAGGTTAACTGGCCCCTTCTGGCCCCCATTAACCTATTCGGGGCTTGTGTGGGGTGGGCCCCCCAACACAAGGTGGTCTAGGAGATGTCAATGGTTCTTCCCCTCCAGAGGAACTTCTGTATTTGGGTGATCCATCCATTGCTGGTGATGCTGACTTTAAGGCTGCTTTGTGCTGATTGTGTGGTGCAAATTGGCCTCAATACAGGGAAAATCTAGATCCATATTTGCTTTGTGTAGACACTTTTCAAACCCTGGCTATACACTCCCAAATTTATCGTTGCTATTTTGTAGTCACACCTGGAATTAAAAGAGAAACCTTTTGTAATTGAATCTCACTGATTCCTTGTACTCCAAGTATCTCCCCTTGTCTAATACTTAAATTGTAAGCGGTCTGGAGCAGAGACCATGTTTGCCTCTGTGTTTGTACAGGTCCTAACACAATGGGGTGCTGATCCTTCATTAGGTCTCCTAGGTGCTATGGTAATACAAATAAATAATATTAATGCCCCTCTCCACCATCTCCCTAACCCCCAACAAAAATGGACCTCTGTGTGGGGCTCTGGGTGAGATGAAGAACAGGAATAGCTTTTGCTTTATCTTCTTGTATCCTCTCTATAGCCTCCCTCAGAGAAGGCCTGCGGTTTCATTTCAGGCCTGAGCATGAAATTAAATAACACATTAATTCTCAGTATTCCCCATCATGAGATCACACGATGGGAATTAAATTTTTTCATGTCACCACTGCACACAGACTGCTTATCCTCCAGGGTATTTGTAATTTCATGGCAGAATACCTGTGATAAATCAGTGGAGTGAAGTCCCAACACTTTGGCCGTTTGGACCTTTGTAACTTGAGCTTTACTAACACACAAACATTTGTGGGTAAGTTCAGTTCTGCTTTCGTGATCTCTCTAAATTGGTCAGGTGCCCTCACTTGACAATTGAGCATCTTGTCAATGTTATCATTAGAGTAAAAAACCTCATCTTGACTTTTACCATGTTAAATAGTATGTGAGCTATAACATGACATGGCCAGGATTATGATGATCTAAACGCTGCTGGACTGCTCCATTGCAAGGCATGGGATGGGGAGGAGATGCCTTGAGTTATGTAGTGAATTATTATATTGTAATGTCTTACAGTACTGGAATATTGTATTCATTCAATTTTTTTCCATTGTAAGAAAAACATTTGGGGAGGGAGGAAAGAGACAAGTAATTATGATGCTTTGGATTATAAACATAAATTTGATTTTTCTCTTTGGAAATGTATTTCATTTTTGTTCTCTGTTTTCAGTTAAATTTACTTCAACATAAGAAAATGACAGATTACAGGACCGCTTATGCTCCTGATGTTGTGGAGGCTTTCTACATACGAGCCCCGCCACCCTTTGGATTACATAGATAACAATAAATGTCATGTAGGAAGATGTAAAAGGATGTGGTAAAAGTCCCAGACGTAGTCCAGAGTTGCAGTTTCTTCAGAGCTGTCTGAGCTTTTCCTTACATGCAGACTTCACAATAGAAGTGCTTGGGAATCCTGTTAATTATTTTGAAGACATTTTTGTATGACATGTTGTCTTTGTGAGTTGAAAATCTGAGCATCTGTTAAACACATGAAGGGAAAACTCTTCCAGGTCCTAACAATGAACATAAGCAGGTGGAGCAATTCCAAGTCTTGAGCAACACTTTGGAGCGTTCCTCAGTATAATATGCATGGGGTGATGCACAATCTCTATAGCTGAGTGGCTTCAGAAAAGGCTGTATTTGCAGGGTATGTACAATACAAGGAAACTTATTTTTCATTGTGCAATAGGAAAGTGTCACATACAGATTGGGGCTGGCACATATGTGTGTGCATTAGCTGACGGACAGCACAGAGAGCCTCCCTCTCCAGTTGCAGGGCATTGTAACATAAGGGTCACCCTGAGGTGCAGTCTCTGTAGAATGCTTAGCAGGAGTTCATCCACCTCACTAACAACAAGTTAAAAGGGAAGCCTGTTTGGGGCTAGATCTAGATCAGAACATCTCAGGTAGGGGCCCCCTCTCTGTTTTAAGGGCATTAGAATGGCAGTGGTGTTGGTGCGGTGGTGGCATCAAGTGTTTGAAGCATTTCTCTGGATCAGTAAACTAAGTGCTGCATTTAGGACAATCAGAGGGCTTGCGTTCTTCAGAGCAAAAATCTAGATCCAGAAATGAGAAGTGGACCACTGCAGAAAACGTCTGGAAAGAAGCTGCTGGTCTGACTGCCTGAGATGATGAATGGCCATCTGGCAGCAATTCGTACTTAATGTATATGCACTTTTATAGAAGTAATTTTTACAGAACAGCTCTCAAAGCTATTTACTGTCAATTAATGAAGTCTCAACAATCCTGTGAGGTAAGTATTATACGCATTTTGTATATGGGCAGATTTAAAGATCAGAGAGTTTAGGTGTTAGATCCACAAAGTGGTTCAGGCACTTAGCTGCCACTTTACGCGCCTGCATCCAATATTTAGATCCTCAAAACCTCTGCTCAGTTGCCACCTAACCCTGTAAGCACCTAAATTTCCACCAGCAAAGTACTGATGGCACCTAAAGATCTGCCAGCAGGCATGCAAAAAGCTGTCTACAGCCTGGTGCCTGGCACCTAAGCCTTGGTAGGATTCTCAGACTAGGAGTTCTCCCTCCAATCCCGTCTACAGGCCCAATCCAGTAGGCATTTTCAGAGGCTGCCTGAGAGCACGCCTACTGGATCAGGCCCTGCAAAAACACAGCTGGAGGAGGTGGTTCTTTTCCTTTTTGCTAGATAGCTCATTGGTTAGAATACTCACCTGGGGTGTAGGCGATCCAGGTTCAAATTCCTGCTCTGCAGCTAGGAGCGAACCTAGGTTTCCTAAATCCCAGCATAGTGCTGCAATACTGGGAATTCTGGGATTTTCTTGGGGGTGGGTGGGAGAGAGGGTCGAGTGGGGCTGTGTCATTCTCTCCTGGTGAAGCTGTTCCATTGTGTATAAATAATTAAATATTCAGAGAGAGAATGTCAGTGATTGTATAGTCTGGTGTTTGGCACACACACGTGTTATGACTCTCATTCTAAGGTCCCTGATTCTCCCCATGCATCGTAAAGGTACCCTGGGTGCCAAACTCATGACTCAGCAGAGCTCCTAAAGTTAGGTGTTACAATGCTAAATCTAAGTCCCCTTTGTGGGCCTAGCCCTAAGTGACTTCCCCACGCTCATATAGAAGTCAGTGGCAGTCAGTGATAGAAACCAATACTCCTGACTCCTACCTGCCTTTGCAGACTACTAGACATTAATATCTCAAGATCAGTTTTCTAAAAAATATATAAAAATCCCCACACAAACCAATACCTTTCTGTAAAGTTGCGACAATAACTATTTGGTATTTTCCTAACATCCTTCACAAAACAATACAAAACTGTATATGTGAGAGACAGAAGAGCTCACAGGACATCTAGAAAGAATTAAGTAATTTGGAAATGAATTGTTTTTCCAATGAAAGTGTGCTGCCGATGTACCTGGATAATTGCAGAGACAATTGAAACAGATTTCCCAATGGCATCCCTACACACTAAAAGGCATCCTATTCCTCCTTCCAGAAAAACAAAAACACTTAAATGATTTTATCTAAGAGTACTAAGATAAACCACTTTTGGATACAATGCTTTGCATGTGATAGTCATGGAAAATAAACAGACTGTCAGACTCTGCCCCAGATTTAAGCGACTGCAACTCTGTTCATTGCTATTTGTAGAGTTTGCATCCACCCTATGTTTGGTTCAGACTCTGTTTTCCCTGTAGTTTTCAAAGGCCAAGAAACTGTGATTCAGATATACGGCTATCTCAGTGGTTTCACACCAGCATATCTGATGCCAGGCAGAGGAAGAGGCTTGGGTTCCATGCTTCCTATCTTGTTTTCTGACCTAGCTGGGGTTGAGTGCTGTGAAGGGAGCCACAGTTGTTCCTCTGCACCAGCCAGGGCTGTGTGGCAGTGGAATGTAGGATCTTTGAGGGTGGGGTTTAGACAGGAGTTCCTGAGGAATTAGCTCCAAAAGTTTTTTTCAAGAAAGTATCAAATATAATTTAAGTATGGCAAGGGGGAGGGATTGCTTAGTGGTTTGAGCATTGGCCTGCTAAACCCAGGGTTGTGAGTTCAATTCTTGAGGGGGCCATTTAGGAAACGGGTAAAAAACTGTCTGGGGATTGGTCTTGCTTTGAGCAGGGGGTTGGACTCCTGAGGTCTCTGATATTCTATGATTCTAAGGCTGGAGTTAGTGTTTATCATCATCTTTATTTTGTTCTATAAGTCTCTTGCATGGTAGGTAGGCAATAAATGTGAAATTAATACATAATTCACTGTATTCACTGCAATCACACTATGCGATGACATTAAGATATGAATGATATGCCTTTATTTCCAGCTGATTGGTTGTTTGATGAATGTATAAACAAGGAGCAGAGTTACCTTTGCGAATGGTAGCTGAGGAGTAGGTGGCTTAACCATGAGGTTTGTTAGTGGTTTGTGGTGGAAAATTAACCACACTTTGTGTTTGGATCAGAACAAGCCTGAGGCCCACTTTATTACAAGCTAAATTTTCCTTCACCTGGTTCAAATCTCAAAAGATTAATCACCCAAGTAATTCTTCCAAACTAAGTATGAAGAATACCATGACATTTATTGTGGCTGTGTCTTTCAGATGATTTTAAAAATAGATGTGCCGTCTGCTTTGTGTGTTTATTAAAAAGCTGGTGGCATTTTTGTTAAAATATGTATTTACCCCAGTTTCTCTGGCCAAGAATTCCCTTCCTGGACTCCTCATGTGTGGTATACCTCCTTGGCTTAAACCCTGTGCTTGAGAGGTGGCTGCATTTAATGGAGCTTTGTGTATGCAGCAGGAAATTTTGGACTCAGTTACAGCAATAGGAATCCACAATAACTGCATTGAAGCTAGTGGAGTTACTCTACATTTACATTGCAGTAACTGAGAGAATAATAGGACTGACCCATTTTTTGGGTTCCTTCAAGATGAGTTTTATAAATAGAATACTGTGTATTTTTATATTATATGCATATTCCAGGAAGCTGAATCTGTTTTATCATTTTCCTACTGACTCCAAGTCAGTATATGTTACATAGCTGTATAGCACCAAAACCTGGCCATGGGCTCTTCATATCTAGACTGGTTTGACATACATCTATCTATATATTTTAATAGTTCCTGCAGTATCTTAGAATGTGGTGGTCCTGGCTACTATGCACAAGTATTTGACCAAATGTCATTATGTAGGCATCTAGAACAGTGGTTTTCAAGCTGTGGGTCCTGACCTAGTACTGGGTCGTGGAATGTAAGGCACTGGTTCATGGTGGCTCTGGTCAGCACTGCGAACCGGGCTGTTAAAAGTCACGTCAGCGGTGCTGCCTAGCTAAGGCAGGCTATTCCCTATCTGTTCTGACACTGTGCTATGCCCCGGAAGCTGCCCCCACCCTGAGCACCAGCTCCGCACTCCCATTGGCTGGTTCCTGGCCAATGGCGGTTGGGGAGGCGGTGCCTGCCTCCAGCTAGGAGCCAGACCTGCTGCTGGCAACTTCCAGGGTGCAGCACAGTCCGCGGTGCCAGAACAGGCAAGAAGCCTACCTTAGCACTTCCACTGCACCACTGACTGGGAGCTGACTGAGGTAACCCCCTCCCCAGCCCTGGACCCCCTTCCTGTATCCCATACTCCTCATCCCAGGCCCCACTCCAGAGTCTGCACCCCCAGCCCAGAACCCTGACCCCCTCCTGCACCCCAACCCCCTGTCCCAGGCCTGAGCCCCCCAAACTCTGAGCCCCCCTCCTACACCCCTAATCCCTCATCCCCAGCTGCACCCCCAATCCAGAGCCATGACCTCCTCCCACACCCCAACTCCCTGCCCCAGCCCTGAGCCCCTCCCACGTCCCTCATTCCCAGCTCCATTGAGTGGGAGGCATCAACAATTTTCTTCAACTCGGTTACCAGAAAAAAAAGTTTGAAAACCACTGGTCTAAGTGTACTGAAGTTTTGTGCTCTTTTGTGGAAAATGAGGTTTAAAGAATGCAATTTTTTTTTTTTTGAAAAAAGGTTGCCTTATTCACAAATATTGTGACCACCACTGCTAATTAATTGGAGCCAACAATTTTCTGATAGTATCAGCATGAATGAAGGCTTTGAATACTATTGGCCCATGCAAAACACATGAATTGCCCCAGGACATGTGTAGTTGGGCCTACAGTTGCCTTGTCTGGATGCATCTCTTTGCACATCCAAATACAAGGTTTGGAGCATGCAGTCGATGTGCATTAATTCTGTTTCTCTCATCTGAAGCATTGGCTGTGTATTTTTTTTTTTAAACTATTGGTACATACAAAAATCCTAAATGTCCTATGCTCAAGTGATTCCTCAGATAGCACACACAATTTAACTTTTTGTTTCAGGCTTTGCCCCAGGGACACACAAAATTACATTTATAACAAAAAGATGAACATTAAGTTGCTGTGTAGACAGTCTAGGAAAATGACTATAGGGATAAATAATGATACACTTCAGCTTTAGTGTCGTTAGTCAGTCTAGTTTATGGCTGGCTTTATGAGCAAAATTAGGGAATTATTTGATTTTTAACCAAGTTTCTGTGAAAATTGATTCATCTGGCTTACGTTATTGTAGATGATTACTTATGCAAACACTCAGTCGTTGGATAGTGTGTGATGCATATTAAAGAGAATAGAATTTAATCTCATGAAAAACTAGAGTCTTGATTCCATTTGTGTCTTCACTGGTGCCTCACTTCTAATATTTTAGACTTGAACAGAAAAATGTTCATTATGGCTTTCTTAAGACGACACAGGTATACCTACCCATCACAAATGATATGCCCAGCATGAGAAACTCATAGGTGTGTTTATTGGACAGGAAGCTCCTTTAAAAATAGATGAAGTTAATAGAAGAGTAGAGGGAAATTGGACTAATTAATCAAGTAATATATAGTGGGTTATGACAGGGTGCTATTGGCAGCTATACATTGAGCTCTTTGGAAGCCAGCAACCTGGCCCCTTAGAACACCCAGGGCACTGGGTATAGAATAGAGTAGGAGGGACTTAGGTAGTTTGGATTTGGAAGGGTAGAAGGGATCATTTGCTCCTTTAGGGATTTTGATGAGGTAATTAGATGGCTGGCTGGATAGATCTGGGAAGAAAGCAAGCAGTATAAAAGGCTGAGCCAGAGAGTAGGAATGGGGCTCTACATTACTGCTGCTCTGTTGGGATGTACTTGGAGCATATACAATAAGAGAGAGACTTGGTGGCACTACCCTAGTGGACTGTGTGTGCTGCTCCGTTCACAAAGAGGGCCTGCGAGTCAGGATTTCCAGGAGCTGAAGGGGGAGCCCATTCCCAGGGCCATATTGCACCCTCAGAGAACATACTGCTATTAACTCCTACTGAGTGCCATTTGCTGGGTGCCTAATGGCCAGAGATGTTTCCACAGGGATCCTTCTCTTCAGGGACCCTTAGGAGCACCATGTAGTCTGGCTCCGGGCTATCCTCTGACATCCATTGAAACTGGCTCAATAGCCCAAAGTAAGTCAAAACAGAACTGTGTCCCAAAAGCAAGATCCTTGGGAGTAACCTCATAATTCATACCAATTTCCAATGCTCCTGTCATCCACAGAGACAGTATTCTGCTTAAAATCTAACCTTCTGGCTCAGACTTCCTTCCTCAGGCCACATGCTCCTTGTTTTGAGAGGGAAGGCAGCATATGTACTACCCTCCTTCTGAAAGCTTCTCCTGATTGGCTAGGAGAGAGGGGAGCCCTGTCCTCCCACACTGTGGCATCCTGATCCTGGGCCTTTATAGTCAGTTTCCTGGGATCTCCCATCCCACTGCTAACTCCCCAGGGCTGCCTTCTCTCTTCTTGTTTTGAACGGTTTCCAAGCCTGTGCTCACCAACATCCCTTTAACAGAGACTTCTGGAGCCCCTGAGATTTAAAAGGGTAGTACAACTCACTATGTGAGGAGTGAGGGCGCAAGGAAGAGCCTTTTCTAATATATTGTTGCAACATTTTCTGAAATCTCCAAAAAAAATAAAATAAAGTGCCTTAAATGAAACAGACCAAGGTAACTTTCCAGCAATGTGTCCAGTATGCACTTGTATAGCACATGATGCATTGGCTAGGTGTGGTATTTCATATTAATGAACTATTCTTTATAAGTTTTCCCAATGGATTAGGTGCAAACAAATGACAAACCACAAAATTCATTTAAAAACCCCCATAAACTAATTACGGACAATGTGAAGAGAATTTTCCTTTCTTTTTTGAAGCCCAAGGAATTACTACTATAAAGACCCTTGTTACATTCTCATTTGTAGAGCATCTTGGAGCAACTGTTGTTGGTTATTGCTATTTTTGCTAAGTTATGTTCTTTAGGTTGGATTGAGATTGATTGTCCTTCTGGTATGAGGAAAATCAAACTGTTCTTCTGTGCTGTTGTAATGCTGACAGACCCTGGTTGCCAGCGGTCAGGATTGGACCAGGGACCTCTGGAGCTTAGTGCATGAGCCTTTATCGCATGAGCTAACAACTAACTGGCTCTTAGCTAAGGCTGTAGAGCAGACTCATTTTATCTCTCTCTAGGTTGTCTCGGTGCCACTGGATGGGACAGAACAGCACACCCAGGTGGTGTGACCATAGCAATAGAGTATGTAGAGCCAG
This sequence comes from Chelonoidis abingdonii, assembly GCF_003597395.2. Classification (NCBI taxonomy): domain Eukaryota; kingdom Metazoa; phylum Chordata; order Testudines; family Testudinidae; genus Chelonoidis; species Chelonoidis abingdonii. The sequence goes on from NC_133776.1 coordinate 34,686,320, forward strand.
TAGTTGTTGGTGGGTTAGGATAATCAGTGAATAGATTCTATTAAGATAATTCAGGCACCCATTTCCCATACAGCCAGTTAATTACTGTGCTCAACCAATTGGTGAAAGCTGCCATTATTACAGGATTTCATACTGATCCTATGGAAGGGCCAGATTCTGATCCTATGGAAGTTCATGGTAAAACTCCCATTGACTTTAGTAGAACAAGGATTTGGTCATAAGGATTATTACACATTATTATGCTGGTTCTTTCCCTCCTCTTACCTCCCATCCAAGCAGAGGTAAGCTCAACATTTCAGAAGTATAAATGATACCAAGAGACATTTAAAAAAATCGCTCAAATAGGCTGTAACCATGCAGAGCATACGAAAGGAATTAAATATATTTGTAGAATACATAATGAAGGTTAAGTAATGCTTTGGGTGGGTGTAGGCTAACCAGATTCCACTATTTTTGGAGAGGAGTCTTAAATGGCTGCCAATGCTTTGTTTTCTTATTCTTGATTTGTACTAGGTTGGGATTTTTCATACATGGTTTTGAACCATCTACAACATGTAGGGCCATATTTTGAAACTGTGTGCACGCTATTATCCACCTAATTTGTTGGTGTTTGCACATACAAAGAAGCCAGGCAGGCACATAACTGATTATTTACTTGCAGAAATACCCAGTTTGCACATAGCATTGTGGTACTTGCAGGTGCAAATTATGCACACAATTGCTTACGTGCATTTTCAAAGGTAGGCCCTTTGTGTCTGAGTAGGAGCTGTGGTTCATTTCTACAGTATAGCCATGATTGCATTTGAACCATTATAGGAACATGTCTTCAGCTAGTTTTTATTACTATCATGACACAGATTATGTAGCTCTTTTTGTTGTGTATATGTATGTGTCTTTTTGTTGTTATACTCTCTCTCTAAAATCAACATGGACTTTTGCAAAAATATTCTTTTTAAAAACAAATTGTTCTGAATGTTTAAATACATATGGATGTGATTCTGCCTTTTTTGCTCTGCAAGTAGCCACAGTGGGTGGTAGAATCAGACCCTATGTAATTTAAAGGTTACTAAGTATGTTATAACATTTAAAATAAATCCAATAAAGATGTGCCAGTGCACTCATTTGAGAAACAACTTATACTCAATTTCTGCAATGGACACCCACAGAAATTGTCCTTAGTCACATGACCAGCCCCATTGAAGTCAGAGGGGATGGGTGGAGTGGCAACCCCCGCTCCCAAACCTTACAATACCCCTAGCCATTTGTGGAATCCTACACAAGGAGTGAGCTGAGGGTAGAGGTAGGGGTAGGATATTCTTGATCCCAGCTGGTGATCATTTTATGGATCCTTTCATCCTTGAAGCATGAGATTTGATTTCCTCATATATTTTTGTTCTACCTCAAGTAGCTGTAAATGTAATTCATACTCATTAATTCATCTAATCCTATAATCCAAAGAGGAAGTGCGGTCAGTTAAAACAGGGACTGTCTCTGTTTAAAGCAGCAAATAAGGCCAAATAAATGAAAAGTTTGCAAACCGTGAGCTCTACAAAAGTTCGCAAATTAGATCTAGTATTAGATCCACCATTCCTCATTTTGAGGTATTCTGTATGTATGATATGCTCCACATAACTTCTGTGGCAATATGGTCAATGTTAGTATGGGGTCCTGTGCTTTTCTTGGCAGGGTGTTAAGATGCTACCCCTTGTCCCTGCTCTTGGGGTACTGAGGGCCCTGCTAGTGACCCAAGAAGGTGGTAAAGGAGGGAAGTGGAGAAGGGGTCTGGGTTTGCTCCTTACTCTGAGCCCCAGCCCCTCTCAACCTCTGCGGGTTCTTACCCTCTTCCCCCTTGGGTGGGATACCTTTGGTCCTTAGATGCTGGGACAGGGAGTCTCCCTCCCCTGCTGGGGCAGGGTCTCCCTTACTTCAGTTCTCTGGTCTTTCAAGTCTCACAGCACACCTCCAAGCTCCAGTCCTCTCTCCTTCCTCCTTCTCCCTGTCTGCCTGAAGCAGGGTTTTTTTAATTAGATTCCTGACAAGGCCTTAATTGACTGCAGGTGCTCCAATTAACCTGTAGCCACGCTCCCTAGTCTACAGGGAACCACATCTTAGTTAGCCTTGGGCTTATATATTTCCCCTTGAACACTCTACCACTGCTCCCTGACCCTCCTGTATCACACATCATACATAGAGGCACATAAAGACATATTCTTTGTGTAACTAGTGAATGGCCCAACACCACTGCTTCCGAGCCATTCTGGAGGGAGAGTCTAAATGAGAGCTGTGTACAATATGTGAGCTTAGATACATCCCCTGTATTTAATATGGTAGACCACATGATGCCATCAATTGTAAAGCAGAACTTCAGTGGCAATATGGCTGAGTATATGTATAACTCAGTATTTTTAGTCAATGGTTAATTATGGGCATTAAACTAAACAACAAATCCTGTACATTTCATTGTATTAGAAGCATGATTCACTTTAATTTTCTTCATATGTAACACCCACAGACAATGTCTTTTGTAATGTAAAAAATTTTACACTATGTTTTATGTAAGGGAATTACATGCATATTAATAAACCTACTGGACTATATGCATAGTTATCTTTATCTACAACAATTATAATGGAATATAACAGCATAGTACAATGATACTTCCACAAATATATGGGAATGAATAATCTTTCATATTGGTGAAGGTTGGTTTCACTCCAAAGAGGATGCAATGACTCTGTCTCATCCTGTTTTTTAACTCCCCTCTTTTTATCCTCCTCTTTGTCTTGCTCGCTCATTCATTCATAGACATTAAGGTCAAAAGGGACCATCATGATCATCTAGTCTGACCTCCTGCACATTGCAGGCCACAGAATCTCACTCACTCCTGAAATAGACCCCTAACATCTTGCTGAGTTACTGAAGTCCTCAAATCATGGTTTAAAGATTTCAACTTTATAGAGAATTCACCATTTACACTAGTTTAAACCTGCAAGTGACCCAGCCCCATGCTGTATGGAAGGCGAACCTCCCTCCTCAGGGTCTCAGCCAATCTGACCTGGGGGAAAATTCCTTCCCAACCGCAAATATGGTGATCAATTAGATCCTGAGCATGTGAGCAAGACATACCAGGCAGATACCTGGGAAAGAATTCTCTGTAATAACTCAAGGTCTTCCCTATCTACTGTCCTGTTTCCAGCAGTTGGGGATTTTTGCTACTGGTAGTCACAGATTGGCTATATGCCATAGCAGGCAATCCCATCACTCCATCTTCTCCATAAATTTATCAAGCTCAATCTTGAAGCCAGTTAGGTTTTTTTGTCCCCACTGCTTCCCTTGGAAGGCTGTTCCAGAACTGCACTCCTCTGATGGTTAGAAACCTTCATCTAATTTCAAGCCTAAACTTGTTGATGGCCAGTTTATATCCATTTGTTCTTGTGTCCACATTGATGCTTAACTTAAATAACTCCTCTCCCTCCCTGATACTTATTCCTCTGATGTATTTATAGAGAGCAATCATATTTCCCCTCAGCTTTCTTTTGGTGAAGTTAAACAAATCAGGCTCTTTGAGTCTTCTCTCATAAGGTCATTTTTTGATTCCTCGGATCATCCTAGTACTTCGAGTTCATTCTTAAACGTCGGAAACCAGAACTGCGCACAGTATTCCAGGTGAAGTCTCACTAGAGCCTTGTATAATGGTACTAACACTTCCCTGTCTCCACTGGAAATACCTCACCTGATGCATCCTAGGACTGCATTAGCCTTTTTCATGACCATATTATTTTGATGGCTCATAGTCATTCTGTGATCAACCAATACACCCAGGTCTTTCTCCTCCTCTGTCTCTTCGAACTGATAAATCCCCAGCCTATAGCAAAAATTCTTGTCATTTGTCCCTAAATGCATGATCTTGCGCTCTGCACTATTAAATTTCATCCCATTTCTATTACTCCAGTTTACAAGGTCATCCAGATCTTCTTGTATGATATTCCAGTCCTCCATATTGACTATACCTCCCTAATTTGTGTCATCCACAAATTTTATTAGCACACTTCCACTTTTTGTGCTAAGGTTAGTAATAAAATTGTTAAATAAGATTGGTCCCCAAGACTGATCCCTGAGGAACTCCACTAGTAACCTCCCTCCAGCCTGACAGTTCACCTTTCAGTATGACCCATTGCAGTCACCTCTTTAACCACCAGTTCCTTATCCACCTTTCAGTTCACATATTAATCCCCATCTTCTCCAATTTAACTAATAATTTCCGATGTGGAACTATATCAAATGCCTTATTGAAATCCAGGTAGATTAGATCTACAGCATTTCCTTTGTTTAAAAAAATCAATTATCTTCTCAAAGAAGGAGATCAGGCTGGTCTGGCATCATCTACCTTTTTAAAACCATGTTGTATTTTATTCCAATTACTGCTCACCTCTATGTCCTTAACAACTTTCTCTTTCAAAATTTGTTCCAAGATCTTGCACACAATTGAGATCATACTAACAGGCCTGTTGTTTCCTGGATCACTTTTTTCCCCTTTCTTAAAAATAGGAGCTATATTAGCAATTCTCCAATCATAGGGTACGACCCCGGAGTTTACAGATTCATTAAAAATCCTTGCTATTGGGCTTGCAATTTCATGTGCCAGTTCCTTTAAGATTCTCAGATGGAGATTGTCTGGGCCCCTGTAGTTTTTCCCTTGTAGTTACTCTACATAGTCAAGTGAAGAAACCTGGTTTTAATTTTCCTATCATGTCTGTCTCATAAAACATACCCTGTATCATTTGACTATGTGCAATGTTAGAATGCTGTTGAAATGAATACCACATAGACTTGTAAAGTCATCGTGAGGTAAAATTAAAGCTTCAAAATTGAAGAGAAAATAATTCCCTACGGATGACCGAAATATCTATATTTTTACCAAGAATGAGCCGTGCTCTCACTAACTACAGTGTAGGTTCCTCCTGAGCAGTCTTCCTAATCAGTGGCATTTTCACCACTCTCAGGTAAGCAGTCAGGATAGTCAGTCTATCGTATGGTTTACACACCCTTAATTCTAGCTGCTTTATTTACCACTTCATGCTCTTCCTTCTGCCATGTCCTTGCTAGGGTGGGCCTCTCCAAGAATTTAAGCAGAGGTTTGTTTCTATATTGATAAACCTCCCTATGTAAAAGTTCAATGCAGAGCTTTTTAAGAGCTTTGAGTTCAATGCTTCAGTACCCTGCAGTGCTTGTAAAATAAGGACAGCATTATTTTATTCATTCCATACCACGGTCAGTATTATACAAATCTATTGAATAATTAGTAAAAGGAATAAGATGCAAGAGTTTTAGAATAAATAACAGACAAAAATATCTGGGCGTTTAAACAATAACATGCTTCTGAACATGACACCAGATTTCAAGACACCTATCTGGTACTGACTATGTGGAAGGGTCTCTCTTTATTTTGCATTGTTGTTGAATTTCATTAAACTGATTTGGAAAGAGTTCCCAAGAGTTCCAGAACATCAGCTAATTTTATCCATTGCACAGTGTCTTCAAGCAGGACCCCAACTGCCCCCGGGCTGTTTGCTCTGGCAGGAGCAGGAGTCAGAGGCACCCTCTTTAGCAAAGTGCAGTAGAGCAGAAAGCCAATAAGATGATGATCTGTGTGGAAAAGGAAAAAAGAAAGCTGTGTAACACGTAGGATGCTATAGCAGCAAGTCAAGAGACCTTGCCAAGAAAAGCAAATTGTTCCATCGAAATTTGAATCTGCAGTGCAAGTGGGTTAGAGTCTGTGGTGTATAAAATAGGAGGAAGAAAAAAGATAAAAAATACTTCTTGCAAGAGCAATCAAAAAGAGGGGAAGGATTATGCAACTAATGAGCTGACTAATGATAGGAAACAATGAATGGGGATACTTACTCCTGGAGAGTTTTGTGCTACTGTGCCTAAGGCCTATTATGACCAACACAGATTGTAGCACAGAACAAGACTTCACAGAGAATGTTAACACAGAATGTTAGTATGAAAACTTCTTCAATTATTGCAATTGAAGTAGTTTACGTTTTTCTTATCTGACAAAATATCCTGTGTGTTCTTCTTGGGCAATATTTCTGCCTTCATGTTTTTAATGTTGTTTCGCTTCCACTTGGTTTTCAATGAGCAGAATAATAAGAAGTCGTCAATAAGGAGATTGTGATCAGCACTGTTGCTTGAAATCTTATCTGTGGGTGTTTTGTGTGCATGCTGCATCCCTGCCTCCCTTTTCAGTGCCAGGAAGGCTGTAGATTTCTCTGGTGGACATCAGTATTATTAGAGCTGCAATATGTCTGTATCATAATTGTCTTTTTCTTTTTCTTTTTAAAGTTCCAGGGCCACATTTTGCTTTCATTAACACTGGTGTAAATGAAATCAGACTTTGCATTCTATCTTTGCCCAGGACGTAACTGATGTTTTGAATACTCTTTGTACTTTTTTTTATTGCTTATTTATTTCAGGTAAGATTTTGCTTAGGCACCATTGCATTTGTACCTTATCTTTTGCGTCTCATCACTTTTTGGTTGCAGACAAGACAGGAAGCAGAAGTACCAAAAATATCTTGGGAAAGGCTGACCTTGTGATATTTCTGGACTAGTGCAAATGAGGAAGCACAGGAAATATCTTGGAAAATCTGCCTGTTCTTATGAGATTTCAGTATCAAAGAGGTTGCAATAAATCACTAGGGCCATCTGAATTTTGCGGGCCAGATCCACCCTATTTATGCAGAGAGGAGTAAATTTAACCTTCTAGTGCCCAGGGCCGTAGCACCTGAGTGCTGGGAGAATTCATCTCGTTGACTCTCACCTGATCTTGGAGGGTCTATAGTTTTAGTCTATAGTTTTTGCTAAGCAAGCTTATAGAACTAATAATGAGTTACTGAAGATGTAACAGAAAGTAGTAGTGGCTATAGGTTTTAAGCATTAAGTGTTAAGAGCTTAGAATTAGGCCTAGCAGAAGTTGGTATTATGTGCTTAACCAAAAGTCACGGAACGATACATGCTTGACCTGAGGTTATAAAATTTAGCAATATGTATCTTATGATAATTTAGCAATGCAATTTGTGATAAATTGGTAATCCACAGATGAAGAGATGGTAGAGGCTATTTGCAATCAGAGCTAACTGCAGACACATATCAAGACTTTTGGGAAAGGAAACTATGATCTCAATTATATCTGTCTATATTAAGTACAGCTCATAATCCCAGGCTACCAGCAGTACCCAAACTCAAGGTGGCCCCAGAAAGGAGACAGCCTTAAGTTCTGGGGCCTTTATAGTAGCTCTATCAGTGGAGACTGCCATGGAGATGCCTTGATTGTCCCTCCTTAGCAAGCACTATTTGCCCACTTGTGGGGCAGTGCAGCCTCCCTATAGGGCCTCTGATAGAGGTTTCTGGTGGATGAACTGCTGAACCCCACTCCCAGTGGATTTACCCCATGATCTATCCTGGAGCTGACTCTGGTCTTCTGAGGATCCTCTATCATTATCATTTCTACAGTGCTGAAAAACTGGTCTTTAAGTACTTCACTTTCAGTTGCTTTTTTAATATGGAAAAAAGTCTTTGATATAAAAATATCTGGATAGAAAATGGTGATTTAAAATAAAGTTTGCTTAGCAGAGCTCCTACAAAAATAGTAGACACTATGCAGTGCCGTCAGTTGAAAACAATAATTCTTTTGCTTGAATAGAATTTTTCATTCTTTGATATGCAATTGCGTTTTTCAGAAGGGCTGTAATAGACATTGTAGCCTGCAGGAATCTCTTGGAACTCAAAAGCAGACAGATTTCAGTTAGTAGAAGGAGAATAAAACTTTGTTTTCCAATTGATCAGGTATTTAGTTGATTTGCAGCTGCAAGTGTAACGCACACTTGTAATCCACCCTCCTTGGTCTGGTGTTCTGTCCCATCTTGTGGCACCAAGATCACTTACAGAGAAAGAGAAAATGAGTCTGCTCTACAGCCTTAGCAAACAGCCAGTTGGCTTTTAGCTCATGTGGTAGAGGCTCATGCATTAAGCTCCAGAAGTCCCAGGTTCGATTCTGCCCGTTGTCAAGCGGCAACTGTTGGTGTTACACAAGCACCTTACGCATTCTCTGCTTTAACTTCTTTGGAAAGAAAATTTTAGCCCTTTTATGAAATGTAGTCTTCTTGTTTTTCAAATGAGATACTTTGCACAAAGAAGACTATTTTTGCCTAAGATTTTTATGGTGTCATTTATTATTCTCTTGTTAAATGAAGAAACCCCAGGCACTTTTTAGGGCAGTTTTGCAGACTCAAAACAGGATTTCACAAACATGGGTCCAGATTCTGTTGTGCTAATCTGGTGTAAACGGGGGGGGGGGCGGGGAAAGGGGGGGCGGTAATTCCAGTGGAATAATTGAATCAGAATCTAGACCAGAATCACTATACTATCGCTATGCTGTAGTTTCCATGATTTCTTTCTAATTTGCGTTATCTTACATTGTATTATATTTTAGCAGTGTTAAAGATGTAGGACACATTTGTTTTTATTAGAAAATTTTGACTTCAACTATTTTCACAGCTGAGTCTGAAGTTCTGCAGATTAATGGTGTGTTCATTATGTGCTTACTTTCTCCATATTATGGTTTTTGAAGGAGAGGAGCATGTCCCGCTTTTCATGAGAGAGCGTGCACTGAAGTACTTTTAATGTGTTTAGAGCTAAGGCTCAGAAATTACTTTCCAGTGTGGTAAAACATGTATACGCTACTTTTACACAATGAAATGTGCAGTTCTGGAGCTTTGAACTCCCGCTTCTGCAGGAGATTTCTTGCTCTGTAGGGTGAGTAATAAATAAACAAAGCAATTAAGATTTAACAAACAAGTAATTTTTCTCTAGCTGTCCACGCAAAGTGTAAATGAAAGGTACAGGCCCAGATCAGTGAAGTTTATGATCTCCATTGCTGTTACTAAAAACCCAACAAATCTATTTAACTAAGGCAGAGAGATACAACTGTTTCTGTCATAGCAGCAAAACTTGGCCTTGTAAAGGAGGTGGTGTGATCCAGGGGATAAGGTAACTAGGAGTTAGTTCTGTTACTGGTCTGCTTTCTGACCCTAAGCAAGATTTCTAACCTAAGATTTCTTTGTCTCAGTTTTCCCATCTGTGAAATGGGGGGTAGTGGTACTTTTCTCCAAGGCCTTCCCTAGAAGGGTGTGGGGCTCGGGACACAGGCGCTGAGTTTCTAATCTGTGGCAGGTGTCATAGGAGGCTTACGTCTGCCCAGTTACTTTGGTGTAAATCCAGAGTAACTCTACTGACCTCAGAGGAGTTATTCCATATTTACAGCAGTGTATCTGTTGGACAGATTTGTTCCACATCTTTGAGTAAAGAGGTCTGACCTTCTCTTCATGTATTGCACCATGTGGGCTAATCTCAGCAACAGAAATGATCTGTTTCTACCCAGCCTCAGAAAATGATGAATCCTGCAAAACCAGGCAAGGAGGAGGCGGCAGCGCGGTGACGAGAGTGATGAGAACATGGACACAGAATTCTCTCAGGTGGGCTGGGGCAGGTTCATGCCATGGAATGCCAATTCTGGGCCTGGGAAACAAGCACAGACTGATGGGAGCACATAGTGTTGCAGGTGTGGGACGATTCCCAGTGGCTGTGAAACTTTTGTATGCGTAGGGCCATTTTCATGGAACTTTGTGACTTGCTTTCCCCTGCCCTGAAGCGCAAAGACACCAAAATGAGAGCAGCCCTCACAGTTGAGAAGCAATTGTTATTGCTGCTTGCTGTGTGCTTCGCCCAATCTCTATGAGAGTAAGGGGAGACATTTATGGCGGGTGTGGAGGTTGAGGCAAATTGCCTGGCCACAGATTACGTGCAGTCAGCCACCAGGGCAGTTGAAGAGCACACCAGGGAGCACTGTGCATCAGAGAAGCTTTGAAAACCAGTTTTTGACTGGCCAGGCTAGGGGTGAGAGTTCTTTTTTGTTTCTCCTTGATGAAAACCTGGCCCTTGATTGATTTATTCCCTGTAAGCCACCAACCTCCCCCTTCGATACAGCTTGCTTTCAAAGGAAATAAAGCATATTATTTGAAAGCCATGTATTCTTTATTAATTATTATAAAAATAGGGAGAGAACTGACAAGGTAGCCGGATGGGTGTGGAGGACGGAGGAAGGAAAAGGCCACTTCAAAACTTGTTGAATGATAGCCTTTTGCTTGGGCTGTCCACTGGGGTGGAGTAGCAGGGTGCATGGAGCCTTCCCCCCACTTCCCTTGAGTTCTTGGGCTGGGTGAGGAGGCTATGGGACAGTGGGAGCGGGGAGGGCGGTTATACAGGGGCTGCAGCGGCACTCTGTGATCCTGCTGCCATTCCTGAAGCTCCACCAGATGCTGGAGCATATCCGTTTGATCCCGCAGTAGCTGCAGCATTGCATCCTGCCTCTATATCTTCCTGCAGCCACTCTCATCTCAAGCATCTCCTGTCCTCGAGTTCATCCTCTTGTCCACGTTCATTGGGCGCTTTCCTGTACTGTGATATTGTGTCCTTCCACTCATTCAATGAGCTCTTTCACTGCAGGTCGTTTGCATGATTTCAGAGAACGTTTCATCTCGCGTACGTTTTTTTCGCTGCCTTATCTGAAATAGCCTTTGGGACGGAGGAGGGAGGCTGAAAATTTGCAGCTGCGGGAGGGAAAAAGGGAGAGAAGTATTTAAAAAGATACATTTTACAGAACAATGTGTGTACTTTCACGGTGAACAACACTATTCACATGTATTTCGGTACAAGGTTGCATTTTGCATTTACATTGGGTGCCTGCAGCTTTGGTGTTAGAAATCACAGATGCAGGCAGGCAACAGAATTCAGCTTGCATGCGGCCATGGTAAGCCATTGTCTTTGGTTTCTGCAACCTTCATAAAAGCGCGCCTCCTTTCCCATACCAAGCAAACCCGTTGAGTGCTGCGGTTTTCGGTTAATGTGCAGCAGCAGAAACCAAACTAACTCCCGCCATTCAATTCTCTGAGATGATCACTTTACCCTCCAGGCTTGCATGGCGGTATCCGGGAGATCCTTGCCAGCCAAACGCAAACAGAATGAGTGCCAATGCTCCCCCCACCCCCACTTGGCTAACTGCAGGGAAGGATTTCTTTTTAGCACAGGCAAACAGCCTGTAGGACTGGCACATTCTGTCCCCTTAGTAAATTCCCATATTTCAACCAGGTTACCATGACGATATCACTCTCTGGGATAACACGCAGATAAAGAACGGTGTTGTGAATGCCAGAAACATGGGACCATACACTGCTAGCTTTGTCATGCAATGATACCAGATTACTTGCTACTAGCATTGCATGGTAAAGTGTCCTCTACCATAGAGGCGGAATAAGGCTGCCTTGCCAGAAACTTCTGCAAAGGCTTTTAGAGTACCGCCAGGAGAGCTTCATGAAGATGTCCCTGGAGATATTTCCGCTCCATCCTCAGACATGTTAAAGACTTTCCAGTAGCTATACTGGCCGTGATGCATCAAGTCCTCAGGGCAAATTAATCATTAAAAAACATTAGTTTTAAACTTGTGTAATATTTACAAAGGTACACTCACCAGAGGTGCCTTCTATGGCTTCATGGTCCGGATACCGCCTTGGAGGGTTGGGAGACTACTTCGTCAGGCTGAGAAAAAGATCCTGGCTGTTGGGGAGACGGTGTGCTGTGCGCTTCTCCTTATCATTTGCCCATCCGCAAACCTCAGGCATGGCTGAGAGTACCCGTCCTCGGAATCCATGGTCAGGATAAGTAGGTGTGGCCCCTTAATATGCAATCAGCTCAGTGAGAAGCGCAAGCTGCGCTGTCTGGAGTAGTTAATTTTGTTTTTCTGGTAGCTTCTTAGCTGCTCTACTCTCCTGCGGCACTGTAGTGAGTGCTATTGTACTCTCTCACATGCCTTGGGAGACCTTTTTCGATGTTGCATTTTCGTTTTTGGAACATAGTTTGCTAGCCAGACCTCCCCTAGCGATCAGATCCAATACTCCTGTCGTCCATGTGGATTTCTTTTTTTGTTTCT